>NC_135433.1:34524853-34848603 GCF_051991255.1 Vanacampus margaritifer
AACTAGAAGCTAATAAACGAGGATTGTGGTGGAAAAAAAAATATTCTGTGTAAATTGTATTGACTATTTACTGTAGGAAAATTAGCAAAAGCAGCCCATGCCAAATAGCGTGGAACTCAGAGGCATGTACACTCTGTCTTATTTTCTTTAAATTCACTCCTCTTAGGTTTAAAAATATCCTGGCAAGGACATGGTATGTGAAAACGAGACAGTGGAGAAATCAATATGACGTCCCAGAGGTCCAGTGAAAAGGGTGACTGTGGCTGTTGGAGGGGAGAAAGAGAGCTTGTCATTTGCAGACCTTTAATTAATTTTGGGAGCTCCTGAGACTGAGGGTTGTGAGACGAGGAGACGGAATGGAGGTGGAGCAGGTTCCATGGTACGTAACCTCAAGTTTGTTTCCAAGAACATTTGGAGGACATCGTAGTTCTATAATAGCTCCTTCATGTTCAATTTATTTTAAAATCCAGGCTCATTTGCTGAAATGGGAATATCGATCGCTGTTATTTTGATGAGGTATTTTTTAGATAATGATCCTATAAAGTTGGGGATTAGAAATAGACTGGTGGACTGCCAAGAGTATACACAGCTTCTGACCCAATAATTTGATTGACCAACTCATTAGTAAGCCTGATCACTCAGTGCTAATAGGAAATTTGGATACTGGTACAATATTCTTTACCTAGCAAAGAGAATCCAGATTAATGATAATTAGCCAGGCATAGCGCTTTTAAAAAAAAAATAAATTATGAGAGAGCTCAGTATTGTTCATTCGGTAATCTTACCGATTCGACATGTCATCATCATTGCTCTCTCTCTCTCTTTTTCTCTTTTTTTGTATGTGTCTGAGTATGTGCATGAGTATGTGTGTGTGCATATGTTCGTGTGTGTTCATTAATTCACCTAAAACCTATTAAAATCCCATATCGTTCACCTAAACCGAATACTTCAGAATCCAGCTAGTCGTGAAGTTGTCAGGAGACCCGAGGAAGGATCAAAGAAAAGAAAGAAAAGTGAAATCCAGCACCGACCAGACATCCCCTAATACCCCCCGAGTTACCAACCAGAATCTTTCACCAACCCCAGAAACATCTAAATTCCAACAAATTAGGAAGACCTCAAGAGACCAAAGGAAAGACTGAGGAAGGAAGGAAGAACAGAGGTGCCAGGCAGCAGAGAGGCGGGGAGAGGAGGAAGGGTGACGAGGGAGAAGAGACCGGGAGGCGGAGGACGGGCAGGGAGAGGCGAGGAGGGAGAGGCGACAAAGGGGAGGAAGAGGGAGGGAAGAGGGAAACACGGGCACCCCGTAGGCCCACCCACCCCGAACCACGTTGCCGGGCACGGAGCAACGGATCGCGCCGCGGCGCCGCCCTAGACACCAGGGGGAGCACCGCATCGCAGCACCCTCCAAGAGACCCAGGGAACGGCCAAGACGCAGCCGCCACCCAGCAGCCAACAGAGGGGCAGAGCCACCCACGCTCGGCCAGGGGAGACAGCACCTATAAAGTTAATCCACTGGCATGCAGTGATTCCGAATATTAACCCTTAGTGCCCATTGGAAGTGAATCTTGAGAAGTTGGTGGCTGTAAGGTGTCATTTGATGTGGTCTGCTCGATCCTGCTGGCAGCAACTGGGTTCCTGACTATAAAAACACAACCATTAGTTACAATTTGTCAAATACAGAAACAGCAATATAAATTAGCGCGATGTGGCTCTCGCTGACAGGCAGTATAAGTAACCAGATTTAGATTAAAATATTCGAGTCTGAGAGTCCCATTTTCTTCATCATATATTGAGTAATATACGTTCTCTGAATAAGCCAGGCATAGCTCTGAAATCCAGCCACGGTCAGTTCCAAGCCAAGATAATAATAAAAAAAAGGGTGGGTTGCATCAGGAAGTAGCAATGTTACGTCCTCAACCAAAAATCTCCCATCAAAGGCATCGGCAAAAAGTTCCAGGAGGAGGAAAAAAAGTTTTAAGACAACCAGTCTTCTGAAGAACAGGGACTAATTCAATGTTATTCCCTGCTTCTGAGCAAAGTCAGCAAAGATCCAATTATCAAATGCTCTAGTCTAAAAGATCATCCTGACCAATTATCCTGTAGAGTGATTTCTCTATCCCAATTAGTTATGGCAATCGCAAATGTTTGGTCACTAACACTAAGTTTTGCTGACTCCATGGTTGTGATATGAAACTGAACTCCCAATTCTAAAGCTACCAACAACAGGCGCTGCCGCAGATAGTGAAGCAATAAAAATCACAAGGAGAAGCATGTGCCTAGCTTCCTCTATTTCTTCTTGTACTACTCTTTCTTCTTCTGTGCATCACAGAGGCTATGTTCATGCAGCAGGTCAATTCCAATTTGTTCGCCCAGATGTGACATGTATCTGATGTGATCAGTAAAGTTTCGATTTTTTTTAATCCGACAAAACAATTCCATATGTTGTTTATTGCTACTGAAAGAGAAAAAATGTGAATGCAATGTTTTGATAACAATTTGTTGGTTGGTTTGGTAGTCAGCACAGTATTTCACAAAATCTACATCATTGTTTTGCTTCCTTTTTTCCCATGTTGTTGGGAAAAGAGTCAAAATATGAAAAACACGTACACGTTACGTACACGATACCATGTAATGTTGTGTTTTGTGTGCGTGCGGGTCACTTAACAGACGCATTCCATTCAAACTTGAAGTCACATTTGTTTTTGTAATGTGAACAACTACATAAAAAGATTAGATTTAACAAAAACATAATGAAATGGGCATACTACCCCCCAGTGTGAATGTAGACTAGGAGAGTATGACACACTTGAGATTCAATCACAAAAATAAATCTCTTGACAACCTCTTTAACGTATATTATCTGTCTGATTTTTGTTAAATGATAATAATCTAAATAATAGCTAAAGACTGTTCAATTGCAGACGGGATAACTGCTGCACTTAACGAGACTTCAGATGTGACCAGATACATAAAGCAATTCTCAACCCCATGAAAAATTATTTTGCAGCTTTTTGGCAGAACACTAGTGCCGTTATTACGCCAATGGCGCATTCCACTCAAAAACGGAAGTCAAATGTTAAAGCATATCATTTTACATTTGGATCCTGAGGAAATCAATAAAAATAATCAACTCACAGCATCACAGTGATAAAAAGAAGATGCTGTATGTTTAGACGTTTATTCTGAAATTCATGAAATAAACAGACATCAGCATATCAAATTTAACAATAGAAACTGTTTAATTAAGCTGTCGTAATAGTTTCCTGTAAATACAGTCAGAATACATACAACAATACAAATCTAAAAATATTAGATAACATTTTGGAGGCTATAAAATGTATGCATTCTAAAAGGTTCAAAAACAAAAACAAAAAGAACAACCAGCTTTTTTATCCATGTCAGGGGGCGGCCATTTTGCCACTGGCTGTCGACTGAAGATGACTTCAATGTTGCTCAGGTCTCAGGTAACAACCAATCACAGTTTAGCTTCAGAAAAAAGGTGAGCTGTGATTGGTTGTTGCCTGAGCCCTGAGAAACATTGATGTCATCTTTAGTCGAGAGCCAGTGGCAAAATGGCCGCCCCTGAGATGGATAAAAATGTCTGGATTTTGCTTCATAACTCATATTCCACAAATGTAATATTAATCAGAATATCATGTTTACATAGAACATATTATTGTCAAGAAATGTTTGAGGTTGACTTCCACTTGAATTATGACACTAAAAACCTCAAACTCTGTCACATCATGTCTAAAGGGATCAATAACTTATCTACATGTAGATCAATATACCACTACTGTATATCAATTAACATGGCCGTATATCTCTCTTGATAAGGAGGAACCCTACTTGCCAGCCCTCACACTCCCAACCCTCTAGAGCCTTATTTCAATAAATATGTATATTGTACATCTTTATCTGTATTGTGTTTAAGTGCAATAGACAATATTTATATTTTTGAGCCAACTTACTGAAATCGATCTCTCAGGGTTTGTGTTTACGATCAATTACAGCACTAAATTGCACTACAAAACGCCTTAATTAACTTTGCAATGTACTGGCCATCCAATCCAGTTTTGCTGACTGTTCCCTGTTCCCTTCTGGGACGGCCTGAAGACACGGCTTTGTGCAAGTTATGAATGGTGTGTGAAATTGGAAGTAAATAAAAGCAGTGTATGTGCCATACCTCTGCTCTGTAACTCTACAGAGTAGAGGTTGCATGCCCATCGCACTGAAATATGGCGCTGTCAGATTGAGACACATAGCAGCACTGAGAAGGACACTGTGACCCAGCCAGGGGTGGGGCGGCGTTGGGAGAGCAGCCTCATTGCGTATAGAGTCAATGCTTCAATCACTTCATTAGACATTACATAGGTGCAATGTAATGAGAGTTGTATTGGGAAAATCTGAGATTATATCAGTATTTAAACTTTTGAGTTTGAAACAGGCTATTAAAATAATCATACCCTCCCAGCCATTTTCACTGAAGCAACCCCCTTCGCTCCCGGCTGTTTTACTGGATTTTGATTGAGTTTGCAAGGCCCACAAAATATTGTGTTCTATTACTATAAAAACATGGAACCTACCAAAAGAAAGGTTAGAGTCTTCTTTCATCAGGAAAAAAAATTATATTTCTATCTGTTTCCGTTTTGCAGCAATTAGCATTAGAATATAGCTAAGTTTCATCATTATTCACAAATCTGTTTAAAACAATGGGGAAAAGAGCTTTTTTGCAACATGGCCCTGGTTGATCTCTTATACTTTGCTGCCACCTGCTGGCTGCTTTTTGTAATAATTACCATTGCTTTGAGCGACCTCTTTAGGTCAGAGGCTGCATCAAAGCCTTCTGTATGCTCTAGCATAAAAAAACATAAACGTATAAATACATTTTTGGGACCATGGCAATATTTAAAATAGAACCTTTTTATACATTTTTGGGAGCAAATAAGTTATGTTATGAGTCAGTGGGGGGAGTACTTCAAAGACCTCCTCAATTTCATCCACATGTCTTCCCATGAGGAAGTCGAGTCTGGAGACTCTGAGGTGGGCCCTCTTATCTCTGCAGTTACTTCTGTAAAGACTGCTTCCAGAAGTATGGGGTACCAAACCCCCTGATAAGAGATATTTGGTCCCTGTATGACTTGTGTCCAAGTTTGGTCCACATTGCCTGTGTCCGCAGATGTCGTATTTGTTTCAGGTGATTGTTGGATTCCGCCAAGGCTACCCTTTCTCACTGAGTCTGTTCATCACAATTAAGGACAGAATTTACGAATTGCAGAGGTTTTGAGGGGGTCCAGTTTGGTGGCCTTAATATTGGCTCTCTGCTTTTTGCAGATGATGTGGTTGTTTTGGCTTCATTAAGCCATGATCGCCAACTCGCATAGTTCAACAGTTCACAGCCGAGTGTGGGGTTGTTGTGATGAAAATCAGCACCTCCAAATATGAGATCATCGTCCTTAGTCAATAAATGGTGGAGTGAGCATCCCAGGTCTGGGATGAGGACCTGCCCCAACTGGAGGAGTTCAGTTATCTTGGAAGAAAAGGTCTTGTTGTTCATAAGTGAGGGAAGAATGAAAGGGGCGACTGACAGGCGGAATGTTGCGGTATGTGCAGTGAGGCAGACTTTGTATCGTTCCATTACAAGGAGTCAGAAAGCAAAGATCTATGTTCCTATCCTCACCTATGCTCGCAAGCAGCTGAAATGAGTTTCCTCCACAGGGTGTCTGAGCACTCCCTTTCGAGGTAGGGTTAGAAGCTCCGTCATCTGGGAGGGACTCAGAGTAGAGCCACTGCTCTACAGTAGTGCTTCTCAACTAATCTTTGTTACAAAATAACGTAAAAAATTTGGCCCTTCCACATCATTTTTATTCACAATTTGGGCTGAATAGCGATCAATGGAGGACTGTCCTTATTTTCTAGAAAGTGGGTGTGGCTTGCTAGGCTACAAAATAAAGGCAAGATTTATATATGTAGCCTACTCAGCCAGCTCAGGACATCTGGTACCGGTCTATTGTTTGTCCTCAGAATAAGAATCAAACAGTGAAGTGAAGCTCAAGCAATGCTTATAAGTTATTATGATTATCACCTGTGGAACAAATTACCAACAAACAACAACAATAACAAATTCCTCACTACCTGACATCTGTTCAAATATTTATTAAAATCTGGGCTGAATAGTTAATTTTTTACTACAGCATTTTCATGAATTATTCGATTTTCAATGATGGTTTCAATGATGGATTCTGAATACCTGTTTATTAGCTCAACTTTAATTATTTGGTTCCTCTTTGTCTTATAAACATTCTTTTATAGTAAATACATGTATTTTTTTTTTTTAACAATTGTTCCTTGCCTGTATATGAATTGCGCTACATAAATGAATTTGCCTTGCCTTGCCAAAACATCACATATCACAGGCCACTGGGCCAACTTAATTAAAGAAACCAATATTGATAATCGTGCATGCTACTTGAGAAATGAGAAAATAGATTTCCAATTCAATTAAGTTACACGAATAAGATCATTTAATCTCACCATTAACCTCACCACTTACTTTACCTTTTTTCAAGTTTCACTGATAAATTTGACACAGGTGTACCCTGGAAGGCATTTAAATTAAGGTTTAAAGGAACCACCTAAAGTGATCTTATTTCATTGACTAATCAACGCAATGATTTAATCTATGTATTGGACCACTGATGTCAGGTCATGAAACAGTCCAACCGGTACAGGGATTAATCAACACCGAGGGTCCAATTAGTCAATGATGACGTGTGCTGAAGTTACCTAACAGCATGATAGATTATGAACATCAACTTGTTTGGCTGCACAACAGCCTGTGCATGTTTGCAGGATGGAACATGGAGCTGCAGAGGACACTGCATCCATGGGCCAGAATCAGTCAAAAGCAGAAGGACTGAATGGTGAAGGAGTAAAATTCCTAGTGAGTGCGTGTGTGTGTGCATTTCAACAGTGCAAGATTGTGCTGCGTGAATGTGAATGAATACACGCGAGTGCATGTGCCTGAAGAGAAGGCAACAGCAGAGGGGGCCAGTTGTGGCGAGGCGATAACAGCAATGAATGGTCCCGCCAAGTACCTAATGAAGCATTAGCGACTGACTGAGGCAGGACGCTCTTCGCCTGCTCTGCTGCCGATGCACTCTTTTCCATTTTTCATCCTGGAGAAGAGGGACCGGACTGAAGATAAAAGGATAAATAGTAACGTAGAGAGCGGCACTGAGGAGATGCTTATGACGAGCTCTTAGCTTAAGGCGCTGGAATGTCAGCTCAGCAAAAGCATTGGAGAGGCGGCAAAAATGTGGCATCCCATTTATTACGTTTGTTAGCAACCCACGTTTGCTGAATGGGCACAACTCGGGATGACTCTATCGTTCACCAGTGGCATTAGTAGACGTCAGCTGCATGTAAGATTAGAGGTTATTGAAACACAGTGTAGGGATTCCACTAAATTAATGAAAGCAGTTTCTGCCAGACTCACCCCAAGTGATTAATTGGCAAGGAAGGTGAAGAAAAATTTATTTATCCAGTCTCCTTCAATGTTTTTCCTTGAATGAGTGGTTAAACTACCGTATATTGTCACTCGCACCAAAGGCGGGCTCTGAAATGCAATGGAAGAACTATTACTTTGAATGAAGATGTTACCAAACTCTTTGTGAATACATGTTGAAGCCATAAAGTCAGAAAGTCCCTTATAAAGAACGACACACCCCACTCCATCCAACATAGTATGTAAAATAATTGCACTTTATAAATCAATTTATTCCCCCCTTTACATTCTCTTTTATTATGTTTTTCTACAATCTTCTTCTTTGGTCCCTTCTGGCTTGGCCCATTAGGGGTCACCACAGCAGGTCATCCTTTTCTTTCTATCACTTACCAAAAAGTAGTATACTTTAAATACATCATTTTTTTTTCCTGGAGAGCTCAGTATTGTTCATTCGGTAATTTTACCGATTTGACATGTCATCATCATTTCTCTCTTTTTTTTTTTTTGTATGTGGGTGAGAATGTGTATGTGCGTGTGTGCGTGCGTGCAAGTGTGTGTGTGCATTCATTAGTTCACCTAAAACCTATTAAAAAATCCCATACAGTTCACCTAAACCGAACACTTCCAGCCAGAGTCGTGAGGCCGTCAGGAGACCCGAGGAATGACCAAAGAAAAGAAAGGAAAGTGAAATCCAGCACCGACCAGACACCACCCACCAGGCCACCAACCAGAGTCCTTCACCAACCCCAGAGACATCTAAATTCCAACAAATCAGGGAGACCTCAAGAGACCAAAGGAGAGACTGAGGAAAGGAAGGAAGGACAGACGAAGCAGAGTGAGATCCACAGACACCAGCCTCCGCCGATTCAATGACCTGAGGAAGAAGCAGATTGTGTCTGAGTTTCGATAGATGCTGGTGTGGCGGATCTGGCATGCATGAAAATCTCCACCAAAGAGGGGAGCCGTCGACCCCTGCCAGGACAGAGCAAGCGCAACACCTCAGGGCCCCCCAGGCCGCAGCAGCGCCAAAGGACGACCCCCGGGCCCCGCAGGGGCCACCGGTCGGAGAGCAAACCCAGGAGCAGGAGCGCCCCCCACCCCAACACGGCCCGCGTCCCCAACCCAACGCAGCAGGACGGGGCACTGCAGGCCCGCCAGGCACCCCACCGGTCCACAGCCCCCGCTCCCCCCACTGGATGTATAATCTCCTAATTTTAAATATACTTGAAAAAGTACATTCTAAGTATATACTACAGTATGTAAACTTTTAGTATATGTTTTAGTATATTTACAAGTACACTTAACATTTACTTAGTGGAGTATACTTCCAAAAAGTACAAGAAAAGTAAACTGGAAGTATACTCCCCTAAATTTGAGTATACTTCAAGCATACTTAAATATACTTCTTTTTGGTAACTTCTGCATGCATCCTCCTCTCTAACACCAACTGCCTTCATATCGTGCCTACCATCATAGTCTGCTCTCTCTAACTTACCCCCCAAACCAACCAAAACTTGACTTCTCTAATCCTATCCATGTTTAGTGCAAAAAAGACCCTCAACATCTTCATTCCCGCCAGCTCTGATTGCTGTTGTCTCTTAGTGTTACTATCTCTAATGCTACATTCACACCAATAGCGGGGGATGCGTTCTGGAACGCTTCCTTCATGTCATGAAATGGTGCGTGTAAAGAGGGTAAGCCCAAAGGCGAGGAGACACATCAGGGAGATAGGAATTGTGAACAAAAGGAGAAACTTTGTTGGAACAATTGGGGACGGGTGAGAGGACGAGGACTGGGACAGATGTGACTGGTTGCCGTGACGGGAATGAGCGAAGGGAGGCTGGTTGCCGTGACAGGACTGAGCGAGAGGAGGCTGGTTGCCGTGACGGGATTGAGCGAGAAGAAGCTGAGGGGGATCCGAGGGTGGCCGCCATGATCGCGCCGCCGGAAGGGGATCCGAGGGCGGCCACAGTGTACGCACCGCTGGAGCGGGATCCGAGGGCGGCCGCAGTGATCGCGCCGCCTGAGAGGGATCCGAGGGTGGCCGCAGTGATCGCGCCGCCAGAAAAGGATCCGAGGGCAGCCGCAGTGATCGCGCTGCCGGAAGGGGATCCGAGGGCGGCCGCAGTGCTGGCGCCGCCTGAGGGGATCTGAGGATGGCCACTGTGCTGGCGCCGCCTGAGGGGGATCCGAGGGCGGCCGCAGTGATCGCGCCGCCTGAGGGCCTTCATTTATAATTATTTTGTAAAACAGTAGCTTTAAAAAAACTAAATTAAAAAACAATATGGCCATTTGGATTTTAGGAACACAACTTCAAGTGCATTACAAGTGCTATATAACGTAACCTTGTTATTTTATACATGGACCATGTATAAAATATTTATGCATCTTGCCTTATATTGCACTTAAAGTTGTGTTCCTAAATTCTATCGGCCATATTAGACATTTTGAGTTTATATATATATATATATATATTTTTTTTTTTATTATTTAATGGGCAAAAGCATTTTATAAAATAAATTAAGACAAAGTTTTATTTATCTAATTTTTTTTTTTTTTGAAAAACAATCCGATCCGTGACTTTTGTGATCCGTTGCACCTCTACTGGTTTGGGTACAAAAACTATGAGGTGGTCAACAAAAAATTAATTGCAGTATGTCCAAGATTAGATCACTGACGGGGAAGCAACAACTTCAAACTTCGTTCAACATCTGAAGTTGCACAAAGAACGGTAAGTAAGCTCATGTCAGTTGTTTATCGGCTAATTATTGTTGCTAGCTGCATAGTGAAGAGGTTAAATATATTTGTCCTCTTTTGCGCGTTCCAAAAATATGAAGACAGATTTCTTGTAAGAAAAAACACCATTGCAAAGATGATTTATTAAAACAGAGATCTCCGGACATCGGGACGACCCTGAACATCACGTAGGAGGTGGAATTTTCAGAGTGCCCATTGTGCCCCCTCCCTTACGGAAGAGGGCTTCTTATAGTATCGAGCTTGGAAAGTGAAACGCCTTTTAAAACACGTTATACAACAGATTTGCAGCTGTGCCGATCTCCAGACAAAATATACTCTCCGGGTACTTTTTCTCAAAACAATATCTCACAAACAAGTTGAACTAGATTTAGAGTGGCCGTGAGCGATGATGCCAACAGAGTCAGTGTGTGTGGGTGTGTGTTCGAGGCAGATTCTGTTCTCACGAACAGAATGTGTTTTCGCACACTGAGAAGGAATTTTAGACTAATCAAAGTGTATGGTTTAGGTTAAGGTCAAATTATACTGAGTTCAACACTATTTCACCTACTTTACACATCTATAAAACATTTCAACATGGTTAATATATGAAATAAAGAATTAAAATGTTAATAATATCTAACAGTAGTCAATGAGACTGTAAACTCACTGGTAACACGTTGCAAACACTTTCTTGTTGCACCACTCTGGGTTCACTCCCTGAGTCCCTGACTCCTACTTTGATGGTCACTCGAAATAATATAATCTACGATGTTGTTAAAATGACTTGAAAGAAATTGAAACTCAAAGTGTAGAACTTGTGAATCACTTGAGACTTGTCAATCTTGACTTGGGACTTGACTCGGGACTTGAGGGCAAAGACTTGAGACTTACTTGTGACTTGCAAAACAATGACTTACTCCCACCTCTGGAGTGGAGTACTCTAGGAATAATTGTAAATATAGTTATCATACATTTGCTGCAATAAAGAATTGCTGCTGCTTGCAATGAAGAATGCTTTGCTCCACACTCACATTCACATAGCTAGATTAGGGCAGTCGTATCTAACAGCTGATTAACATAATGACTACAAAAACAAGAACATCTAACCCAGCAGAATGGATTGAGCCAAACCGCTAAGATGCGCCTTTTGTCTGTTAAGAAATTATTGCAAACTTGACCACACATGTACTCTGCACTCACACGCGCACACAATTAGACAAACAAGTACAGTACACTATATTCCAACTATGCCTAGTCCTCCCACCCCTTAGAGTTGGAGCACCCATGTAACTAGGGGCGAGGAGAGGATGAGGAGAGGTTCTTTAGAGAGTGCAGTCTTAGTGAATTGTATAAGAGTTGTCTAACAAAAACTGAGTGTCTTCTCTCCTTTTTGTGTAGTGTTTAACAAATGTCTAACAAGTAAACCTGACAAGTCCAAATAATGTCCAAAATGCAACGAGCTAATAATCGCACCCAAGTTAGCGAAGACTACGCCGTCGGCCTTGTTTAAAATGGTGCACAGGAGTGTTCTAGACTGTACCATATATAAAGTTAAGAGGCAGTCATAATAGTTTTTTATTTAGCAGTCATTAAGAAGTAAATGTGTTACAGTTTAACTGCAAGCTAGACTTGTTATGTTGCATAAGGTGAATACTTATAAAATGTACAGTTATTACAAAAATACTCTTTTAAATAGAGAGCAAAGATGATATGTTCGAGAGAAGCACATACATGATAGATGGTAGAATACATGTGTAACGAATATTGCCCGTCACCCTCAATTTTTCCATTTTATGTGCCTTTTTAAAAATTTCCTCCAGGGGGATGTGTGTGCGTGTCTTAACTCTGTGTTTTCAGTTCAAAAAGGACTCTTTGAGTTTCCCTCCAGCAGGGACTGGATTTTGTTTATAACCCCCAGGAAACGCATACCACAGCTCCGACAGACCTGAAAGCCTGTCTGATAAGCAGTCTCCAGACCATCTTTTATGGTCTGGTATATCCATAGGAATTAGCCATGTGGGTTTTTTCAAACAATGCCCCTTGGAAGTTGTACGGTACAACAGTGCCCTCCAGCGGTCACTATCTGTTATCTTCAAGAATCCTGCCGCTCCTAATTAATATGTCATTAATATGTTATAAGTCTACATAATTCGGGACATACACGGACTCTATGTACTGGACTGGCATCAAGTGACTCCTGTTGTTTATCTTTGTACACAACCTGTATGTCTATCTCATATGAATGATGTGTGTAATTTCTGTAGCCACCTAAGTTTAGCTAATTAGTAAGCTTAGCGGATTCAATAACTTTATGATCGCGGTAATGTTTGAAATGTGTTCAGAATGATAAATGAAGCATCTGGCTTGTCAATTCTGATCCACAAATTATCAAATACTTCCCAAAAGCTTGGTCTCAGTCGACCGGTGACACCGTTTTTTAAAACCAGCACGCGAAGGAACTTCTCTCTCTTTTCCTGGAACTCTCTTCCCCTCTCCTTCGCCCTATGAACTGCTCATGGACTCTCCCGTTTCTGCAACTCCTCCACCCTCTCTCCACGTCTGGCCCCATGAACTTTGCCTGATCATCACGAGAAACGTGGTAGCTGAGGGTGACCAAAGCACGCATCAAGCAAGGACTTGCAAACATCCTGCGCATCCCCAAAGCGCGCGTGTCTGTTCCAACCGTGAGTCCGAGGCGCCCCGCAGCGCTCACACAAGAACCTGCCGTGACCTCCACGCCACGCATGCATCACCGACCAGCAGCCAGACACTCCTGGGCAGCATTCCAGCTGGACATGCGCCAGTCAAGGACCTGCCGCGGCCTCCACGCCGCGCGTGCACCTCGCCACCAACCGGAGACCTGGTGCAGCATTCCAGCATTCAACCGAGGATCGATGCTCGAGTCTCTTTCTCTCTCCCGTGCGACTGAACCAGTCCATGAGTTGCGCCTGCATTGCAATCTGACCATATACTACTGGTGCAACGCTTTTATTCAAACATAAAAGAATTGACAGGTCAAACGTTTCCATCTTTATCCCCCATCTACCTTTTTCATCTACCCTTTCTTTTATTTTAGTTAGTTAGGTTGCAAGTTTTCTTTTTATCTTTGATTCACATTTTTTTATTCCGTTCATTAATAGGTTAGGCTGTGACTGATATATATGTGTGTTTACTAAATAAATTTGTTGTCTAGAAATTCAATTTCTGCCTAATCATTGGTGTTTACTGAGTGGATTAGTAATTCTCTTATGAAAGCAAATAACTCCATGATTAACTAAAGTAGCAACTTCAGATTATGAATACTTGATAATAGGATTTTTATCGTTTATTTTGCTCCTACAAACAAGCAAAGTCAACGTGGTGCCCCGGAGGTTGTTGAGGAAATTACAACTCCCCTCAGTACCGTCTAAATTTCTCATAAGCCATTACGGCAACCCAAATGATCGCTACACATGAGTGTTGATAGTTGAGACATGAGTAATGAGAAAATGTATATTTTTGATGAAAACAATTTTTGTAAATTGGATTTTTGATGAAATTTGTATTATAACAGGGAAACATTGAATGATGATGTTATCCAACTATGATAAGAAACTAGCGCTTGAATGTGAAGCATATGAACAAGGAGAATTATTTCACCATTGCAGTTAGCAGTTTAAATGTAGATATAAAGATAATCCAAGTGCATGGCCAAAGAGCAACAAGTGTCCAGTGTCGCTGATTTACTTGTCGTATTTCATATTTTTACAGGATTATCTATATACCTGACAACGAGCACCGGGACTCGCTACACTAAACACTATTGCTACCTCGGTACAGTTCAACAGCAAATAAATACACTTACCAGCACTCAATATGCTACTTCCTTCCATTTCACCATTCAGACCCGGCTGGCGGTGTTGTTGGGCTCCAGGTGACCACAGACAGGACAGGACGCTGTGTGTGACGTAGCCCGTACTCGAAGCTGATGCCTGCCGCCAGGAAAAGCGCGCAGAAAGTGCAAATTTTTTAAACTTGGGCAAAAAGGCAAAGGTGCGGATTTTCGCCTCTCTGAACCACCTCCCACCATTCCAAACACGTTCTCCGTGCCGCCTCACGCCGCTTCGCACTTTTTCGCCCGAAGTACATTGACTGCAATGTAATCACGCCGCCGGAAAAGCCTCCCCCGCTGTTAGTGTGAATGTAGTATAAGCCATAGTTGGTCTCGCACCTTCCCCTTCATCCTTGCAGAGAATTTTCTGTCACATATGTAACCAGTGTACACAAAATAACGCAGATTACTAGATATGACTACAGAGCTAAGTGAAGTGGGCTGTGACCATAAATGAACACATCAGAGAAGGTAAATTTTAACAAAGTGCTTTAGTGACAGTACGTCATCAATAACAATAGCACCACACAAATTGAACAATTAAAGAAAATAAAAATTGGCCCTTTAAAAATAAAGAGTCGTCTTAAGTAGTCGGTTAAATCAAGTCTTAAAGTCTAGTCTGCGATCACTTCTTTTTCCACTTCTTAACGTGTTTCTTTTCCAAAAGTTTGTGTCGGAGTTCTGTTTGTTGGTAGTGTCCTTTCTTTGTTATTCAATCATAAAAACAACCAAAAAAAGATAAAATTATAAGAGTAATTCAAACAATCACTCAATGCAGCATTGCTTGATTAGGAGACTCCTTGTGGCAGTAGAGCACTGAGCATCTGTTTAATTGGCTCATAGAGATTATTTTTTTTGATGGAGGAATATTGCCGCAACATCCTATAATTATGTAGTTGAAACATGGGGAGGTGGGGGTTTGGGGTTGGCTAGATTGAATGTGATCATTTGTAGACATGTTCTCCACAAATGAAGCACAAATTAAACATCACAAATCATAAACTCTTTGGAAGAATAATGAACTGAACAACACACAAAGACAATTGCAATCTATTCAAATGAATGCTGAGGCATGTTGTTGCCAAGGCAAAATTCTTCAAAGAGGTCGGAGATGCATGAGAAGGACGTTTGTGAAAGGGATCTTCATATTTGTGACTGTTTTCTGCTGATGTTATCGCTTGTGTGTGTGAGACTTGCTTGTCCTGCTAAGAGTCACCACAGCGAGTCACTCGCGTGATTTGTTTTTCACATTTATTACGCCGGATGGCCTTCCTGACACAACCCACCCATTTTATTTATTTATTTTTAAACCCGGCTTGTGACCAGCAGTGGCTAGGGGTTGGGGCACTGGCCTGGAATCCAACCCGCCTATTGGCCTTATTTAACAACCTCCTTTTTTGCCTCTTTGCTCCCTTTTCTTCCTTGCATCCTCACCTCCTTGTCTCCGATGCAGCAGTCACATGGCATGAGTAACGGCAGGTTGTTTCTGCCAGATCGACACATGCTACCGAGCCATCCATCAAGCTGCCGACAACTTTCCAATGCTTTCTCTCCTCAGCTAGATCCTGATTTGCCCACGTGCATGAAACTTTGTATGCGCACACAAATCCAACATCTACACTCACATTCTGATGGTGAGAAATACGATCTGATATCTTACAATAAAACTGTCACCAAGTTGCTTTGTGTTTCTTTATGCAATACATCATAAAGTTCTGATCAAGTAGAAACAATGTCAACCCATGTGACATGTATAAAAACTTTTCATTTGGTACGTGGGCTGATTTTATCCACCTCTTAATACCACCACTATTGAATTGCAATTGAAGAAACCAACAAAACAAAAATGCAATAACAGCACAATGCTGTGCCATGTACATAATCTTGAGCACTTCTGCATCAACATGATATAATGAAAATCTAATAACTATTACTGTATTTTATAAGTCTATAAGTCACACCGGTCAAAAATGCATCATGTAGAAGAAAAACTGTAAACATTTACTTTAAGTAGATGCGGAATATAACTCAAATCTTTTTGACAAATTTACTGTATTTTACAGATAAAGAGATCAAGAACATTACAGACTCGTCCCCCAAATCCTTGTTCTCTAATTGTGGATGGATTCCAAAATAAGCTCCAAGCTGTTTATAAATTCAACTCCAACCATTTGTAAACGTATTCAAATGTGTTGTTTGGTTATTCAGAATGCCCCAAGAAAAGGAATGTCGAAACCTACCTACCGCCTCAGGCAGTACAAGGAACGTAAACAGTTCAAGCATGAGCTACGGATTAGTTTATGACATAGACTGCGTTCTGAAAATAACGGAAGGACTGTGAGCTCCACCTCTCCAAATACACACACCCTTCAAAGTGGTGTTGGGGCAACAGAGTGAATTTCTTAATGCACCCCGTGTTGACGGCAGGAAATGAGTTCATCAGTTGAACGAAACATCTGCTTCTAACTACGGAAATTGTTTCCTTTTGGCTTAAAATGTCCATCATAGCTAGAATCTCGTGTCACATTGAAACCTGTTGGAATTTTAGCATTTATTTGCTCTTGTGTTCAAAAGTGATCTTTTTAGTATTGCAATAGTATTCAACCACTCACCAGAGGTGTGTATTCGTTTTGGACCCAAAGAGGATAAAAATGACTGGACTCAAGGTCTGTCAAAGTTGATCTGCTTTTATCTCCAGAATTCAGTCAGACAGAGTACAAGTTCTCAATTGAGGGCCGTCTTTTTAATCTGTCTGCACAAGAAGAGGATTGTGTAAACTATCCCAAAGAACGGCAAAGCTACTCTTGCGGCCCTCCTTATTTATACAATTCTGTAGTTCAAAAACAACCAGTCTAAACATTAACTCCTTATCTACTTTGTACCAAAAAGGGAGTTTGTTTTCCTCCCTTTTCCGCCCAAGTCTGCATCTCATGATTTTTCGCTGGTAAACATTGTATCATTAGCAAGTTTACAATGACCTTGTAATCATCATATTGCAAAAAGGTCAAATCCACTGACCGATTGTACTGGTCCGTGTACATGTGTATTATCTTAAACAAACTTAAAGTATTGTTGGAATTTATTTCTATATTAATATAAACTCAAGTTAATAATCTGACTCCAATTTGTGACCTTACCAAACTATCACCCATCCAACAATAGCGTGCTCGTTCTGCAATAGAAAGGTATCAGGAAGCCGGCATTTTCACACACGAGTGGATTTATTCCTAACACTCAAATCTAATACAAAACAGCTGGGGTCCCGGGTCCCTATCAATACAATTCTATACGTCTCTGTCTCAAGCAGCCGACGTAGTCTCATCCGAGTTGCCCCAGTGAATAGTTATACTACACAGTATTTAAATGACACAGAAACAAAGGCATCCTGACATTATTCTATTGGCTACGTGTTTTCTGCAGTTTAACTTTAGCTTGCTTTTCATTGGCCGATCTTCATCCGCAGCGTCACTGGATGGCTTCTCCTGTTTTGTACTTTTCCGCCCCGGTGTAAAACAAATGTGATTTACAACATACTTTGAGCTTATCGCGGCTCTGCATCTCCCCTTGCAATTAGCATCCTTTGTTCTGAAACATTCCATTCCTGCAACCCCCACTCACACAAACTCTTATATTCCTTTAGTATAAATATGAAATCAACATTTTTGAAAAGTATAGGGAAGAAGAAGTGCTTTTCAATGAAAAGTAACATTGGTTGATGTTATTATTATCATTGTATTATTATTAGTATTGTTGCTATTGATAAGGGAAAAAAATATATGTATATGTTAAAGTATGACAATATATACACAAGGCACACTGTTCAACGTGTTCACTATTAATAATTACTATAATAACCTTTGTTATTAATAATCAAGATATATTAGCTGTATACTAGCAGTTTTTTTTGTTTACTATACCTACTATTTATTGTGTAACGTATGTCAAAAGGGGTAGGAACTGATAAGTTTATGCTTCTTCCTACTTCTTTTCGAACATGTATGTGTAGCTCATGACTGGGTGAAACACTGTGGAACATTCTTATGTTGCTTTCGTTGCTTGACTGTTGTGTTTGCTGTTTTGTTTTATATGTTTTTTTTAATATTTTGTCTTTACACATGTACTTTTATAATCAGTTAGTTTTTTCTTTATATACACGTTCTGAATCAAATTGAGAAAAAAAAAGTATAACTACGGCTGACCAATTTTACTGGTCAGCCTGACCATAGCTTATGTGTAAAAAAACACAACTTGATTTGTACTTGAAAGTGAATGATTAAATGTCCCTGTAAAAATGCTTGATCAAAACCCAGTGTGATTAGTATGCAAATAACATAATGTAAGTAATCAATGTGTCATGTAATCATTCATACTGAAAGTAACATAACTTTGTTAGATTTACTTCCATCAAGCCAAAGGTAGAATCATGGTTGGTTGTTGTGCCTTTTATGCTGTAAATTCTTGTTACGTGGCATAAGGAAGCCTCATGCTAAACTAGCTTATGGCACACATTCACGTGCCAATTGACTATGCTTCTTCTTTAAATTTACTGGCAGATGACATCTCTTTGTCATGTCTCTGCTCAGTGCAGCTTGAGTGACAGTGGGCAGATGCACCTGCTGCTTGTTAGCAATCAGCTACTTAAGAAGGCAGCTGCACCTGCTCATTAGTTGGCAGACTAGTCACTTGCTCACCCTTTATATGTAACAATAGCGTGCCGCACGATACACGGCACCACACTTTATTAATATTCATGACGCTAGCGACCGACCTAGGTGGTCAGTCACGCTAGACGCATGTAAACAGCATACGAGCGAGATGTTTACTGAGTTAAACCTACCTATTCTGTCTAAGAATGATGTCCCTGTGCCAAATTCACTGGTGTATACGTTGAAGAACATACTAATGTTCAATTGAAGCGATGACTTCAGTGTAGAGGGCTGAAAAAGATGTTAAAAAGAGCAAAACTAATCCAAAGGTTTTTTTTCTTCCTGTGCAACTGACACTGACATTCTCCAGTTTCGACAGGCTATCCTTTACCATTATATGCCTGTCTGTCACATCTGGTTGTCTTATGTCTTTGGCAGTTGTTGTTCGGCGAATGTTTTATGACGCAAAGCCTCGCAAAAACACACGGAATGGGAAGGACCGTCTGTACTCAAACCTGCTTCAGTCATTGCTCAGTCCTTGCATTTTTTTTATTTATTTCGAGGCTTCACATCATAAAGAACTAGCCAAAAGGTGAACATTGTCATTGACAGGAATTGGGGGTTGACGGAAGTGTGCGCCTCTGCCTATACATTATGTGACTGCTTGACAGACATACAATGTGTCCAAGTGCCTAAATCAGTTTAGAGTAAGTTTGACCTGTGATAAAAAAAAAATTATATATATATATATATATATATATATATATATATATATATATATATTATTTTTATTTTTTTAAGACAAAAAAAATGTAACAATGCTATGTAGTTGAAGGGATTGAGTACAAATAGTCCTACATCACTCAACAAAAACACATTTAAAGCTTATATAACAAATTGTATAGCATTTGTTACAGTGGAAATGACTTGTATAAAGCATAATATAGTCAACACAAAATTTCACCTTTTATTTTTCATCAAGCAAAGATTCTTAAGCCCTAAAGAGTCTTGAATATTCAGTCTATCATCTCAAGTGACATTTGATAGATAGGCTGTGAACTGTCAAATTTGAACAGAAACAGAAACCAGGGAGGAAAATCATTGAATGGGGAGCTCATTACTTAGTTTGCCTTCTCAATTATCTGCAGACTATCTTAAAGGCCACATCTATGGGGCATTACTTGGGTTTTGAGAACCTATTCTGGACCTTAAGGAGTGAGCACACAGAGTCGGAATGAAGAGTGAGAGCTTCTCAATCTTTTTTTTATTTTTTATTTTTTATTGTGGATAAACCCATGAGGCTGCCCATGGGCAGGAATGAACTAGGAACCTCCTGTTGACCCATACACTCCTCCAATTGCACACATTCTTGGCCAAGTACACACTCACCACACAGGAGACTTCACACAGCAGGTTAATTAGGCTTTGCCTTTGGGTTGAGAGACCGCCACAACTCGTACACGGACCGCTTCCCGCTGCTTGCGTTTTGTGTCTAACTTAGTTTCTAAAAGATGTCAAATATAGTTTGTTTTCAATCAACCATTATTTAGTGGGTTGTGCTACATTAAAACTAGATTACGATGTGTGGTCAAAATAAATGCAGGGTTCAACTAATTTTAATTTACACTGAATGAACCACCTCTGCTCTTTAGAATTGTTGAATATGTAATAATTAATTGTGCATTTTCAAGAACACAAACTAGTCCTTGTTGACAATGTTTTAAATGTGTGGGCGCGACTCCAACCACTTTGAGAAGAACAGCACGAATGTGGTATGAAAGCCTGTGTGCTGGTGTGGGGAACAAGTGGGAGCTGTGACAACGTGCGTCCTTGGAGAGTGGCTGAGTGTGTTTGTCATGTAGGGTGAATCACAAACACCCCTCTGTGAGTGTGTCAGGTAAGTTGTGATTAATAGCGTCTTTTAACTCTCATACAAAGTCAGTGTGGATGATTAGGAATTGGCAGAGAAAATCAAGGTCACATTTCTTTTACATGTCAAAGGTGAGATAAGGAGAAAATCGATTGTTTGTTTGCCATGTTTGCTGCTGATACTGTAAATGGGCGACATTTCTCAATAAAAAACTATTCAAGGGCAGCACACACTGAGTCTAAAGACTTAATAGTCTGCACGTGACTTTCTTGTCATGAAATGTGTTGGATCCTGAAAGACAAGGTGCCAACAATACCGCCTTACTTTTTACTGTACCTGATGTCTTTCAATCCTCTGGCTTTTAACAGATTGAAGAATGATTCTGTCGCAGAATGATTGAAGGCCTAAACATTTGGAATTAACAACAACATAGATTGTGAGCCTATCGTCAATGGAAAGCGAAAAGTGATTTGTACTATACCTATTTTACAGTAGAAGGTTTGGTAGTGCTGTCTAGCGATTAAACAGTTTTAATTAATCACAACATTTTCCATAAGTAATCGCGATTAATCACATATCTTGTAAAAGAAATATATCAAATAGAAAGAGTATATAGAATGAAAGACTTTTCTATAACTTTCTTTGATCCTTGAATACAATTCAAAATACAACTGACAACATCATCACCTTGCTATTCTTCTCTTAGAAAGAATAACCAAAACTGTATTAATTTAGGTTTTTTTGGGGGGTGCACAATCCATTCATACATCAGATGGTTGACTTTTATCACATTAGTGAAGTTTCCATTTTCCATCCACGTGTATACTGAGATAAACCCAGTAAGCCTTTTTCAGAGTATATCTGGGATTCTGTTGGATGCCCCTTGTCATATCCCTCCATTCCATTTTCAGTGCCTAACCCTAGTCCAATGGGAACAGTGTAACGGCTGAGTTGCTGTTTGTTTGTTTTTGGGCAAGGTTACGGCTGACAGTAACCGTTCATTGAAGAAGTTGTTGATCGGCAACCACTCTTTTCACCATCTGAGAAGATGCTGCAGGACTGTACTGAAAAATATAAATGACACCATTGACTTCCGACAGACTTGACTTTTGTTACATAAGCGTCGGGGAGAAAAACAAAAAGTCGTGCATCCTCTAACTATACACTATAAGAAAAAATGTTGGGTTGCTGTAAGGAAGGAGTTGACAGTTACGTCAGTGACTCAAAGTGTTTCATTTTGTGTTTTTCAGAGTGTCTTGTCTGATGCTTGAACAACACTAAAATAGCAGATAATGACCTGATGTCATAACGTCAGGATGTCAATAAAGCGTCAACAGGTTTGTTCAGCGTGTGGGGTCATTTCTTTCAATGTTATTTATACTCAGTAATAGTCAGAATCTTTTCAAAGGCAATTGTGCTTCTCATCATACGTCCCCTCAAACTGAAAGCAAAATCACAGATTTCAAACAACTGGCCCTGTGTTCATAAAGTCCCCTGCTGCATTAATAAGAGCCGTTTGGAGTCCGCATTTAATCTTTGTTACATGCTGCCGTCAAGACAGAGCCCCAGCAAGGGGAATAATGGCTGTGTGCTTTGGCTGCCTCTGTGGAGGTGTGAAGCTCATAGATCCTGCAACTGATTGGCACATGGGTGCCAAAAGCAGGCGAGTTGGCTGGGTTATCTGAACTGAGGTGTTTGAGATGTCTCAGCTGTTTGTTCTCACTGTGCCACTTTCATTTGGATGCGTCTGAATGAAAAGATAAGTATCATTTGGCGTGAAAGGTAGCCTATCAAAGTGCTACAACACAAATGCGACTGTAAAAGTCGCAATGAGGAATTGTTGTGCTGTGAAAATGCTATTGTACACACAATAGCAGCATGCCTTTTCAAATAAAACATTCATCATTTTAGTGTGTTTATTGGTTCTGTAGCTGATGCACTATGCCTACTCAAGTTTTGTGTAAACATGCTAAATTTAATTTGCCATACAGTACATCAGCTTAATAGTAACAAGAGCACACAGATTAGATCTCAGCCGCATAAAAAAAATTGTTAGTTACAAATGGATGCCAGCCCTTTCACAAGATTTAATTTATTTCACAAATCCTAACATGAGACATATTTGATTAGATTTTATCTTTATTTGTCTCGAACAAATTCGAGAAGGGGGAAAAAGAAGCCAAATCTTATCTAGTCCTACCCCTCCTTACAATCCAAATCATTACCGCTAACAACGTTATGGCTTATTGTTTTTTCTTGTTGGTGACCAACCATTAAACAAGACACATGGCACACGTCGCCAAACCCAGTTGAATTTGTATTACCATTAAAACTAGGAAAATGAAAAAAAGACTTCCCAAACAAAAGTCAAACATGGCAGAGGCTGAGGCCCGGGGCTGCAGAGGATGGCCGCAGGACGTGCACCGCTGGAACAGAAAGGGGTGGCTGCTGTAGGACGTGCGCTGCCGCAATAAGAAGGGTTGGCGGCCCAATGACGTGCGCCATCGGAACGGGTACCTGCTTCTTGTGCTCTGGGTCAGTTTTTGGTTGATTCATTCGTTCGTTCACGGTTCGCGTGGGGAGGAAGACCCAAATGCAGGGAGGCAGGAGAACCACGACAGGGATGCATGGAATACTGAACATAATTTATTTAACAAAATACAAAACCAACAAAGTTCTGAAGAGACCATAAATCAAAGTAACAACAAAACGAGTGGTGACAGCGACAATGATCCAACAAAGACTAAACAAAACCAGGAAACTAAGGCCCCGTCCAGACGGAAGCAAAGTCGGCTTCGTTCCGCAAACAAATCTCATACACACAGAAGCATTTCAAGACTTGCGTGTGTCCAAAACGAGACGCTGAGGACGTTTAACGGCTGTTATGTATATGCCAAGTCTGGAGTGGCGCTGTAGCGCAGCCTCAGGGAGTTAACGGAAAGCGTAGAAGAAGAATCAGCGAAGAAGACGAACACTTTTTTTTCTGACTTTATTGAAATCTACAGAACAAACATGGCTTTGCATGTCTCAAAACAACATGAAAAAGACGAACACAGGAGAAGTAACAATGGCGGGTGATTCAAGTACAACACCGCTTGTTGAACGTGGGAATAAAGAAGCTAAATATTTGGTGGACGAACGGCCTAAACGGTAAGAAACTTGTGAGGATACATTGAAACTGGCTTTCGTGTGGACGGGGTCTAAATACAAGCCAACTGACTAGACAATGAAAAACACCTGGACAAGACACAAGTGGCTGGAGGAGATGATTGGATGACACAAGGGAACAGGATGAGTACAGGTGCAAAACAAAACGAGCAATACAGGACACAACGCCCAAACAACAAACCTAACCATGATATACACAAATCATAACAGATGGCTTGTCAGATTCTTATTGTGCTTGCAAGTTGCTGAATGTTTTGGGGAGTTACCTTCATTTTTGTCTTAATAAAAATAATTCTCTATACGCTGGAGATCACGCCACAAACTTGGCCATCAAAAGATATTGTATTTATATGTTGCAGTGAAGGCTTCGCAAAGCATCTCCAGGAAACTTAGATTGAGGTGTTCATGGACTTCGGACTTCATACAGTGGTTCTCCATTAACCATTGGAAATCGCTGGTTATGGTTACAATTATGTTAAGTATATCTGTTTGTTGGGTCCTCAAAAATAGCCATAATGCGCCATAAAATGGCTGTTATTGCTCAATAATAAACGGCATATTTATCTGAAATCAAATCTGAAAGGCCACACTTTTCAGTGTATTTAGCATAATCCTAGAAATACCCCGGACGCTAAATTGTGTACACAAAATCTGCTTCGAAGCGGTACAAATAATTTTTTTTAGGCCCAAGCAGTTGAAGGTAATAAAGTTGAATTTGCAGATTGATGAATACTCGCTTTTTTTTTTTAAATAGCAGAGATTAAATTTAATGTTCAGGAAATAAGGATCTAATGTTTTGTTGTGAATAAATATTTTGCAAATAAATAAATCTCCAGGAGACATTCAATCACTTTAAAATTGTTTTTGCTTCTACTCACACAGAAGCACAACTATAGCCCAATCGTACCCAACCAGGTCTCACCACCGGTGCCCACGTGTGGATTGGGGCCAGTTTCTACAGCCGAAGTTCGGACCGCCAAGGTACCAGACTTCAGCCACCATCCACAGCCGACGCACTTGACCTCTCCCATAGGTAGTGAGCCTATGGGAAGGGGGTGCAGGCCCAGTGCTCAGCAATTGAAGTGGATGTGTTAAACTTCAAAGAAAAAACACACAAAAATCATTATGCTTGCAACAAAAACAATTTCTGTTGTTTTTGAGTGTTTCCCACTTAGATGTTACTTGACAAATGAACTCCTTATGGTTTTGGAAACCAAACTACTGACAAGTTTGCCAACATTCTTTCTAATTATTCGTTGTCTTCATCCACGCTCTGTGTTCAGGGGGCTTGTCACTCCAACAATCAAAGCTGATTATTTGTCAGGAACACTTTCATCTGATGACCAGCTCAGCAGCCTTTTCAATCTGCTCTTATTCCACCAATCATTGGCATTCCGTTGCCTCTCACTCAATGCCTCTCACCTGCCGTCCTGACATGTCCACTTTTGCTGGATAATGAAGGCCCATCAACGAAATATCAAGATAAACATAAAGGTAGTCGCGGCTTGACAAGAAAATAAGAATCATCAATCAAAGGGCTTGGCTACTTACAGAACATGTCAGGCAGACCCCAGGGTCCTGAGCACCCAGTCGGACTGTGTTTATTTCTGGACATTCAACTAGAGCATCACATCATCTTAAATGGTCTTAACGCTTAGCACTGCTTGTGTCCCGGTTGTCTCACCGCTCTGGGAGATATCAGAGGAGAAAATATTTATCATCCATATCATACCATCGGCATGATTCCTCTTGTTCTAGTTCCACACTGTCAAGGCTTCTTGTTTTTTTAGCCATCAAGCGATGGGTTCATGTCACATGCACACGTGAATGGAAATTGCCGGCTTCATCGTCTCTTCGTGATCTTCTGTGTCACAGATAAGGCAATGTTTATACACTTTTGTCCTAGCTGGTAATGTGTGCTACTGTCCTGGTCCAAATGAACAAATCCCTGTCCACAACTTAATCTCACCTTCATCCTGTTTAATAAATTACCTTTAGGCTGTGAAAGGCAAGCATTGGGTTTGCAACGGCAGTCACACATAAAGAGATAGTGGACAGGAACAAAAAGATAATTACAGTTTTGTCTGTTTCTACAAATCAATGTAAGGGCAACATCACAAATCAATAATGAGGGTAATGATGCAATATATTAGGCATGGCTACATGCGAATTGAGTGTGATGATATTGGAAGGTCATTAAAAGAGGAGGACATTACCTTGAGCGTATTTCAAAATCACAATTATGAATGGTTTCCTTCAAGTCAATACTTGATTATGAGGAAATGTAAACGCTCCCACTGCGGACATGTATGAAGTGATAGATTTGTCAGCGACAGACATTCATATTCAGCAGCACAGCCATGGCTGCACTCTGCCGTATTTTCCTGACTAAACAACAACTCCTTCATCTGCGTCCAGAGGCCAATACACTCCATAGGAAACAAAATATCTCGGGGTGCAAATTAAAAATATCTCCAAATGAATTCGCTAAGATGCGACCTGCGTGTCGCACAACAAAATTGAAAAGTGGAGGGAGATGCAGTGTAGCATTGCATTAGAATATATTACATTTAGACGTCTGCAATTCAATCAGGCGTCTTTTTTTGGAGCTGATTATAGCTTACAAATAAAAATGAGAAATGAGACAAAATGCGATAAAATCTGCATGTTAACTGGGTACAAAATGGAAACATAATTCTAAAGTATGGCTTTGAGGCAATCATTGAGTCCCCGTATAATTAAACATCAAAAAAGTTATACATGAAGGCAGTGGCGTAGCAAGGGTGTCCAGGGGCCCCAAGCAAGAAGGGATTGGGGGCCCTGGCAGATGGGGTATGGGTGGGGGTCGGTACGGGGCAAGACAGGCAACCATTTGTCAAATGCATGTTGTTAAATTTTAAAATTGCACATCATAAAGAATCAACATGAATTGTGCTTCATTCAAATAACTTGTTGAAACAAAATAAAAACAGTAATACAATAGTAAAGTGCACATAGGGGCCTACATTTATTTAAACAAAATTTGGAACCAAAAATAGAATACAGCACAGGCCAAAAGTTTGGACACTACGCCTCTGCATGAAGGCTGTTCTGATCATTTGAACAAGTTATTAACTAATTAGCATTTAGCATCACTCATCATCTAAAGAAATGTACTCATCATCTGGCAGAACAAAGAAGGAATAAGAAAGAAAGAAATACATTTCATTCTCACTCTATCTTAGATTGTATATTATTAGAAATGCAACAACACTAAAATTGCACAGTATGATGTCTTATAAATTGCAAAAAAAGGCCCCAATATGTTTACATGCAGGCAATAACCCTTTTAAAACACGAATATTGGCAATATCCGGGCTTTGTAAGGCCATGTAAACAGGCACAAGACTGTCTGTCTGTCTATCTGTCTGCTGAGGGACCTTTGAGCAATTTCAAAGTGCCCAACGGTGCTCCACAGTTGCGCAAACCCTTTCACTTTGCATTAACTGTTCCCTTCTTGGTGTTCCGTAGGTACATTCATTGGCTAATTGACCATGAAATACTGATTTAGCATTGTCAGTTTGTGTTTCTCAATTATTCCTTTGCTTTCACCTTTACAGTTTTTCTCCATAAGTTTGGCACATTTCTTGAAACTGATATGACATTTTCAAAACTGCAAGCTCATTTGGGCAAACAGACTTACATTTGTTCATCAGTTCATTCGCAAAAGCGCATATCCATCCCAAAACTGCTCGCACATGTTTCACTCCAAGTTCTTTTCCCAAACAAAGAGTCAGTATTGTCACAACTGCAAAGATCCTTCTCATTTGCTTTGGCTCATCTGCATTCACTTAGTTCTTTTGCCAAAAATAACTTGGATGATTTTGCACAACAAGCTCATATCTCTCCCAAAACAGCTCACCTATGTGTCAAAATCACATTTCTATGTCATACAAGTAGTCAGTGCCCTCAAAATGCATCGTCCCTTTGGCATTCTGTGAGCACTGCAAGTCAAAATCATTAGATGTTTTCTCACAACAGCTAACAAAATACAATTATATATAAAACTGAGGGGGGGGGAAATGATTTTACAAGAGCAGTATTCAAAGTTTGCGGTTTGACATACAGTCAAGGAAATTGCAACAGTTTTCATTCACACAAAGTTAGTTACACATTAGAGTGCAACAAAAGAAAGTGTAAGTCAAATTCTGTATATTTATGAAAAACGAATAACTAAAATCATATCTCACACTCAGCATAAATGAATAACCCACTACTGTAACACTTTCACTAGCCTTCCCCCTCTCGGCCATCATCATCATTCTCTTGGGCATCCATACGCTGCTCTCTGTTCGGCCAAAGGTTTTCATCTACATCGCAGAGGGTATTTTCCCTTGCTGCATTGCAAGGGGAAAAAACGCTGTGAATGTCTCAACCATCCCCTACACAGATCCCCTGGGATGTCTTCGCATGCAGCATCCATTGCTTGAAGTAGGGTCAACTGTCTTTGAGCCCGATGTTCATACACTCTCCACCTCCAAGCAGAAAAAAACTCCTCAATTGCATTGAGGAAAGGTGAGTATGGTGGTAGTAGCTCCATGAGCATCCTTGAATGGGTTGTAAACCAGGCCCTGATGAGATGGCCACGATGGAAATTCACATTGTCCCAAACAATCACATAGTTGGGTAGGTGAGAACCTTCCAGACTTCTCTCATTTTCCTGGACCAGATTAGAGTACAGGTGATCCAAAAAAATCAGGAGTTTCTGAGTGTTGTATGGACCTAAACTGGGGATGCGAAAGACCACACTATTCTCAGATATAGCAGCACACATTTTTATATTGGCCCCTCGCTGGCCTGGGACATCCACAGTCGCCCGCTGGCCAACGATGTGTATACTTTATGCTTGATTAATTTTGACAATTGAACAGATGGTTTTGGATATTATAACTTACACACTGAAATCCTGCTGACATGTTTTGGAGAGGATAGCCATTAAAATGAAAAAACAACTAATCCAGCTCGATCAGCAATATCTATTCATTTATAAAATTTGCTAAATGTGGGCACATTGTGCTAATTGTAGGCTAAATGTACTGAAGGGAAAATAACCATGGTTTGATATGTCCTCTTGTAACCTCTTATATAAGGATATGTTGTTGTCCTGAACTGTTGTACGAATCCAGGTGCCCAACAATTTGTAAATAAAGAGCGGAATCAGCCTGGGAGTGAATGCCTTGTTTATACTACAGTCTTCCCTGCTTCGCAAACATGTTTTCGAGAAGTGCCTGGGAGAGGGCTTGGCCAGCCCGGTTTCTCACTCTCACAACTTTTTGTTAACGAATAAAAGACGGAGCGGCACACGGTGTGGGTAGAGTCAGCTGTGGAATACGTACGATTGCCCAGCCGTTTTGCAGCTCGTTCTACCCGGACCGTCGGCTCTCCGGTCTAGTGTTGTCAGTAAGGTGGGGCTTTAGGACCCAGATGCGGGAAGGCAGAGGTGCAGTCCAAAAGAGGTTTTAATATCTAATCAAAAAAAAAGTACAAAACAAATGGAACTAACAAAACCTGAAGCAAAACATGAAAAAACAACTAAGGCGAGACTAACAACATGACATGGATCCGGATAAGGCAAAGAGGTCAGCGTGACGTGGAGAAAGACTTACAACAACAACAGCAAAAATGAACCGACACAGACAGGGGGGAGACAACTGACTAAATACACCAACACTAATGACATGACAAGACACACCTGGCTGAGGGCACTGATTGGATGACACATGAGGGTGATGGGGAAAGGTGGACACAATCAGGGTTGACACAGACACCACACGAGGAAGGGCAAGTGACCAGAAACGAGAGGAGTAGACTTTTCACAATAAAACAGGAAATGACAAGACAAGGGGAACACACAAGGAAAACATGACAGGGAGTAAACAAAACTGAAAATAAACATGACAAGTGTCAAGGTAAGCGCTGATGATGATCATATTATGCTGCTTAGCGTTGAAGTGTGTTGATTGCTGTTTGCGGGGAATAAAAGGCACCATTATTCTAGCAAAGTGAGGTATGTTTATTGCTGTTTACGTGGAATAAAAGGTACAATTATTCTAGCACAGTACAGGTGTTGATTGTTCTTTGCGGGGAATAAAAGGTACAATTATTCTAGCACAGTATATCAGTCTCTGTGTATTCATTGTTACCGCCGATCACTCACGATCCTGCATAAAAATATAAATGTGAAGTAGTGTCTTCCATAAAACATGTACGCAACCATTTGCACAGATCCACTGAGGCAATTGAGACATGTTCTAAGACATTGGCAATTTGATGAAAGCAATGAGAAACGCCATTCAGTTGAGACCAATTGTAAGGTAGTTTAGGGATTTGTCCATGGTATTTTGAAAATGTCATCTCAGTTTCAAGAAATGTGCCAAACCTATGGAGAAAAACTGTAAATCACTGCCCTTTCAACATGTATTCATCATCTTAACCACTTGGCCACGGCTGACCCCCTACGATATATCTATCTACAGTGAGATGCTTTGAACAAACATTAAAAATCCCTTCACAGTTTGAATTGATGCATATTTCTTACCTTAATTCCTTCATTCAAAAAAACTTTTCTTGAGAAGATGCAGCAATACCTCCAGTGATATCTACATGACACAAAGCCCCAAAAATAAACAAAAAACAACCAGCTGGTGCCACACGCAAAACAAGGAAAACCGCATTGTGCCACCCTTTTGAAACGCTAGTGTGCAACTAGCATGCCACTTTTAAAGGAAGCGAGGAGCCACTTTGTTTGGCCATGATTGAAGTGGGCTGTGACCAATCTCAATACGGCGCAGTTTACCCTCTCTCAAATCCACCATCTTGTGGTAATCTGCGAAATTATCATTATTGTGTCTAACATGCCTCTGCACATTAATGGCACACGTCACACAGGATTTACACTATCCACAAAAGTAGAGCTTGTTTTGTTATCGAATAAGTTTTAAATTATTATTATTTGGGTAGTTTTGCATGTATGATTAATTACATTCCCTGTTTAATTGTCAACAATCTTGGTAATGTCCAGTATAATTCAAAGCATTCTATCAACTTCATATTTAGAACATTAAATATTCTTGTATTGACAACATGGACATGTTTTTTTTCCCCCAAAATGTAAAAATTTGAATTCATTTAATATCACTTTTAACACATATTACAGCCTTTTGCCATTGTTTTGTTTGATTTGTAGCTATAAAATGGCCATTACCAAAATAAAAATGCACTTTAACACAAAATATGGCCACGGTATTAAAAACTTGGATACAAGTTCTAATTTAGAGCTAATCCAGATTCTTTCCTGTGGCGTTTGCTGTGTTTCTCTCCATTTTGACCTCCCATCACCAAGAGTCTTGTGGGCTTGTTGAAGAAAAAAAGCGATAGCTCAGCCCAGGGTTGAGTAAATATCAGCTGAGTTTAGGCTGCAACTACACTGTGATAATCCTGAAAGCACGCCATGTGCGCACCGCAACATTCATCACTGCCAGGTTGAAGGCCACGGGCCATTATTTAGGAACCACTCGCCCTTCCACACCAATACTCACCACTGAGAACACAAGCTGTGTGGACTGTAATCGTGTTCAAGGGTGCGTGTCACCGTACAAAGGACTTCCTTTTATCTATGCAGGTCAAGGTTTAAAATGAGTAAATTGCATGTCTTTAATCCATCAGAAGATTAGGGTCCATCTCATTTGGCCACATACTGCAATGAGAAACAATACGATTCTTGGGTCATGTATTCATGTTGTAATTGAATATCCAGCATAATTGATAAGAGAACGAGTTTTAAATGTCTGCTATGATGTAACGTTGACATCTAAGCTCATTCAGAAGGCCAAACAAATAAGATCTTGCTTCCTGTAAGCTTCTGTTTGTTCTCTTTTTCTATCTACGTGAAAAATAAGATATATGGCTTTTATTAGCGGTTGTGATTTGAAGTAATACATCAAAATAAGTATGAAACTGAATAAAGAATGGACAAAGGTGGTAATGTATAATTACAGCGATCATTTAATGAGGTGCAAGTGGCACTTATTTTTCTTCTTTGCTGTGTGAGCAATGAACTGGCTGTCAGTGTAAAAAAGCAAGTAGGGCAGAAACCTGCAGTTCCCTTACGTTCACTTATTATTCATTCAGCTCTGTAGTTCATCCCCAAACTATTAATTATCTTTGGTAAATTGGCGAGAAGCGGCTGCTCGTGTGAGGCAAAGATTTAGACATGCGAGACAAGTGTTGGGTCTTGTTGAGCTGTCTGTCAGTTCAAAGGAGTCTTAAAGTATGTTTGCTTTAATTGCTGATTGCCCCAGCTTTTTTGGAACGTGCTTCTGGCATCAAATTCAAAATGTGCCTTTCTAGTGTGTTCAGTTGGATAAGATAAAGCCATAATAGGATTTGTAAATCATTGTTTTCTGTTGTTATTTGCATTTTTCACAATGTCTCACCTTCATTGGAATGGCAAATGCTCTTTCAAAAACCAAAGGGACACTATATTTTAAAAATAGATTTTCATATACAGCCTCCCTACACAGAACGACTTGTGAAGTCATTGAGTGCAAGTCAAAGTCAAGTCGAGTCTTCCATTTGTTTTTGTCGACTCGAGTCTAATGCTACGTTTGAGGTGGTGAAGTTGGACTTTTCCGACCTCATACGAGGAAGTGTGCGCGGGAACCTACCTTTGAACTCAGAAATCCGACTTGCTAAATCGGAAAGAAAAGGACCCTTGCTTGGTGGAAGGCATTAGAAATTACAAAAGCCCAAGTGGAGCCCTGTGGGCTTTCTCCCCTATGGCATAACCCTGACTTTCGAATTAACAACCAATCGTTTTATTTAGGTGTGTGGGAGCAGAAAGGAATTACACAGCTCCACCATCTCTTCTCAGATAATATGTTTATATCATATACATCCTTGCTCCAAAAATACAAAATAACAAACGGAATTTTTTTACATTATCTGCAAGTTAAAAATATGATAAAGACACAAATTCCAACACTTCAGGGTACACTCCAACCGCCTGGTTTAGCTGAAGATATTACCAAGCTTTCTCCGACAACAACAAAAAAACTTTCAAAAATATATAAGTTACTTTCATGTACGGATAAAATGTCTTTACCCATCTCGAAATGGGAGACAGACTTGTCTATAGCTCCGGAATCTGACTTTTGGATTCAAGTTTGTGAAAATGCATTTAAAATGACAAAACACACAAATTTACAATTTATCCAATATAAAATTATCCATAGAACATACATTATTCAATATATGATGAAGAAAATGGGACTCTCCGACTCCGACATTTGTCTCCAGTGTTTACAAAACACTACAGACACTTATTTTCATGCTTTATGGTTATGCACTCCGGTTATGTATTTCTGGACTAAAGTCTTAGAAAAACTTTCCGCTATCTTGGACTATAGGATACCTTTATCTCCAAACTTGTGTTTGCTAGGTGACCTAACAACAACTGACTTACCACACAAACAATTTCAATCTACACTTGTAGCCCTTACTATCGCAAAAAAAACAATTCTTGTTAACTGGAAAAATAAACAAACTCTGAATATCGACCAATGGTCTAACCTCCTCATAAATCACATTTTAATGGAAAAAATATCGGCCTCAAATAAAAAACAAATATCAAAATTCATAGAAATATGGTCTACGTATATAGAATATTTTAACCTAATTCTGGTTATTTAATTCTGCCTGTTAGCGAGAGCCACCACATCGTGATAACTTACATTGATGTCTCTGCATTTGACAGTTTGTAACTAATGGTTGTATTTTTATAGTCAGGAACCCAGTTGCTGCCAACAGGATCGAGCAGATTCACCTCCAATGGGCACTAAGGGCTAATGTTCGGATTCACTGCATGCCAGGGGACTAACTCTACAGGTGCTGTCCCCCCCTGGCTGGGCGTGGGCGGGTCTGCCCCTCTGTTGGCTGCTGGGTGGCGGCTGCGTCTTGGTCGTTCCTTGGGTCTCGTGGGGGTGCTGTGTTCGGGGCGGCGCCGCCCCGGCGCGGTCCGTCGCTCTGGGCCCGGCGACGCGGGTCGGGGCCTGTGGGCCGCCGGGGTGCCCCGTGGTTCCCTCTCCCCTCCCCCTTCATCCCCCTTGCTTCCGCTCCCTCTTCGCCTCTCCCCGCCCGTCCTCCGCCTCCCTGTCCCTTCTCCCTCATCGCCCTTCCTCCTCCTCTCCCCCTCTCTCTGCGGCCCTGCCGCTGCCTCCTGCCCTTCCTGTTGTCTCCTTCCCCCGTCCCCTCCCCCTCCCCTAGGCCGGGGGTTTCATCCGTGGCCCGGGTCTCGGCGCTCCGGGGGCCGGGAGGGTGAGCGGGATCGGTGTTGTGCCCGCCCCGCTCCGGTGGACCTCTGGGCACTTCGGGCGGGCCCCGGTATCCGGGGGGCGAGCCCCGCCGGGGTCCCGGTGGGGTGGGTGGGGGATTGGTGGGCGGATGCGCCTCCCCCCCCCCGCCCGGTTGGGGGGGCCCAGCTGGTCACTCCTCTTAACTCACGGCACTAGTTTTGCACAATACATTTTAGGGCACATAACACACTTTGGGGGGGAGTGGGGTAGGGTGGAGACACCGTCTCCGCCCTGCAGCTCCCCTCCAATTTTAATGCACCACACAACTGGGGGGGGGGGGGCATCGGTTGGGGCGGGCCGCAGCATGGAGCAGTGCTGCGGTCACCTGTCCCCGGGGTGGGGGGGTGTCTTGGGGGGGTGTCTTGGGAATTGGGGACCTGGGGGCGGTTGGGGCTGGGTTGGGGTGGATGGAGGGGGTGGAGGGGGGCTTTGCGTGGGGGGAGTGGGGGTTGTGGGCCGGTGGGGTGCCTGGTGGGCCTGCAGTGCCCCGTCCTGCTGCGTTGGGTTGGGGGCGCGGGCCGCGTTGGAGTGGGGGGCGCTCCTGCTCCTGGGTTTGCTCTCCGGCCGGTGGCCCCTGCGGGGCCCGGGGGTCGTCCTTTGGCGCTGCCGCGGCCTGGGGGGCCCTGAGGTGTTGCGCTTGCTCTGTCCTGGCGGGGGTCGACGGCTCTCCTCTTTGGTGGAGATTTTCATGCATGCCAGATCCACCACACCAGCATCTATCGAAACTCAGACACAATTTGTTTCTCCCTCAGGTCATTGATTCGGTGGAGGCGGGTGTCTGTGGATCTCACTCTGCTTCGTCTGTCCTTTCTACCTTTCCTCAGTTTCTCCTTTGGGCCCTTGAGGTCTCCCTGATTTGTTGGAATTTAGATGTCTCTGGGGTTGGTTAAGGACTCTGGTTAGTGGCTCGGTGGGTGGTGTCTGGTCGGTGCTGGGCTTCGCTTTTCTTTCTTTTCTTTGGTCCCTCTTCGGGTCTCCTGGCGGCCCCACGACTCTGGCTGGATTTTGAAGTGTTCGGTTTAGGTGAACGGTATGGGAATTCTTTTTTTTTTTTTACACGCACGCACGCACGCACGCACACACACACACACACACACATACCAAAAAATTCAAAAAAATAAAATAAAATAAAAAAAAGGGAGAACAATGATGATGACATGTCAAATGATCAATACTGAGCTCTCCCCCCCAAAAAAAAGGAAAGAAAAGGACCCCGACTTCACCGGCCGGTTTAAATCTGACGTCACTCGACAATGACAAACCCTATAAGCACAAAGACCGTGAATGGCAAAACATAATTCACTCAATTATAAACATACTGTATTTATTTATTTATTTTATTATAACTGAAGCCGGTCAAACAGTGCACACAACTTCAAATTTAAAGGGGTTGTTTATTTCTCAAAAACACTCTCCGTTATGTTCACACAACACTAGCAAACATGGCGTTTGTGTAACAAAACTAACAAGCTTGCTTGCTTGCTTCTAAACGCTGCACAGAGCAGTACACAAAGTGGCAGTGGCAACTCTGAAAGAATACAAAACAATAAAAAAACATTTGTGCATTAATTAATATCATCATTAATGACATTTCCTTATCGAGACAATCAAGTAAATGCTTATGTGGCCCAAAACGGTTTTCTCGCCAAACAGTGTGTGCTGAAAAAGTGAAAATGTCCTTCTTTCGTTCTCCTAGCGAGACATCAAGAGCGCGCAGGAAACAAACTGACCTCCGGTATAACTAAAAATGAATGGTGAACTAGCTCCACCTATTCACACAAACAGGTGTTACATTGGTGAATTTAACAATGTTTTTTTGTGTGGGTGGTTTCTTAAACAGTTACCTCTTTTTCATCTGGGTACATAACATTATTTTGTTATTTGAAAGAAGTAACTTTACGGAACCCAACATGATTTCGACTGATAGTGTTAACTAGAACAACAAACAATTGATTGAAATCAGCCATTTTTGTTGTTTACTTTCGCTTCAAACGCTTTGATGTTGGAACTGGGAGAACTAATGTGGTGTAAATCTGACTTCCCACCATCCTTGAATGCAGCATTAGCCATATGACTCAGTCCCCCACGTGTGCTCATTAGCTGTGCATTACTGGAAATAATAGTTAGGTGATGAAGATGGAGTTTTACTTCTTGGCCGTGCCCTTGTTGGGCTGGTATGTATCTTTGAAGTTTAGAGGCGATCAGCGTACCAAAGCTAGCGACGCAAGGCTAAACGTGATGCTCATTCACAACGTGCTGATATTTTATTTTAGTACTCTCTCAGCCACACAGATGTATAAAGACTATTTCGCCTAAGCTTTAAACATTAACTCGTTCACTGCCATTGACGGCTATAGACGTCAAAAACTCCTTTGAACTATTTCTATTAGTTTAACATTTTTTCCCACTTGTTAACAAGAGGATAAAAACCTAGAAAAAAAGTTTTTTTGTACATTTAGAACAGATATAAAATTTGTGATTAATCATGATTTAACTAGTGAAGTCATGCAATTAATTCTGATTTTAAAATGTAATCGCCTGACGCCCCTAATTTTTAATAATCGTTTCTTTTTTTTAAAAAAAAAAAAAGATTTTTAAAAGATTATTAAAAATTAGGAGCGTAATTTTTTTCCGGAATTAAGCGCATCACTTCACTAGTGTCATGTTTGGGTTCTGTTTTCCTTGTGCGTCTCCCTTGGTCTTGTTAAGTGTAATCCTGCCCTTCCTCGTTTGAACCAATCAGTGCCCTCAGCCACCTGTGTCTTGCCCCAGGTGTGTCTTGTTGTGTCATTAGCGTCTGTGCATTTAGTCTCCTGTCTCCCCTCTGTCTGTGTTGGTTCATTGTCTTTTCCTCATGTCATGCTGCCCGTTTTTGTCTTGTTGTTCCCCCCCATGTTTTTTGTTTTACCTTGCAATTTGGAGCTCACTTTTTGTTTTGTAGAAATTAAAGTTCCTTTTTGTGCTTCATTAACTGCATCCTTGCCTGGCTGTTTCTCCTCCCTGCATTTGGGCCCTCCACCAAACCGCATCCTTGTGACAACTAGTTAATTCACAATTAATCACAAATTTTATATCTGTTCTAAATGTACAATATTTTTTTTCTAGGTTTTCATACTCTTAACAAAAGTGGGAAAAAATGCTAAACTAATAGAAATAGTTCAAATGAATTTTTGACAACTAAAGCCGTCAATGGCAGTGAATGAGTTAATATGGATTAATAAAGGCGACCAGTCGACTTAGCAGTTCAACCTGTATTGCACACGCAAACAGATGTGGACACTGATCTACTCTCCAGACACAACCAGGATTGCGATTGCCAAACATGCTAAATTGCTGCACAATTCATTTTGCGTGTAGTGGAAGAAGTTTACACAATCTGATTAATTAAGCACGCACAATGTGATGTATCAAACCTGAGACGAACTACGCTGGCTGATATTGCACCTTTAAATAGAGCATCTGAAAGACAGGTGCAAAGCAGCACACAAAGTGGTTCCAGCCTAGCACACACAAAATGAGAGATGGCAGGGAAATTCTGCTGGTGTTAACATTTTTGAAAAAGTTCACTTAGAACAGGCCATCACTTCTTTAACCATCATTTCTACTGAATTTATTAGTCCTCTCCTCACAGGTCAGTATGAAAATCAACAGTAAATATGGTTGGAATGCTATGGAATATAGAAATATTTGTAATCATATTTGACAGCCAGAGGGTGATGACACACCCACTCCCTATTTGAAAATATTTAGGACTGAATTGCAATGGATGGTATAAATTATTTATTGCTCTAGGCCTCAGCGTAATGGCATTTTCTTGCACTGCATCTCTAACTGAACACTCCCGCTTAACGTAACTGAGTGTTGGCTCCATCTGACCTTTGGGTGTAGTTGAAGTTATTGTACATGATGCACTGAACACAAATTAATCAGTTAACGAATATATTAGGAAAAACCTCTTAGTATCATGCAGATAACTTCTCACTGTGTAGGTAGGTGCACATAATTCTTTAAAAAAAAAACTACTACATGTAGAAAGAATGTATCCGTTAAGCAGAGAATGCATGACTGATTAAATCAATCAACGCACTGCCAAAAAACAAATGTCTCATGTGTAATAAAATGGCATCATTTTGATTCTAATTTATTATAAATCCTTCTTACTCTGCTTTCACCAGCCTATAATGCCTGTCACACCTGTGTGCATTTAATGACAGAATGGCATCAATTATTGAGACGGCACCTTAAATAGAAATACTGTCTATACTGCAAAAGATTATGTGCAATGAGGGCTTTTGAGTCAGACACAAAATGATTCATAAATTCAGGTTTTTATTGTAATTTTAGGATGAGAGCTGAGCTGGATGGGATTCAGCTCAGTCATGACCCTGAACAGTAGAAAACGAATGAAACACAAAATTCAAGTCACACTCCATGACCAAATGCAAAGATTATGGATGGGCTCTAAAAGAAATGATAAATGGCATACATATCCAATATGCAAATAAAATCTACTACAAATATGCATTGTACTCGTTTATAAAGCACTCCACTCGGCTCAACAAATTGATCTTCAATGCTGACCTGTAGTCATGTGAAAGGTATCGATGTATACGGAGCCGAAAGAGAAGTGGCAATTAAGTCAAGCACAGCTCAGATAGTTTTGCACGGTCAGTAAGTGACAGGATTAGGTATAATGAGGACCTGCAGGTGTAAAGGGATGGACAACATATTCAGCCATCAAAGTAATGGCCTTTTTATTTATTTAGCAGAACAGTGATGGGAGTTTGCCTTGCTGAGTGTATTTCTCCTCAGGTTTGTGAGTAAAAGAGTCATTCTCTGAAACAGGTGCCATTTCCACCTTGCAATTTATAAAATTTTCATGCATCCTTTTTTTCAAAATCCATCCACAACTTGAAAGACATATTAATCCCCCCCCCCCAAAAAAAAATCCCTCCTCAGGCATAAAATCTATTAATAATATCCTTTTTTAAATGTGCCACCCCGTCACGGACAATATGTGCGCTACACTATTTGAGTGATGGTACATTAAATACATTTGTAAAATATGTTTTGCTACTAGTAAAATCTCATTTTTTGAAACCATCAATAGACAGTATATTGTAATTTAATCAGATTTTTCATTTTTAGCCTGCAGCGATTATTTGTGTTGCCGTAATGGCGAACAAATAATTTTGACAGTACTGAGGGGGGAGTTGTAATTTCCTTAGTAACCTCTGATATTTGCTTGTTTATGAGCAAAATAAACGATAAAAATCCTATTATCAAGTATTCATAATCTGAAGTAGCTACTATAGTTAATTATGGAGTTCTTTGCTTTAGTAAGAGAATTACTAATCCACTCAGAAAACACAAATGATTCGGCGGAAATGGAATTTCTAGACAACAAATGTATTTATTAAACACACAAATCAGTCACAGTCACAGCCTAACCTATTAATGAAACGGAATTAAAATGCGAATAAAAGATGAAAAGAAAACATGCAACCTAATGAACTAAAATAAAAAAGTAATGTAAAAGGTAAAGGGGAGAGAGGGGTGGAAAGCGTTTTGACCTGTCCATCCTTTTATGGTCCCGTCCAGACGGAAGCAAAGCCGGGTTTGTTCTTCAAACAACTCTCATACACAGAAGCATTTCAAAACTTGCGTGTGTCCAAAAGAAAACGCTGAGGACGTTTAACGCCTGTAATGTATATGCCAAGTCTGGAGCGGCGCTTTAGCGCAGCCACAGGGAGTTAACGGAAAGCGTAGAAGAAGAATCAGCAAAGAAGACAAACACTTTTTTTTTCTTCTTTCCTTTTTCCTGAGAGAGCTCAATATTGTGCATTCGGTAATCTTACCTGTCATGTCATCATCATTGCTCTCACATTGCTTTTTTTTTCGTTCTTTTTTTTTGAATGCACATGAGTGTGTGCTCATTAATTAACCTAAAACCTATTAAAAATCCCATACCATTCACCTAAACCGAATACTTCAGAATCCCGCTAGAGTTTTGAAATAGTCAGGAGACCCGAGGAAGGATCAAAGAAATGAAAGAAAAGTGAAACAGACATTACCTACTACCTACTGGGTTACCAACCAGAATCTTTCACCAACCCCAGAAACATCTAAATTCCAACAAATTAAGGAGACCTCAAGAGACCAAAGGAGAGACTGAGGAAAGGAAGGAAGGTGTCAGTAAGGTGGGGGCTTTAGGACCCAGATGCGGGAAGGCAGAGCAAGGAGGCAGAGGTGCAGTCCAAAAAGAGGTTTTAATTTCTAATCAAAAAAAAAACTAACTTCAAAATACAAAATAAACTGAACTAACAAAACATGAAGCTAAACATGACAAAACAACTAAGGCGAGACTAACAACATGACATGGATCCTGATAAGGCAAAGAGGTCAGCGTGACGTGGCGAAAGACTTACGACAGTGGCAACAATGAACCGACACAGACAGCGGGGAGACAACCGACTAAATACACTAACACTAATGACATAACAAGACACACCTGGCTGAGGGCACTGATTGGAAGACACATGAGGGTAATGGGGAAAGGTGGACACAATCAGGGTTGACACAGACACCACACAAGGAAGGGCAAGTGACCTGAAACGAGAGGAGTCAGACTTTTCACAATAAAACAGGAAATGACACGACAAGGGGAACACACAAGGAAAACAGAGGCTAAACATGACAGGGACTAAACAAGACTGAAAATTAACATGACAGAAGGATAGATTAAGCAGAGTGAGATCCACAGACATCAGCCTCCACCGATTCAAGGACCAGAGGAAGAAGCAGATTGAATTTGAATTTCAGTAGATGCTGGTGTGGTGGATCTGGCATGCATGAAAGCCTCCACCAAAGAGGGGAGCCGTCGACCCCGGACAGGACGGAGCAAGCACAACCCCCCAGGGCCCCCCAGGCCACGGCAGCACCAAGGCGCAACCCCCGAGCCCCGTAGGGGCCACCGGCCGGAGAGCAAACCCAGGAGCCAGGAGAGCCCCCCACCCCAACACGGCCCGCGCCCCAAACCCAATGCAGCAGAACGGGGCATGGCAGGCCCACCAGGCACCCCACCGGCACACAGCACGCGCTCCCTCCACGCCCACACGCCCCCCACCCACACCCGCCACAACCCTGCCCCCGCCGCCCTCAGGCCCCTGAAGTCTCCGGCTGATGTGGATGGGCGCACGGCTGAGAGGCCTCGGATGGCAAAGTCCCCTCGGTTGGTGGTGAAGTGCTTGCGCGGCTGAGAGGGAGCAGCAAAGTCCGAGGAGTCTGGTAAAGTTAGCAAGAGATTGGCAGATTCCAAGGTATTGGCTCAATAACATAATAACTAAGCATCATTAAAATGTAAACAATGTTTCTGTCCAACCACAATAATATAGGCAATGATCTACAAGTTGATATGAGTTCATTTGGAATGCACCTACTTGTCATCGGAATGAGGAATATGGCATTGTTTCTTATGAAGCGATGACGCGGAGACAGTGCGAAGGGACCGTCAACAAATTATGGTTCTGCCCTCTAGGTGGCGGAGTGGTACCGTCACTTGCCTACGATGCAGATTGGCGTTGGTTTGCTTCCCCGCCTGGGGTACCATGTTTGTATGTGTGCGTGTTTGTGTGAGTGAGTGAAATAAAAAATAAAAGAAATACAAATTAAGGTTCTTCTTCTTCTTCTGCTCCTCTCACACTCCTCATAACTGTAAAGTTAAAAAATAAAAAAATAATATGTACTGATAAATATACTGATAAATATGAGGGTTAAAGGGAAAGTAATTTTAAAGGTAAATTACATATTACATATTTAAATTAATGTTATGTTATGTTAATCATGTTTGCAGAATTATTATTCGCACAATGTGTTTAATCTTCTTTTCCTATTCACCTGCATTTGCCTAAATACTGCTAGGTAGCTCCTAATTGGTTAGTTTTCAGTGATAGACAGTTGTTTTTTTTTTAAATAACAAAATATACAAACTTCACTGGCAGTCAAAAGTACACAACACATACGCACGCACTCACATGATATACATGAGAGGCTATCAAATATTTGAAGGTCTTCAAGTGCTTGCATCGGGGATCAGCAATTTTACATGTTATATGTTTCAAGGGCTTGACATAGTTATCTTGCATCTGTTTCCTAAAAGCTGTGAATATGGGCTTTACCTTAAGCAATTTACAAGTGTGGGCAAAGTATTTTGCTAGCAATGATATAGTATTTTTCCCCTGCCCCCAAAAAAGACACATCCGCTTGTTCTCACAAGGGTCGTGGGGGATGCTGGAGCTGCTACTACTACAACTCTTATTTCATCAAAATAACACTTCCTGTATTTTTCAACAAGAACAAAACTATTCAGGAACTGTCAGTAACTCTTATTTTTGATGAAATAAGAGTTGTAGTATAAGCAGGAGGTCCCCATCCATGTGTGTTGTAAGTTCGGAGACATGACGATGTACAATCATGAAATTATTGAGCAGTAATAAGAACAAAACAATTCTGAAAAATACAAGAAGTGTTATTTTGATGAAATAAGAGTTGTAGTATACACAGGAGGTCCCTAACCATGTGTTATGTGAGTTTGGAGACATGATAATGGTGGACATCTTCAATGCGTGTAATTATTGCAAAAACAAAACAATCAACAATGATGACGGTATGGATTTTTTATGGCATTGTTTCTTTTCAGCAGCTTCTATTTGTTGACGGTCCCTGGACTCAAGTTTCAGCGCAGCCTGTTGAAAAAGTATGACGGCACATGAACTGCTCAGATTCCAAATTGTGTTACTGAAATTCAAATTGTAGCACGTTGGCGACCTCACAGAGATTGGAATAAGCCATCGTTTATGTTGCAATGACGTTTCATTTTGGAGTTATTGGACAGACAGCACCGAATCTGCCAATCTCTTGCTAACTTTAACAGGACTGTCAGGAGTCCCGCCCCTTCCGTGCACAAGAAGCAGGCTTGGTCGACTGAGACTAAGCTTTTGGGATAGCATTTAAAAATTTAAATCAGAATTGACAAGCCAGATGCTTCATTTGTCATTCTGAGCACATTTCAAACACTACCGCGATCATAAAGTTATTTAATCCGCTAAAATTCCTAATTAGCTAAACTAAATTACACACATCATTCATTTGAGATAGACATACAGGTTGTGCTCGGGCTGGGCAATAAATCGAATTAATTCGATACATCGTCATTTTAAAAATCGAATTGTTGAAAATTTGTTAAATTGTGAAATCAAATTTTTTTCTTCTGGATTATTAAAAGCTGTTGTTCTTATGTTCTTTTACATCCAAATATTTTTGTGAGTTGTAATTTTGCACAAGTGGCAGAATGCTAAATGGGTGGTTTACAAGACATGTTCACAATAGTTACCAACTACTTAATTGTGGCATTTAAGCACAAACTATGAATGCTAAATTTATGTTCAAACTAATTTAGATTATACATTATTGTTGTCTGAAAATTTTGCACAGGAATTATTTTTGAATAAATGAAACCTTTAAATAAATGTTTGCTGGATTTATTAGATTAAAATAAATTCAAATTGTAGTCGTCCTAAATGACTGCAAAAATAAAGATTTTTATTTTGGGGCCAAATTGCCCAGCCCTAGGTTGTGCACAAAGATAAACAACAGGAGTCAATTGATGTTGGTCAAGTACACACAGTCTATTTATGTCCTGAATTATGTAGACTAATTACGAGCGGCAGGATTCTTGAGGATAATTAAGATAGCGGGGGCCACTGTTGTCACGTGTAACTTCCGAGTGGTGTTTTCCACCGTGTCTCTTCTAAGGGTTGGATCAGAACCCAGATAAGACTTGTCTGGACACTTGATAAGCATTCATAAAACGCCGGTTTGGGCTAAAAAAGCTTTCAGATCTCAGCAGGTGTTTAGGTATGTGTTTCCAGTGGATTGTAAAAGTGGGATTTATTCCCTTGATGGGTAAGTGCTGCACTTGAGCTACCAGACTATTTGTTATGGGCTATGTGGCTGCTCTGATGCCATCAAGCAGATTTAGTAAAACATCCCTTCAGGGCTTACCTTGAGCACTCAGTGTAAAAGATTCATACAGTATAAACCATTCTCTCTTCATCCATGCATTCATCTTCTGCTGCTCATTCGAGTACGGGTTGCGGGGGCAGCATCTTTATCAGGGAAGCCCAGACTTCCCTCTCCCCAGCCACTTCAACACGCTCCTCCAGCGGGATCCCAAGGCGTTCCCAGGCCAGCCGAGAGACACACTCTCTCCAGCGTGTCCTGGGTCATCCTTGGGGCCTCCCACCGGTGGGACATGCCCGCAACAACTCTCCAGGAGGCATCCGAACCAGATGCCCGAGCCACTTCAACTGGCTCCTCTCAACGCGGAGTAGCAGCGGCTCTACTCAGAGTCGGATGATCGAGCTTCTCACCCTATCTCTAAGGGAGAGCTCGGACACCCTGCGGAGGAAACTCTTTTCGGCCGCTCGGACCCACAGCTCGTGACCATAGGTGAGGGTTCGCCTTTCGACTCAGCTCTTTCTTCACCACAACGGACCGATAAAGAGTCCACATCACTGCAGACACTGCACCGGTCCGCCTGTCGATCTCCCGCTTTATCCTGCCCTCACCTGTGAACAAAATACTTGAACTCCTCCACTTGGGACAGGTTCTCATCTCCGATCCGGAGAGGGCACACCATGGTCTCGGATTCGGAGGTGCTGATCCCAACCGTTTCACACTTGACAGCAAACCGCTCCAGTGAGAGTTGGAGATTGTGGCTTGATGAAGCCAACAGCACCACATCATCTGCAAAAAGCAGAGATGCAATGCTGAGGCCACCAAACTGGACCCCCTCACCACCACTGCTGCGCCTAGAAATTCTGTCCATAAAAATTATGAATAGAATCGGTGATAAAGGGCAGCACTGGCGGAGTCCAACCCTCAGTGGAAACAAATCCGACTTACTGCCGGCAATGCGGACCAAACTCTGACACCGGTCATACAGGGACCTAACAGCCCGTATCAAGAAGCTCGGTACCCCGTACTCCTGAAGCACCACCCACAGGGCTCCCCGAGGTATACGGTCGAATGCTTTTTCCAAATCTACAAAACACATGTCAACTGGTTTGGGCGAACTCCCATGCACCCTCAAGGACCCTGCCGAGGGTGTAGAGCTGGTCCAGTGTTCCACGGCCGGGACGAAAACCACACCGTTCCTCCTGAATCCGAGATTTGACTTCCCGATGGACCCTCCAGCACCCCTGAATCGACCTTACCAGGGAGGCTAAGGTGTGTGATCCCTCTATAGTTGGAGCACACCCTCTGGTCCCCCCCTTCTTAAAAAATCATTTTATCTTCCTCCCATGAAATAAATGCTGCATTAAAAGCCAACCATTCGTTGCCAGATTTACCGCCACTAGAGACAGGGACATTGATGTTTCATTCAGCACATCAAACAGATTATAGTGAGGAAATTACAGCGGAGGAGAATTTGCTATTCAGCTCTTTGCGGACAGCTGACCTGCGCACCTTCAGCTCAGCTTGCTTCACAGGCTTGATGTAGTGCACGACAAAGAGGGATCACTTCAACGAGGCAAATGAAAAAGAGAGCCAAGCTAAACACAATAAATGGCCATGAAGCCGCTTCTGCGTTTTTTTTTTGCATCTGTTCCCATGTGCAAGTTGTTCTACTGGGTTTTCATCTTACGGTAGATCAATAGTTAATTTAGTGAACGTTCTGCCATCTTTTGGGGGACAAACTCATTTTGATTACAGGTGCATCGCTGAAACAACACGCAACCTTTCCGTGCAAAATTACTTCTGCAAGACACTTCATTTTTCTACAGGCTTCATTTGACTGCCACTTACCGGACACTTCATTAGGTGCACCAGCCCAATCGAGATCGAAAACATTTGAATCATTTTGCATTTAGGGAATACTGTAATGCCTTTTGATTAATTGGGGGAAATATTGTGTTTTCCAGATAAGCAGCATTTGATCCAGGACTGGGACTAAATCTGTATTCATTTTTGTGGTGTGCCGTGAGATTTTTCAAACTTAAAATGTGTGCCTTAATTGGTTCAATAAAGGTTTGGACTCACAGCCGTAAGTGACCTGTCCTTTAAACAATATTACTATGGTTTGCTTTGCTTATTTTCACATTTCAACATATAGAGGTGTTAAGAATGTTGAAATATCACTTGTCTGTGCAGTTAATAAAGGATTTGTGATGGCAAAAGTTTGACTGATGAATTTAATTGCCATTATTTGCTGAAGGCAGTGGGGAACCTTAAGGGCACTAATTGAAGCACTGACCTACATTTAGAACCATCCCAAATTCTAATGTGTGCCACAAAACTAAAATTAATTCATCCCCAAGTTCTCTCTGCTGCACTGCGTCCAGTATATGTACGCCGGTGTTAAGTTTGTCCAATCGAATGTCAGCTTTCTCGTGCTGCCGTGTTAATCTATTCTGACCACAGCACTCAGAATCAGTCTTGCAGGCCAATATAACTTAAACTATATTAGGAATGGGACTGTTTCTTCAACCAGATTAGCCTCATAAGGTCCGCAATAATTTCAGTCTATTTACACACAAATGTATTATGTTTGTTCATGTTTTTGTCATGTTCCAAGATAAATATTGATTTTGAACTGCTCCAGTAAAGTACATGGCTCAGTTGTGTACGACGGTGTATTAGGGCAACATATTAATATTTTTTCAAGGGGGGGTAATATTCAGAGAAAAAAATACTCAGAAACTTAGGAGAAATACACGCAGCGTAGCTGTTGTCTGTGAGAATTCGTTGGTGGTTAATTGAACACTGTTTATAAAATGAAAAGGCAGGATGGAGACGGATTCATTCTTAAATTTAAACTTTACTCGTCATTCACCGCAGCTAAAGCGACAACATTTCCTGATCCCCCATCAGCTGACTAACACTAACCAATCAGATGCTAGCATACCATAGGTAAATGCAAGCAGCAGATTTGACACATCAACTTAGCTACTTGTACAAAAAAAAATACCAAAATGTATGAATGTGTAAATAATAATTCTGGAAACATAAATGTACAAACTAACTTTAATGGCTTGATCCTCAGGGTGTGGACCTTCTTTGTCGCTAGCAGTCCCCAACGGTCCCAATGCTTCAAAGTGTGAATGCTTAACATGATGTGGTTAATCGCTGCTAAAGCAATTACTATCTCTTCATTTGTAAAACCCGATCAAAAAGTATAGGCAAACTTATCTGACTAGTACGCTACTTGTATTTCTTGTAAGTTTCTGAGTTCTTTTCTTGCAAATCTGCCACTTTATAAAGTCTCAAATTTGCCACTTTATAAAGTCTCAAATTTATGAGTTTTTTTCTCATAAAGTCACAAATCTGCGAGTTATTTTCTTGGAATATTGCCCCCACTCTCTAAAAAAATCTTTATTTATACGTGGCCCTTATTCGCCGTCGTAGTTGTGTGCTGTAATGCTATATTGTATTTTTGTATAATATTGGTGGTTTCTGTAATTGCAAAGTGAAAGTAGTTCTGTCCACAGGTGGATTCAAGTAAGGCCTTAATGAAGTCAACTGCCTATTGAAAAAAATCTAAACAAATTTTGTTCAACATTTAAAGGTAAGTCAACCTCAAAATGTTCTTTACAATACTGTAATATGTTCTATGCAGCACTATTAGTCTAAAGACAGTATTCTGATTAATATTGTGTTTGTAGAATATGAATAAAGCAGCAAAATCCACCCATTTTTATCTAACTAAGAGGGCGGCCATTTTGCCATGTATAATGACATCACAGTTGCTCAGGGCTCAGGTAACAACCAATCCCGGCTCACCTTTTCTGAGTTTGGTCATGTAACATTTACAAGCTGAGTCGTGATTGGTTGTTACCCAAGCCCTGAGCAACTGTGATGTCATTTTAGGTCTACAGCAAGTAGCAAAATGGCCGCTCCCTGAGATGGATAAAAGCGGTTGGATTTTGACTGTTTACTTCATATTCTACAAACACAATATCAATGAGAATACTGTCTTTAGACTAGTAGTGCTGATAGAACATATTATTGTAATTGTATTTGGGGTTGATTTCCCCTGTAAGGTTTCCCAAGAATCCAGATGTAATAGTCAACGTGCATGAAAAGTGTGAGCTCCTCTGTCGCTCAACCACAAGGCAACGACAGCCCGCTCTTCCATCCTTAGGCCTCATTATACCCTGTCAGGTTGATGGGGAAACATTAGACGTCAGGGAGTCGTCCAGATGGAGCAGCACACTGTGATAAGTGTTTTGTTGTTCTACCTGAATATCAAATCCTGTTCATTAGAGTTGAAAACATACAAGCATGTAATTTGGCTATAGTGCTGAAATGCTCATTCATCTCAAGCAGAATTCTGTAATAGCAGCTTTGAACATTGTTCTTATTAAGTGATCAGAAAATACTACAGTATTCATAATTCCTTCAAAGTCTTCTTCAACTTTGTTCAGCACTGTGGGTTATATGATCAATACAACCCACAGAGCTTGCAAACTCACTCACCCTGTTGTCATGCCTAGATCCACTCTACGTAGCCAAAACTGCCATCAGGTTTCGACAATTTCAACAGTGGAATTAACTCATTCACTGCCATTGACGGCTATAGATGTCAAAAATGTATTTAAACTATTTCTGTTAGTTTAACATTTTTCCCACTTTTGTTAACAAGAGTATGAAAACCTAGAATTGTTTTTTTGTATTAGAACTGATATAAAATTTGTGATTAATTGTGAGTTAACTAGTGAAGTCATGCGATTAATTACGATTAAAAATGGTTATCGCCTGACGCCCCTAATTTTTAATAATCTTTTCTTCTTTTTTTTAAATAAAGATTATTAAAAATGTATTAATAATTTTAAATAATATTTTCTTTAAAAAAATAAAGATTATTTAAAATTTGAAAAAATAATTACAATTACTTTATTTATTTATTTTTAAAGAAAAGATTATTTAAAATAAAATAGGGGTGTCAGGTGCTGAAAATTTTTAATCATAATTAATCGCATGATTTAACTAGTTAACTCACGATTAATCACAAATTTTTTATCTGTTCTATATGTACAAAAAAAATTCTAGTTTTTCATACTCTTGTTAAAAAAAGTGGAAAAAAATGTTAAACTAATGAACTTATGAATTTATGACGTCTATAGCCGTCAATGGCAGTGAATAAGTTAAAATTTGACATTGAAGCAAAATAGTAAAATGCTCTACACCAGGGCTCTTTTCGAAGCTAAGAGCTACTTCTTGGCTACTGATTAGTGGGAAGGGATAACAGTCAGATACACATTTCTGAAATACATTTGCTCAAATTACATTTAATCATGCATTATTATTATTATCCATCCATCCATTTTCTTGGCCGCTTTTCCTCACTAGGGTCGCGGGGGTGCTGGAGCCTATCCCAGCTGGCTTCGGGCAGTAGGCGGGGTACACCCTGAACTGGTTGCCAGCCAATCGCAGGGCACACAGAGACGAACAACCACACTCACATTCACACCTAGGGACAATTTGGAGAGTTCAATTAACCTGCCATGCATGTTTTTGGAATGTGGGAGGAAACCGGAGTACCCGGTGAAAACCCACGCAAGCACGGGGAGAACATGCAAACTCCACCCAGGAAGGCCGAAGCCCGGACTCGATCTCACGTCCTCTGCACTGGGAGGCGGACGTGCTAACCAGTCAGCCACCGTGCTGCCTATTATTATTATTATTATTATTATTATTATTATTATTATTATCATTAGGGACTAGAGGAAAGAAATCAGATAACCCAGTTAAATCAACCACAAAACTTGGTTGACACAAAAATTTCTGCCTTGAAACGGGGGCAGGGCGATTACCTGAATAATCGATGGAATAATCAATAGGATAATCAATTCTAAAAATAAAAAAACTAATTGTGATGGCCCTAGTTATTTTTTTATTAACTTAATCATTCACGTGAAGACACCGATTATGGTAATATTTTTCAAAAATAATTGGGAAAAAAATATCAATATGCAACACTATTTCTTTAAATCATTTCCATTGTTTAAATTTCCAAATTTGCTACAAAATCACAAGGCTGTGTTATGCTAAACTATTTTTAGAACAGGCCCACGTTCTGTGGTCTTTGGGGGATACCTTGGGGGATATGTCGGTTACCCCTGCTCTACACACATTAAAACACACAATATTTTGGTTAACAGTCGTCAGATTTCCGCTTTATGTCAATCTTTTTTTATCAGTATTCCGTTTTTTTCTTTTGTATAACTATATGTAATACATGACAAGATTGGCTGACTAGTCATGATTATGTCAATCAAAATCATCAACAATTAAATGAATGAATGAACTCAACTTGGTTTACTTTTTGAAGCTTTGTTTTTATTCATAACCACAATCTTCAACTCTCATTGGAGCGGTTCACAGCCAAATGTAAAAAGGTTAGTATGAAAATCAACACCTCCAAAATGAATATGAGACCATGCATGGTCTTCACTTGGAAAAGGGTGAAGTGTCCTCTTCGGGTCACGGATGTGATCCTCCCCTAAGTGTGGGACATAAAGTAACTTGGGCGATGGAAGAAAAGAACGGGAGATTGAGAGTCGGATAGTGCAGCGTCTGCAGTGATACGGACCTGAATATTTACATTCCTAGTTCTCACCTGTGGTCACGAGCTATGGGTCGTAACCGAATGGGTTTCCTCTGTTCGGTTGGGTGGGAAGCTCCGTCATCCATCAGGAAATTAGAGAAGATATGCTTCTCCTTTACATCATAAGGAGCCAAATGAGGTGGCTTGGGGATCTCTGGTGAGGTGTTCCGGGCACATCCCAACGAGAGGAGGCCCCAGGCAAGACCCAGGAGACGCTGTAGAGACATGTCTCCTGGCTGTCCTGGGAACTCCTTGGGATTCCCTCGGAAAAGCTGGATGAAGCGGTTGGGGGGATGCAAGTCCGAAGACGATTGAGGGATAGTTGTCCTCTTATAAATTGAATCTATGAGCAATAAGATGAGTGCAAGCACACTGACAAAAATACAGTTTGACGGCAGAGGAGCTGTCACTGGTAGAGCCTGATGAAAACTTTCTTCTATCACAGTAAAAGTTTCCTCGCAAAGTAGCTTAGTTTTACAAGCTGTGTTGCACCTTAACAATAACAGCGGAGTTTTGCCATGTAATTAGTCCTGATTGGCTATTGTTCTCAATGCACTAATTGGCCTGCTCTAATGGTGCTCCAAGCTGTCGGAGAATGTTGGCAGAAAGCGCGGCTATTCATCTTGAAGAGTCACACTTTTCGGCACACTGCTGTGGCATCAATGCACCGCTGCAGAATATCGTCAGCTCGTTTTATTTTTTCGTTTTTTAATTGCCCCACTCAGCCTGAGGTGGTGGTTCAGTGGTTATTGGACTGGTAAAAGGTTTGAAAGTCATTGATCTTAATCTGAATGAAAGTCATTGATCTTAATCTGAATGTAATACCCGTTTTGGGTATTGGGGTTGAATGTGAAAGTTTTATGATATAGGGAATGATTTATGTACGAGTTTAATCAAACAATAGCTTCATACACACATGTATGTCTCCATTCTTGAGGATTGCTCCAAAAAGATTTTTTTTCAATGCTGGATCAGCCCTGTGCTTGAAAGGTCAACTAGAGAGAAAGAGAGAGAGAGAGACAGCTCTGGAGAAATGGATTTCTCCTTAAATTTCAAAATTACTGCTTTGGAAAGGTGCTGAAGTAATACTTTTTCAAATATAGCCTACTGTAAAATGTTGTCTATTGTTATACCAATATATAATGCAAGCCGCACCCACAGAATTACACAAGACAAAAATTAATCAAAAATGGCAACCTAACTGCCAGAAAAAAAGTTTTTAGGAAATCAGGAAATATAGGAAAAGCCATCTGTCAGTCTGACTTACCTCTGAAGGCCTTTGTCCCTTTTTTGCAGCAAGAAAGTTTTCCATGGTGCTTCCGCCAATATTGTTTCATAATTTATTTACTGCAAGCTGCCACGTATTGGCTCAATTGCCCTTTTCAATGGCCAGCTCGATCCCGTTCAACATCATAACTTGCACTGTAAGCATTGCTACTGAGTAGGACTGATCTGAATACCAACCCAAATGCTTCAATACATGCGGATTTCATTTTAAGTTGTGAACGGATCACATGGAATAAAAATAAATAAAAAAATACATTTAAAAAAGTTCACCTGGGGTTAAAGGCACAGGCACAAACAACTTAAGCCTAAATACACTTAACACTTATTCCAGCAGTCTTTATTTTCGCTCCACAAAATTCCATGATCATGGAGAAAAACGAAGCATTGCTTCACCTCTCCTAATTGTACATGTATCTCCAATTTAGAGGCATTTATGTCTCTAGGGTAAACCTCAGGCCAAACACTGCATATGTAATGAACGGTTCATTTTTAATAACAACTTCCACATAGTGTAATAGTAGTTAATTATTAACGTGGACGCTTTAAAAAATCTTTACTGATTAACAGCACTACCCTGTGGTAAATCTGCAGTACAACATCTGACAAGAAATAACCATTTGTAATGGTTGACGATTTAAAAAAAATAAACACTGAATGTATTACAAAAATCAAGCCTTAAGTTGGTGTATGACTAGTAGGGCATGTGTTATGTGGAGATGAGAAAATATGTTCAAAGGTGTCTTGTCACTATATAGATTTGCAATATACGTGTGCTTAAGATTTGATATCGACACTACTTATGGAGAGCTTCTTTACCTTGTTGGAGTTAGACCTAATAAACCCAGAGGTTTTGAATAAAACCCAGGTTAATACAACATATTGAGAATCTTCAGTTAATCTAACGTTATGTCGTGTGTATGGTTTTGGAATGTGGGAGAGAGACATTCAAGAATGCAGAGAACATGTCAACTCCACTCATGGTTGAAGCTGAGATTCTAACCAAGAACGTTTTGAGACTGAGATGAACGTGCAAGCCACATCACTGTCACCTCAGCAAAACATTATAAAAAACATACATAGCCAGTGTACCTAATCTAGCGTCCTGGGAAATATTTTCCTTAAGCCAAATCACATTCCTATTCATAAAAAATAAAAAGATGTCAAAAAAAGTCACATATTTATACATGTTTTCAGTTAAATAACATATTTTACATTAGAAAAATATCACAGCATACCACCAAACCAAAAAAAAGTTTTGCTTCTCACTCTCAGAAACAAAAGATAGATATTTTTGTAATAAATCAATCATTTTCGGACCAATTAAGCGAAACTGGATAATTTCCCGCGGCACGCCTGAAGATCTCTCACGGCACACTAATGTGCCACAATACACTGGCTGGGAATCGCTGGGCTAGAAAATTAATGGATGGAGCTCCTTATTAAACTATTGCTGTACAAATATTGTCTTTATTTTGCTAGTTTTTGTTGTTTTATTTATGTATGTATTTAGTTATTTGCACAAGAAGCCTCAAGTCTGTTTATTTATTTTTTGGGAGTAATATGTTCTATGCAACCCCACTAGTCTATACACAATATTCTTATTCATATTGTGTTTGTGGAGTTTGAGTCAGCAAAATCATTTATTTATTTATTTTTCCATCTCATGGTGGCCATTTTGTCATTTGCTGTCAACTGAAAATGACATCACAGTTGCTCAGGGCTCAGTTTGCGAGCGTCACATGACCAAACGCAGAAAGCAGGTGAGCCGTGATTAGTCGTTACCTGAGCCCTGAGGAACTGTGATGTCATTTTCAGTTGACAGCACGTGGCAAAATGGCCGCCCCCTGAGATGGATAAAAAAAAAAGGATTTTCCTGTCTAACTCATATTATTCCACAAACGCAATATATATCAGAATGCCATATTTTTACTAGTTGTAAAGAAAATGTTGGGGTTGTCTTCCCCTTTAAAAAATAAAAATAAAAAGAAGAAAAAAATTGAAAAACAGCAGTAAAATTTGTGGCGATGATCTACTTCGTACTAGTAATTGTTACGTTTCTCTGTGCTGTAAATATTTGATTCAAAATAGTGCAAGGTATCCAAATAAATTAGATCACAAAAGACATTTTATTTTTATTTATTTATTTATTTTTAGTAGCATCCAGGAAGGAATCAGTAAGCCTGAACTATTGGATCATTATGCAATTTATAGCTCAATTAAATAAATATGCAACCATTGACCATCAAAGCTTCACTATGGCTGTAATTGTTATACATTGGCACTATATAGGATAGAGAGGCTGCATAATGAGGCACATCCCAGTCTCAACTGCTACAGTATGTCCCAGGGACAGTCAAAACTATGTGAGCGCTGAAAGACAATGACCGGAAGCGTTGTCATTCGTCAAAAGTTTCACAAAGTCAACCAAAGTAAATCCCAGTAGTAGTTAGGTTCACTGTGGCTGAGGCGGGTGCGGGCCGGGGTAAGGGGGCATCGGTCACTTTAATATACTCCGAACTGTGAGGATTCGGAGGGTAGTCAGTGTTGCTGGGGTGAGAATGGCCACAAGGGGAGGGCTACAGAAAAAGAAAAAAGGAGAGCTGAGAAGAGAGTAAGATGGAGAAACTGGAGGACTCATTAAAGTGCAGACAGAAAGAGCAATGACTTGAAAAAAAAAAAAAAGGTCATGGCAAATGAACACATATAAATAAACTAAGTTGTGACAGTGATCAATATTATTCGACAGGTAATCAGCAGAGTTAGGATTTGTCCCCCACGAGACAAAAGCGCTTATAGGACAGTGGGACTGTCTAGCGTCTCTCCGAGGCTGAACGATGGACATCTGATTGAGGCTGGGCCAAGTGAAAAGTTGCAAAATCCCCACAGGAGAAGCTGAACACCGCGAAGAGTAGATAACTTTTAACCTTTAACCTTTAACCTTGCGCCGTATAAGGTAGCAGTGAAGGATCGAAGGCAGTGGCAGAGAATCGAAGGTAGCGGCGATGGGATCTATCAATCACCTGGCGTGGAGAAATATTGGATCTTATATAAGGTGACAGTGATCAAGCCTATCGCCGCTGAAGGAATGCTGTAACGTGCAGCGTTTCCAAACTGCCTCGTGGCCAAACACTGCAATATCTTGTCCACTGGGCCACTGACAGATTCTTAAATTCTTGCTGACTTTGGCACAGCAACTCATTCTTGCAATGCCTTGTGTTTTTGTTGTCATTTTTTTTTTAAATAGTGAGCCAGATCAAGCAACAACTACTGAAAGGATTTCAGCAAAACTGACTGAAAGGCCTATTAGAAAGAACCTACAATATCGATGTCCAAACATGCGATCTAGCCACACATAATGACCTCCAATAAAGCTGGCCTTAACATTATCAGAAGCACTGGTCTTCATTTACATGTAGACGTTTCTTTCATGTAACACTGGATAACCAGTGTGAGGGTTATGATGACTGTTTTAGTGATTAATAGGGGTGTTAGAAAAAATCGATTTGGCAATATATCGCAATATTGCAGCGCGCAATTCTCGAATTGATTCAATATGTGGCCGAATTGGTTTTTAAACATTAATTTTTTTATGGGAATATTCAACAAAACGTTTTACTTAGGGTTAGGATCCACACATTAAGCATGGAAGAATGTTATATTAATGGAACATTAAGCCTTAATATTTGATTTCAGTGCTGTTCAAACATGAAACAGACTGCAACCTGAATTTTCATACAAATCTTACAGTGTACATGTACAAGTTTACTGATTAGTATTTTCTAAATTTGAGTAAATAAAAAAATCGCAATAATCCATTTATAGATTCGTATCGGGATTAATCGGTATCGAATTGAATCGTGACCTATGAATCGTGATACGAATTGAATCGCCAGGTACTAGGCAATTCACTTGATGTATCAAAATACTACTGGTAACGGTACTTGGTATCAGTGACTACTAAAGTTGAGTACTTGTATCGGTCTGAAAAAATGCAGTGTCGAACATCCTTACTAATGACTTATGACCAACTGTGACATCAAGACTTAATTTAATCAGTTTGAAATTCAAATGTAGGCTACAATATGTTGTCCAGCCAAGTGGGCATGTCACCGTGGCAACTCATTGAAGTCAGAAGTCAAGTCAAAAATGTTCTTTACAATATGTTCTAAAATCAGAACACGGTGTTTGTGGAGTATGAATTAAGCAGCAAAACCCACCCGTTTTTACCACCTCTCGGGCGGCCATTTTGTCACTTGCTGTCGACTGAAAATGACATCACAGTTGCTTAGAGCTCAGGTTCAGGAACAACCAATCACGGCTCACCTGTTTTCTGGGACCGGCCATGTGATGTTCGTAAGATGTGTCGTGGTTAGTTGTTACATGATCACTTAGGCAGTGTGAGGTAATTTTCAGTCAACAGCAAGTGGCAAAATGGCCGCCCCCTGAGAGGGATAAAAATGGGTGGAATTTGCTCCTTAATTCATATTCCAACAATGCAATATTAATCAGAATGCGTTGCCGCATAAGGCATATTATTGTAAAGAACATTTTTAGATACCCAAAGAGTAACATTGTAATAATTTGGATCGAAACATATGCATTTATATTCAGTAAGAAATTATTATTATTTTTAAATCATTGTAGAATAATAGCAAAAAATTCAATTTGAAATATCTCCACCAAAGCTGTTTTAACAGCTACTCCCACTTGTAAACTGCATGTGGCATGATGGAAAGTTCAACCTTGGTTTCAAAACTTTGCAAAAACACGCTTGAAAACTCCCAAACGAATAAAATGTGTTATATTATCTGACGAAACTAAGGTTGAACTTTTTTGGCCGTAACTCCAAAAGACATGTCTGCAGTAAACAGGACACTGTTCATCACCTTACCGACAATAAAGCTTGATGTTGGAAACATCACGGTATGGGGCTGTGGTCTGTCATGGGTTTTAGGTGGCGAAGAGGCGGGGGTAGAAACAGTTCCGAAAACCAGTCAGTGTTAACAAAAAAACTTCAGGCTTCATCTATAAATGTTTTGGGATAATCTGAGGCACTTAAAATGGTGGCCGGTGTGTAGGCTACTGACACCAATTTAACATGAGTTTGAATGTGATTGGTTCCTGTAATTCTTTCTCTTTTTTTTCCCAAATATCTGACATTTAGATGGTGTGTGTAGAATTTTTCTATCCACTGTACATGTACACTGTGTGTAACGCAAAATTCCAGTTAGCTTCATTGACCAAGGAATCTTTGATAGGTTGCTGATGGGTTAAAAGCAAAGAGCAAACTCCACAATGCATGTGACAAGTAAGGTCATCAGTGTGTTAACGCACATACCTCGTAGTTGTGAGATCACAGGTTCAAAACACAGCTTTGGTTCTCTCTTGTGAAGTTAGCATGTTTTCCCCATGTTTGTGTGGGTTTTCGCCACCTTCCTCCCACAAACATGGACAGTAGGTTAATTGAAAACTCTGAATGGTTGTTTATACATTGTATGGGCTCAAGGCTCCAACTCATATGTGACCCTAATGAGAGTTAGGGTTATGGGTGAGCTGGAGTGCTATGGATGGATGGATGTGACAAATACATTGTACAATATCTGCACTTATACAATACAAAAAGAGATGAAATTATAACATCATCATGCAGCGAGGTAATAATGCCATTTTTATTGATAGGTATTGAAAAGGTATTATGTTTTGAGTACACACACACACACACACACACATATATATGTATATATATTAGAGGTGGGAATCTTTGAATGTCTCACGATTCGATTCCTATTTTTGTGTGTGTGATTCGATTCAGAAGTGATTTTCGATTAGGAACGATTTTTGATTCAAAATGATTTGATTGACAATGATTTTTGTTTCAATTTAAAGATGTTCAAGGAATCGTAATGATCTACTCCAGTCTGACTCGCTAATGCTATTTAGTGCTCTACTCGCGGCACTTTTATCACTCAAAAAAAACAGCTCCACGCTGAAAAAATACATCTTTTATTGGAATAACTTGATCGTGGCTTTTTCCTTCTTCTCTCTAATGTGGCTACAACTTAACAGTGTATCAGACCGCGTGGAACCACACTGCCCCTAGGTGGCCAAATCGAGTACAACATGAACAGCGCTCTCAATAAAGGCACACACAAACAAAGGGAAGACAGTAAAAAATAATTTAAATAAAATCGATTTGGGGGCATTTAAAATGGATTCTGAATCGTACCAAATGAGAATTGCGATTCTTATGGGAATCGATTTTTTGGCACACCCCTAATATATATATATATATATAAATATATATATATATATATATATATATAGTATAGTATATCACATGCCCATATAGTATTGTATATGCAATGTCAAGAAGCTTTGGGTAGTTGTACAATAAAGTTTTTTGGCCCCTGAGGCAGATGTCTTAATCATTTTAGAAAGATGTCAGTTGTCAGGCACGGCTTCCTGGGGCTGCTGGAAAGGCTGAGGAAATCTCATTGTACTGAGATGTAGGCTGCAGCTAGTTATCAGTCAACGTCGCTCTGAATGAGGCACAGTGGTGCAATAGGAATGGCCAGACTGGGTTGAAGGCAGACCCATAGAGAAGAGGAGCGAGTGCATGTGAAGAAATTGTCGGCTGCACAAGTTTGACGAATGTTTTGCTCAATCATGCTCCGAACCATTACCGGACATAAAATTGGGATTACGCTCAAACTGCAGCCTTTGGGTGTTATGAGAATGTTATTTTAAAAAAAATCTGTACAATTTAATATTGCACTATTTACACAGGTTCCTTTGTTGTAGCTCCTTAAAAAAGCCCTATTGACTACGAATCCAAAACAAATCATTTAAACAAAGGTATTTTCTGGCTTTTAAATCATCTTGTAAGCAATTTTCAAGTGCAGCCTTTAATTGCCTTTGTCAGACCAATCCTAAAATGAAGTGATCGAGGATGAAACACACACCACATAATGGAGCCGATTGGATTTTTTATTGTGTTTTTCTTTTATGTGAGTGATTAAGCTGAAGACAGAAATTAAGAAAGTTGGAGCGGAGAGAGCAATACTGTTTTCATGTTCACACTTCTTTTTTTTTTGCTACAATATGAAAGAAGTTCCAATTGGGTGTGACAAACGAGAGAACATCAATTATTGTTTTCATGTAAATTTTTTCCCCCCGAAACATTTATGGCACTGTACCAGAGGTGTAAAAGGTAAAAATTAGGTTCAAGTCTCACCTTTCCAAAAACAATTTGATCAAGTGTGTGTGTTTTGATCACAGACCCACTGCGAGCTGCGCTAGCAGGAAAAAGCTGCGGAGGTGCACCGACTACAAGGCCATGGTCAGTGTCACAGTAGCTACATTCAAAACTGTTGACCACAATTTTTGGCCACTTGCATGTATCCCTCGCAAACATTTCTGCATCTGTGTGATCATTTATCTTCAACACATAACAGTCACAACCACATTTTGGGGTTAAAAAGACATTGGACAGCTTCACTTGAATTCATCACTGCTTTTGGAGAAGATTACATTCACCATACACGACTGATGACACAAACAGCAATAGCGGTTTTTTTTTTTTGAATGAGCTAAGAACATTCATGGCAGCACACTCACAGACCTGCTCGTTGTCACCACCTTGTGGACAAAGAATACTTTGTCTTCGTGTACCAAAAAAAAAAACCCTCATAAAATGCTTTCTAACTGCATCAGTAGTCATCTTCAGACTGATACCAGGCCAAAAACCCAAACAAATTTAAACTGAAACAACCAAACACACACAGGAACATGACCTAAATGACAATCCGGAACAGAACTGTGCGAGTAGGTGTGGTATTATACTTTAATCTCATATTTTACACAATACAAAGCCCTTGCACCCCACACAGTGACTCTTACAGTCACCCCAAACCATCGAGAAAAAGTGAGCACAACATAAACTAGTTGAATTTATTGGGGGGTCAATGTGATCTCTGGGTTGTTCATAGACTTAATATGTATTTGAAACAAACAAACAAAAAAAGTTACAAACAAAGCCTTGCGAGCCAAATTTGAATGTTGAAGTAAAATGGTCAATGGCCACTGCAGTATAACAAAGTGAAAAATCCATTTTAAATTTTAACAATAAAATACAAAAAATAATCATGTATTTCCAACTAGGTTTTGCAGTATGACAAGCACAAACTTAATCATCAATAATTTACATGACTGTTAATTCAGTCACTTAGCTATTTTACACTCACTTGCTACACAGCACAAAAGGAATGAAAACATTTCTCCCCAATTCAGAGATGAGGGGAACACATAAGCTTTAGTTATTTAATGGGGGGGGGGGTCAACCATAAAGCATAACTGATCAAACAATCACATGAAATTGCCCTCGTCATACTAGCAGCTGTCCTAGGTCCAATAACGTATGCTCACAAATGGCTTTCAAACATGAGGCTGGAGAGAACTTATTGTGATTTCCCAGTGCCGTGGCATTACTGAAGTATAACAACACTTGCGTTTTAGAAACGTCGGGCTCCTCTCATGTCATGAGGATCAGCTGTAAGTTGAATGGAATGGTGATTATGCCAAGAAAGCAAAAAACAAAACAAAAAACAATAGTAACATCACCGCCAGTGAAGTCATACATTTTAGATGAATGACTTATTGGACAATATGAACCAAAGTCAATGTGAGCGGCTTGGAAGGCGGATGCGACCGACAGGACCATGGATCCATTCGAAACTTGTGTTTTTTGAAGGAAGAGAACTAATCTTTTCCTGACCACAACACATCTAATCACACCTGAAAATAAATTCCGTACGATAAACACGATCCGAGAAGGTGCCGTTTGAAAAGAGCCTGAGGTCCTTCTGTGTCCAGCTTGGTGAGACATCGTTTCAGCTTTCAATGAGAGCGACTCGCATGGAGTTTGGGGGAGGGGGAGGAGGAGGAGGGGGGGGGGGGGCGGCAGACATGTTCAGGATGATGAATGTCACCCTTGGAAAGCTGCTGCCGTCTGAGAGCCTCTCTCAGTTGCTCTTGCGGGGGCAATAAACAGGCAAGAGCAGCTGCGCTCGTCTGGTCAGCTGTTTATAGACATTGCAAGCCATCCGTCCCAATCGCTTCCATCAGACCATGTAAGAGTTCTGGTTCTTCAGCTTGTCCAGTTCTTTGCTCTGCTGCCTCAGAAACAGGATTCTGCGGCAAAGGATGGACAGGACAGTCAGTCTAAGAATCAGTGGCCATCCATTCATATAATCCCTTGCCTCACCTTTGTTCCCTCAGTGTGGCCTGAATTTCACTGACTCTGACCAGGGAGCGAAGGTTTTTCATCTCCGTGCACAGCTCCGACATGTACAGGCTGCCCATGTTGTGGAGGTCCTCACGCAGCCGGGCCGCCTGGCACAAAGAACGTGTTTATTGTAAGGAACCCGCCTGACAATCGTTTCATCTCTCATAATCACCAAAAACAAAACATTGCATCAACATTTGCCCGGGATGATCAGACAAGAATCTGACGTACAGTTCATTGACTTTCATTATCGCAATATAGTTGGAGTCTAATAAAAAAAATAAGAATAGGGGAGTGCGAGCACATTTCAGTACACCAAAGAAGGACGTAAATGGATGCCTATGATATAATGCTGCTTAAAAGCTGCTCAACTCACATATATTCCGATTTTGTTTGTTTTTTTTGGGGGGGGGGGGGGGGTGAAACAACCATATAAAACATTCATTAAACCCCAAATGTAAAGCACACATTCCAAATAATGGACAACATGAAATAAGATCTATTTACATTATTTTCACTAAAAGCAAGACTTATTGTGCAAAAGCATGTGAACCCTTTTGTTAGTAGCTTGCAGCCAAACGTCTTCTGCAACCAATAAATAACCTCTCGCATCCGCCTATGGGCATTTTTGCTCACTCCTCCATTGCCCACTTTGGCAGACGTGTACATTTAGACACGGTCAGCCAACTTGCTTCCCGGTCAATGGAAGCGGCTCCTCACAGTTGACATGGCAAAAGCATAAACTGACGAAGGAAAATCCATGCACGCAAAGTATGTTTGGAAAGAAGTGCAAGCAGACCTCCATGGGTGGATAATGTCGAGTTGGGCAAGGCGATCACAAATAACCGCTGTCAAGTGGTCAAATATTCGATAGCTGCAGCCCAACAACTCCCCCATTACACGGTCTTATTTGTTCGTTTTGAATCAAATCTTTGCTTCAGTTTGCTGTGATTAACCTTTGAGGTGAAATTTTGCTCCTCAAATGAAGTTATTGATTAGCAAAACTGTTCCTCAAAGAAAAAAAGTTATTCCGAGACATGCACCCACATATAGCTGCATTTCCATTCCATTCCATTTTTTTTGCAAAAACAAAAGCTATATTGTATTATTTCAACTTGCCAGTGTTTCCACTGAAGAGAGTTTTGCTTCTGAGGCGCAATTCTCGTAGTGTCCCATCTCTCGCAGGATCTCGCAGTTCTGTAGGAGGTGCTCATGATATTTACAGAAGACGGACGCCAGAGTTAAGATTATTTTAAAAACATCTCTCTCCCCTCATCGGGCGGGTTCGGCCATTTGTGTGTGTGTGTATGTGTGTGTGCGTGCGTGCGCGTTATGGTGCGGATGGATGGATTGTTTTCAACAACGATGTTGCTCGTTGCCCGGGTAACGGCCATTTCTAATGCAACGATATGGAACGTGCATTGAACGGCGGCATATTGGCTATCTAGCTAAATCGCTTTGTGCGAAAGCACGTCCCCCGTACTTCCCATTTCCTTTCCTCCATGACCGGGCGGGGGTCACATTGCGACAGGCAATGCGCAAAAAGTGTTTCCATTACACTTTTGCGAAATACTTCTATTTCGACGCGTCTCAGAAACCACCTCATGAGAGCGTAAAAACATTTTTGCGATATTTGAGTTTTTTCGAAACTCATGTGTTTCCATTACCAGCTTGCTTTTGCATAACTTGTCTTTTGCGCAAAACTGGGGGTAATGGAAACCCACTTTATGTCAACATTTAAATAAACAGCATTGTTTTCAAAAAAATGTTTTTTTTTTGTTTACTTCATACAGCAATGTGACAAATGATGCTATCGTGTCAAAATGTGGAGTCTGGTTGCTAGGAGCAGTTGGCTTCCAGAGAAAATGACATTTTTGTATTGGATTTTGGAGGCATTTGAAGTTGAACTTTGCTCATTCGCTGTTTTAAAGAGAATTCCCCAAAACGGTGGACACTTGTCACATTGCTATTTCGTATAACTTGTGAGTCCCCGACAGAAATTGTAGACAAGCCAGACAAGGCCTGTACTTTTGCCCAGGTCTGTTCTACACATTAACAACAGAAAGCGACAGAAAAAAAGTTTGACTTCTGGTCTGTCCCTGTACCTGTTTCTCAGTGTTCTCTGAAGGCCATCCTTGGATATGTTTGATGAGATTCTCATCGAAATAAGCTGCCAGGGAGGGGGTGAAGGACATGGGCACATCAGATTGACTTTGACTGCTGGGGTGGGACAACGTTGCACCAGCTGTGCTTGATCCCGTGGAGAGAATCTCATGGCTGCAGATGATGTAACAACATGCAAAAAGTTCAACTTCCACAGTATTTGGCAAAGAAATCACAACACCGGGATCAATTACTCAGCATAAACTGCCTCCTAACTACCTTCTTTGCTGGAGTGTCCTAGGATCTTCAGGACGCTTCTCCGCGGTCTGAGCCAGAGGGGCGGAGCTTTGTTTAGCTGAAGATGCATTGCCCTGCAGAAGCAACAATGATTGCAGGTAAGGGAAAATGTGACACACACACACAGGAGATACAGAAAATATACCCAACTAATGGGGAAGGGGGTTATGTGGATTAAAGATGAAGTATGAGTTTGGAAGCATCATTAGGCTTTCTCACCCTAGTCTGCAAGGACGCGATGCTGCTCGGGTGAACACTCAAAGGGTTTTTCTGGTTGCTCTGCGGCGTGCCGTTCCGTGGTGACACGTAAGGTCGTGGTGACGAGGCGTCCGACGTCAGAGATGCGGGGGACTGACTGGAGTGTGGCGCTGGAGAGGTCAGCAACGTAGAGGGTAATGCATTCATGGAGCATGAGGAAATCATATAGTCGGGACTCAAATGTGCTGTGAAAAAGGGACCAATGCTCGTCGCTTCATTGTAAGAGGAACATGTTTATCTACTAATGTGTATTCATTAACTAATGCAGTGGTTTTTAACTCTTTGACTGCCAAAAACGTTTAATAACGTTTAGTAAAATCCTACGGAGGACTGCCAAATACGTTCAACTATCTTTTTTTTGGGGGGGGGGGGAGCCTTGGCCAGCTGTGCTGAAAGTATCAAGCAGATCTAGTTAGTATAATGACTATTTTTGGCCCCTAGATGGCAGCGATGACTCTCTTTGGACAAGATTGGGTAGGCGTCAGTAGAAGACGTGAAGCGGAGCTAGCGTGTTGAGGGGACAATGGCTGAGGAAGCCATAATGGCGACCAGTTGCAAGCAGCTCACGCTTGGCATTTTTTTCAAAGACGAAAAGCATCGACCAATGCTAAAGAGCACATTGATGACGACGATGATGATGATGGTGACTCCGAGGTTGACGCCGAAGTTGGAAGCGTTGACGCGGCGGCTATGATCACGTCGTAAAGCCTCACCAGCTAGCGATGCTAACGGCGGAAAACGCGGAGCACAACCAAGCACTTCTGCTCAGGCGGACGTTCAATCGAACGACGAAGAGTACCCCGAGTGGGTACAGTCTGATCACGGAGAAGACGCTGGTTCTGGACTACGATGCCACCATGAATGGAGTGGAGAAGATGGATCAGAACATCTACCACCCGGTATAGGAACAGAAGGACATGAGGAAGCCAGACGTAACACCACCGTAACGTCACCGTATCATGATCCTGAGAGTAGACTTGATGGCAACATGGCCAAACACACACTGCAGTATATACTTGCTATTCCCCGTAAAAAAAGGCCGGCAAGAAAGTGTAGCGTCTGCACGCGAAGGGGCAATCGCAGTGAAACTCATCTGTTGTGCAAATCCTGCTGCGTCTCCTTGCACGCAGGGGAGTGTTACAAAAAGAAAAACTGTATTTGAAACATCCACACAATTGTAAATAGTACCACGGTTGCACACATTTGTAAATAGTTTGCCAAATTGTTTTGTCAAATTGTTACACTATTGAATGTAAATAAACGTATTTTGCTATCAAAAAACACTTTTTCATTGTTGGTGGTAGTGTTTTACAGAAGTAAAGCACTGTTTAGGTGTTTGTGGCATCATTCATGGGAAAAAAAAGGTGTCAAATTCACTAGAGCGCATGAAACAATATCGTTTCACAAAAAGCTTGATTTCTCCGTATTTTGTTTCAAAACAGAGCATTTGGGTGAAACTAACCATTCTCTATTGTTGATTACTGAAAAACGGAATAAGGTAAAAACAAACTTTTTTTCTGATGAAAGATGAGAGTTCAATCTTTCATTTGGTAGTATGTGTGTTTTCATAGTCCAAACACAAAATTTTCTGTGGACCTCGAAAGATCAGTCAAAATGCTTAAATCGGCTGGCACCTACAGCATCCCTTTTCTGAAAACGCTTGGCAGTCAAAGAGTTAACCTGGGTTCGATCAAACCCCAGGGTTCGGCAGCCATCGAGACACACACCTGACTCAAATGATTTGTGATTATACGCTCTGCTTGGCCATCTTTGGCTGCAGGGAATCTGGTGCGCTCAGTAGTCGACTTGTGGCTGTTGTGATGGTACGTTGTGGAATTTCTTTCTATTATTGTAATCCTTCCCTACTAACTATGTCGAGCAAAAAGAGAGCTCGGACGAATTCACGAATGAATTCACACTCCACAAGGGCCAGTTTGGTGTTCCACGGGGTTTAATTCTGGGGTCTCTGCTGCTTTCATTGTATCTGCTGCCATTTTAAGAAAACAGCAGTGGTTGTTTTAAAGTGGTCTGTAAATAGGGTGATCAAATGTCCTGTTTTGCTCAGACACGTCCTTGGTTTGGTAGACCGTGGGCTGCTCCCAAGTCGATCGTGAGAGGTGTAGGGGAAAAAAGAAAGGCTGGTTTTGTATGCGCGTGTTATTATTATTATATATTTTAAAAAGTTTTTTTTTTGTTAGTTTTTTTTTTTAAGAAAAAAGTAGGTCAGCAAATTTACAAATGTCACTTCCTTAGTGTTCAAACACTGTCCAAGCCCAGAACTTTAGCTCAAGTAGTAAAGCATCGGAGGTCGCGGGTTAGATCCCTCCTCGTCCAATAATATATATTTTTTTTTAAGTCGAGTGCATGTGAAGAGAGCCAGATTCGATGAAAAGGCTACTCTCCCTGTTCATTTTGTTCTCCAGTAAACCTTATACCTATGTCTTGAATTTGAATGGGAATATATATATTTTTTTCAATAAAAATGTGTTTGGTCAATGTGCATAGGACACCGTTCGGTATCTCCAATAAGGTTAAAAACCACTGAACTAATGTACAGTATAATTGTTCAGCTATCTATGCAGTAACATATAGTGACAGGCAGAGCAATGAAATACTCTTCCACTTATCAAACACCTTCATTTGCACTCACTGGCCACAAGATGGCAGAAGATACAACTGAGCTGTGTCTCCTCTTGTTGCCATTCATACAACTGAAAAAGAGCATTATGTTGGATATCACACTGATAAGTACATTTGTGGGTAAACTGAGACAAGATTGTTATTTCAGATACTGCATATACTTTTTTGGAAGGTTTTTATTTGGTATTGTGACAGAAGATGCCCCCAATATGTGCTTTAAAACATAACGAAAATGAACACGTCTCTGACATTCAAAAAAAGTTAACCATCTTTAAATGCGAAATGTATTTGTCTGAAAGTTAATGACACCATGGTAAGTTTTTGATCAAGTTAAGGGCGTAAAGGACAGCAGGACCTTTGAAATAAGTTTTCGGTTGGCAACCGGCAGATGGTGAGGAGGTCGTACCTTGGTTGGCGTGCTGAGCAGCTGAGAGCAGAGCAGTGATGTTGAAAGCGGGTCCAGCATTGAGGATCTTATGAAGCACAGACCGCAAGGAAGCTTGGGTGACAGCAGCTGCCAAGACTAGAGGGAAGAAGAAGGCAGGTGAGCGACACGCAGACATACAAACACACACACACAGGTGAGCGACACACATGTGAGCGCAACGCAAAGGACGGCAAAGTTAGAAAAGTGGTAATAAAGAAACGTCACCACCAATAATTACTGCCATTCATTATAAATTCAACTTATGTCTGTTTGCTTGGCACACCCTCGTTACGAACAACGATGTGTAGTCACACATTAAAACAAATCTCCTTTACTTAGAGAAAAACAACTAATAACATCACAAGCTTTTCCTCTCCTTTCTGGGATTTGCTTTATTTCTCTTGACATCACCCCCCACCCCCAATTAACTTCAACAGAAATAATGTTTGTTTTTTTTCAGATAATGTGATAATAGCAATTATTCTTACGGGAATAACACAATCATTAATAAATTAACATTTAAATAAACATAACGATATTGGCCGTCAAACTGCTTCGCTCAGTAAGTTGTTGTTGTGAGTGAGCTCAGTATAGAGCAGGGGTGTGCCAAAAAAATAGATTCTCATAAGAATCGCGATTCTCATTGAGTACGATTCAGAATCGATTTTAAATGCCCCAAAATGTATTTTATTTAAATTATTTTAAACTGTCTTTCCTTTGTTTGTGTGTGCCTTTATTCGGAGTGCTGTTCATGCTGTACCCGATTTTGCCACTTAGGGGCATTGTGGTTCCACGCGGTCTGATACACTGTTAAGTTGTAGCCACATTAGAGAGTAGAAGGAAAAAGTCACGATTAAGTTATTCCAATAAAAGATGTATTTTTTCAGCGTGGAGCCGTTCTTTTGAGTGATAAAAGTGCCGTGAGTAGCGCACTAGTTAGCATTAGCGAGTCCAACTGGAGTAGATCATTACGATTCCTTGAACATCTATAAATTGAAGCAAAAATCATTGCCAATCAAATCATTTTGAATAAAAAATCGTTCTTAATCGAAAATCGATTGTGAATTGAATCGCACACCCAAAAATGGAAATCGAATGAAAAATGAAAATTGCTCACGTGTCAACACTGTCCTTTTGTAAACTAGCACTTCTGTCACAGCTATGTTGTTAGTGCAAGCAGTGCACATCAGTGAGGACAACTATGGAAGAAAATGTTAAACTCACCCCAAGTCGGTAAAATTTATGAATTATCGCGCCTAAGTCAGAGTGTGAGTAATAACACAACGCTGACACCATCTTTCACAATGCCTGAAGGACTGCCTGAAGATAAATAAGATCCTAATGGCGGAAAGAAGACATCCGCAAATGAAAATGTGAAAGGTTAGGCACAATCCATTTGGCATTCTCACCCTCATTGAGCTTGGCCATGTCCATCCCGCCGTTGTTCATCTGCAGAGTAGCTTGAAGTGCAGGCAAGAGCTGGCGGAGGAGGGCTGGGTCTTGAAGCAGTGCCGGTGACGAGGACTGGCCACTTTGACTTAACTGCCCGGTAGAGGAAGAAGAGGAGGACGAGGATGTGGTAGATGTGGTGGAGGATGGATTTAGGGTCTGAGAGGACGAGGACATGGAGCTGGAAACGGATGCATTGGATTGGTCCCCTGAAGTGTTCTCTGTGAAGACAAGAACAAACATGCTCACTTGTAAGACGCTCATGCAGGAGCATTTCTGTGGTCAGAAATGACCAGTCACATTTCAAAAGCACTTCTGATCAACCACAAGTGAAGCTCGACTGTTCAATTTATTTTATTTATGCATTTTTGCGTTCAATTAAAAAGCCTGAATCTTTTGTGCAATAATCACAAAATGTGACTTTTTATTCCCACTGTATGTATAATGGTTTAGATGATCCATCAGTACCATCACTCCTATCTCTGAATGTGTTTTATTGACTGAATGCCATTGGGTTCATCAACACATGGCACTTAGCGGTTATGACGGTTCATTCAAAGCTCAGTTGCATCATATCGGCGTAATTTGTATGCAACTAGGCTGAGCGCTCACAGTTGTCTCCTTTGGGCACTGGTGAACTGAAGCGGAACAGCACAAAGATTTATTTTTCTCTAGCAGACTTCAGCCTGACTGAGTGGACAATTTAGTACGGATCGAAAAGAGACCATTGATGAAACAACTCCAAAATGTTGATGTCCTCTCAGTCTGTAAGCAGTGCCCTGTGACGTATTATCAGAACTAGTGTGGCCTAAAGCAAGATATTTTCAACAACTTGTAAACATGAGCTTCCTTTCACCTGTTTAGCTGAAAGAACACACAACGGATTATTCCAAGTTCCAACGCAGATAAACAGTAGTATAGAAAAAGTATCAAAAGTAAAAAGTTCAATATCGTTTCAAACAAGAAAACTGAACCAGATACTGATTATCTTTATTAATAATTTCAGCTCAGGGGTAAAATTGAATGGTCTGCTTAACTAATAGTGTAGCCTATTTTTTAGCAGAGGTGGCAGGAATGGCAAACAAATATATTTTTGGGGGTCAATGAGGCCATTGTAAACTTTATATCTATAAATCTCTGCAATTAACAATTTCAAATGATCACTTCACTGCTGAGCTATTTTTAGAACAAGAGGTGTGGTCCTTGGGGTCTACCTTGTGCCTGCGAGCACCATATTCGTGATCCCTCCACTGTACTACATGCATGCCTGCATTAGAATTATTTTTTTCCCTTGGGAAAAATAAAACATTACAAATATGGCAACGCTTGTTTTATCAGAATCCACATTGAAAATCATCTCTTATGGTCAATCCAGTGAGATGTATATATGTATGTATATATATATATATATGTGTGTGTGTGTGTGTGTGTGTGTGTGTGTGTGTGTGTGTGTGTGTGTGTGTGTGTGAAGATATAAGTGTCAATTTCTCAACACGACTCAGCTTGTGTCTTACTTGTAACTTTGTCCTGCAAGGCCTCTTGTCTGTAGTCCATATCCCTGGGGAAACTGTTTGCCGCCAACTTGGCTGGGTCTTTCTGCCGTTGCTCTCTGGAACAGATGCAAGATAGCAGCTACCAAGTGTAAGAAACAATGTGTTCTGACATCAGGCACGAGCACGCGTCAATTCAAGTGGTGCACCTATTGCTTTTGTCACATACTAACTGCAGGGACTACAGTTCTTGGTTTAACATGTCGTACCCCATTCCCCGTGTTATAATTTCATGTAAGATGGCTTGCCTTTCCAACAGGTCCTTGGGTTTCTCCCACTGAGAGACTTCTGTTCTACAGTTGTAGTAGTACTTTTTCCCAGAAGAGCTGATGTGTTCTGTCCAGTCGTCTGCTGGGTCCTGGTCATAAAACAGAGCATTTAGATTTCACTATTATTATAGCCAAGTAAGTCTAAATAAGGATGTTATGTATGATGTTGTGTTGTGTATTATTATGCGGCATTTCCCAACCAGGGGTACGTGAGCACATTGCAAGGGGTATGTGGAAACACTTCATAATTTATTTCCAAGATGATAAATATATATTTTCACTCATGTGTGTACTACATCACTTTTCCCCTGGAGACAATAACCAGCTGCACAGCCACACAAAATACTTTGATTTCTTAGGTGTTTTGTTCCTGATATTTAAAGTTTAAATGCCTGTTTAACAGGGACATATTCAAATCAGCTACAGTTTTATGGAATGTTTATTATTTCATCTTGAAGAAAAAAAAAGACATTGGGGGGAAAAAAATCAGTGAAAAGGTAAATCCACGGTACACGAGTTAAAAAGCGGACTGTCATTCAAAGCAGACTCCAGAAGTGTCCGAATACTATTGACAGTAAATAATGTTGTCAGAGATATGTGATGCACATGCCATGAGGTTATCAAATATTACATTTACAAAGACTACGCTGACTTTTGATCGACACTGTCAAGAGAAGTGTTCATTTGACAGCATGTGCATTTGTTGCCATATTTTGCTGGATGGGTCTCACGATAGGCAGAAAAAACAGCAACTACAAGACTACCGCAATAAGAAACATGTTAAATTAATATTTAACATTTAACAGTTTCAACCAAGACAGAACACAATGTTTTGTACATATATTTGATACAATTAAGATCTTATAGGTGGTGCAAAAGTTAGAGCCATTCAGAGTGCATCAGTTTCAGTTTTGTTGAACTATTACGAACCATTATTATTATTATTAAGTGATATTCATGTGAAGACTGATCATGTTAATGTTTATCACGAATAACAAGTAGTCTGCAAGTTTTAATCGCATATTGTATATAGTGTTGTTGCTAGGTTAAGGGGAAAGTCTGGAATCATCTTACTCGATCTGGAGGCTTGCTCTGTGTCGAATGTGAGTCGGCACCATGGTGAGAGCTGTTGTTTTGAGAATTCTCATGAGGAGATTCGCTGGTCCCTGCAACAAAGCCATTCTTAAATGCAAGAAAAGGACGGCAAACAGTACCGTATGTTGCACCTCAACACAGAGGATTTTTTTTAAAGGAGAAAAATACCTATTCACATGCAAGAAAAGGACTGCACAGTATATAAATTAACTCTTTTTTTTAAAGGAAAAAATAACCGTTCACAAAGGAAAGCCTTTTCTAACAGATACTAGGGATGCTGATACGGTACCTCTGTTCTCACAAAAATGTTCCCACAATGCGGACTCCATTTTCACTAGCCTGGCATATAACTTCCAGGGAGGAGCCATGTTACCACAACAACCATTTTATCAATGATCAATTATGTTCTGCAAAAAATGACGATAAAAGCCACTCAACTATCAGCTACACTCTAGCATGAAGCCGCAGCGGAGGAGGGCGAGGCTAGGCCAATAAACGAATATGTTGCGGTCCAGGCACTGCGGTGGTACACCAGGCCAGAACCTTCTCCACCGTGGAGGCCCCCCAAAGGCGACTGTGGGTAATCTCAAAGATGAACCCAGACACAGAGATTTGTACAATGAAACTGGTAATGACTCGTTAAATCAATACATGAACATCCTTTGATTCCTGCCCCAAACATTTTATAAACAGAGGCCAGAGAAAGGAGAAGTAAAAGCCTGTGTTGCAAAGTACAACTTCAGTCATCATGTTAGTTTTATTCTAGAACTAAAAAGCCATGTATTACTGGCTATGTTCTATTGAAATGTGTTAAACGACAGTTACAAAAATATGCAATTGGACGTTAAAAACTCAGCACTGATAAGGTGCTACTCTATAAAGTGTTATGCAGTATTGGTATGAAACCTGTGCCATGATATGCGCAAAAAAAAAAAAAAAAGGTTTTGATTAGTATTTGAGTAAATACACGATTTCTTTACAATTGCAAGACATCATGAAATCAATTATCAGTACTTCTTGTCAAGTACTCAAATATTTAACTATGTGTACTTGAAATCTGCCTGAAAATATTTGGTGCATTCCTAATAAATATACAAATAATGCTTCTAAAAACATTTAAAGATGAAGCAAGTGTATGACTACCATATGCTGGCTTACCATTTTTAGCTCGAAGCGTGTGGGAGATTTTTGCCTTGCCATGTCCTGTGCCATCTCCATGTTTGCTGACGGGACTTTCATCTGAGCGCCGCAGCATCTTAAAAGGGGGCGTGGACTCTGATGAGCTCTCACGCACCTTGTCGTAACGGTGAAGGGTGCCGGTCTGACTCTTTGGCTGAGATTTATGGGTCTGGAAAGCAGAAACATAGAAGAAATTTGCTTGTTGGATTTGGATGTGTACTGGGTATTTTGGATTTGGATGTGTACTGGGTATTTTAAGAATGGACAAACGGTTAAGAAAATGGATGGATGGATGTACATATATAAGGGCACCTGTGCAAGACGTTTGCAAAAATACAAATATTGATATTGACAAACTTCTGAGATTAATCGTATCCATATACCAACAAAACTAGTAATTTATGTGTAACACGTGTATTAGTAAATTGTCTCGATTAGCCATCACATTGAAGGAGGCACGTTGGTTTATTTGTTTGTTTGTTTTCTGTCTTAACCATACCTGATAGGACTGGGAATCCCTTCTGTCGGTGCACCTGAGTAGACAGGAAAAAAAATAATGTTATCCAAGTACTAATCGCTCCTTAGAAAGATCATTACTCATCAAGATATAATGAAAATATTAATCCGTTATGAGCTAATGTGTGATAGCCACATTAGCTTAACTGAGAAGAGCATCGTTTATTTAATGGTCTTGCTAAAACATTCGAACACATGACATTGTTTTATTAAAATCTAACGTGTTACCGTAAGCTTCGAAATGTAGACAGTTTAGCTCTCTCGATGTTAAGCTAACGATAAAGCTACAGGAAACTGCCGAAACTGTAAACCGATTGCAAATTGCTAGCATTTAGCACAAGGGGCTAACCGCTCCCAGAAAACACAGTAGAGCCAGCGATTAACTGCATAAATTCTAATGGAATGTATCCGAAGCATCTAGTGCAAGAACTTTAAGCTGGTGCTTAATTTACCCATCACTGACTCTTGTTGGTTTCCTTGCATACATCACCATCAAGGCCGGAGTGATGTGTGCGTGTATGTGTGTGTTAGCGAGGTGGGGGGAAACCGTGGCCTCCTGTCTGCCTGCTCTGCTCTCGGTTCTCTTTTTTGAAGCTTCCTAGATTCACTTTCTATAACCAGACAAAGACCTAAAAGCAGCGCACCGACAACCAGCGCGACATAGCGGGTGGTGTTGAGTTAAAACCACCCTGTGAGCATCATTTGCAATATAGACACGGTTAAGCTAGGCTCGGTCGATGTCGCAAAGCACAACGCAGCAGAAGACGAATTCTACAGTAATGTTTAGCTCAACCAAGTTCCGTTTGTGTCCTATCAAAATAAAATAGTATTGCGTTAAATATGACATCGTGAATTTTAGAAAATACGTCAGTGATGCAAATTAAAGCGTGAAAAGATTGTACATTTCAATAGTACATGTTGGTAGTGTATACCTGGGAAAAAAATTTAAATAAAGACACATTTAGGCAAGTTTAAATTCTAAAGGTGTCGTTAGAATAGGACAACACAAATAGTATGTTATTATAATACAAAAATGATTATATATTCTTAATAATATTCGTTTTCCTTTTCGATAGTGATCCTTATGTGAACGTACTTTATGTTGAAGGAAAATATTGTATTTCCGGTATTTGTGTGGCTGTCACCGGATGAAGTGACGTTGCTGGAAAGCAAGCTCGTGTGATGCCTCTGTGGCGATTGTCAGCGACACACCCACGTCAGCTCTTCTGTTCCCATCAATGGCCGGCACATTCATATCAAGACCCATTTTCTGGCCTAAGTTGTATTATATATTTTATATTTATGTTTTCTTTTTTATATTCATTCGTGATTTTAGATCATATCACTTTTTCCAGATGGAGAATAATGTGTTTTTAGTACACTTTGTAACCCTATACCCCTTTCAGTCCCCACTAAGAGAGTAAATAGTGTACAGTTTGTACAGCTGTGTGTGAATATTATTTTTTGTGAGCTGTTTAGATACATTATTGTGGTGCAACTGGTTCAGTCCAAACTTCTTGTTGTTGGTACACCAAAAAAAGAAAAGGGGAAAACGTATTTTTAACAATGAACAACATTTTATTCAATGGAAACATCAACAAATGTCATTCCATATGACCTCCAACATTTCTGATGCAAAGGTGACAAGGTATGCACGATTCACGTGAACTTGAATCAATAACGCCACAATACATGTAATTGCCTTTGTGGTCCAGGCTTAAAGGACACACTTACACCACAAACAAAGCACTACTGTTTCAAAAGCTTTTTCTTCTCTTTTTTAAATCCTGCTGTTGGTAGTTGCTGTCATTAGTGTGAAGCTTCCTACAAATGTGTCCTGTGAGTGTATGTTGATGCATGATGAATCACCAACAATACAAACTTATTGAAATATAATATAATGTTAAATTAATGGCAACCAGTTGAGTTAATTTATTTTTATTTATTTTTGAAAATATATGGCTGGATGAACATATGAGCTGCACCAAATAACATATGAGCTGCACCAAATCAAAAAAATAAAAATAAAATAAAATTCAGAGAGCGACACTGGCCTTATTTTTTCTTTAGTGTGGAAAATGAACAAGTGTAGGCTATTATGTTCACCACCCATAATTGGTGTATTGATTGTCTGCTGGCTTGATTTAGGTCAGCACTGACATATATTGACCGAATAAGAGAGTCTGTTTTACAATCTGGCTGGACTACTTTACAACTTCTCTGTGCAAGTGAGTTTGGAAAATGGTGTGACCTGCATCCACTATTCATCATGAGTGGTAAGTGTGATTCTGTAATATTTTTGCTTACTTTTACATCGGCATGCACATGGCCAGCCCTTACAATATTAACCACATACACTAACTAGATAATATACAAGTTAAATGTCTGCCTTTTCTAAAATAATACTGCTACGTTTTGATTGAAATTATCAGACAGGTATACATTGAACAAAATGTTTGCTATTTTAGTTTGTGTCTGCAGTGGTCTAACTGCACTGAATTGTAGGCCTACATACTGTACCTGAATAACTAAACTCAGATGTATGAATGAAAACACCTCCCAGTATAGTTCTGCACCACTACATCAAACCTAGTTTTAAATATTAACAGTATCAATCAAAACGTAGTGATATTATCATTGATCAATGATTATGCTTTTGTTTGAAGTGAACAATTAATCTTATACTAAATCTAGACAGAATAACATTTTTTTCTTGTTGAAATTTAATAATAGTAAAATATATATATATATATATATATATATATATATATATATATATATATAGTACAAAACACATACTTTCGATTTGACATTTACAATAACTATTAACTTCTACACACTTTCCAACAATGTACTAAATGTTGAACTATCTCAAACAAACGATAGGTGGCAGTAATATCTCAGAAGTTGCGATCCTCATTGACTGTACATATTTAATATGTGGATATTTAATAACTGTTGAATAAATAATCACCCTGGCCTTTTCATTTATTTCCAGTATTTTTGTTTAACTTTTCAGTGTGAAGAAAAGAGATATATAAGAAATTAGGTAAGCCACAATTGGGTTAGATTTTAGGTTATCTGTTTTCATTGCCACTCTTCTTCCATCTTAACAATTTAAACACACTTCCTTTATTGTGTCCTTTCCAGCTTGTTGTCAGCGATGTCTGGCACCGTGTCTCAAACCCACCAAGAGGAGGACTACCGCTTCCTCCACGCCACACTGATGGAGAAGAAGCTCCACCTGCTTTTTAAGGTAAATTCACATTGGTATGATAAATATTCCTTACACATTTGTTTACTTTCTTGATTTTTCCCCCAATGTAAATATATAGCATTCCAATATTCATTCACCTTTGTTGTTTTAAAACATTTCAACCAAGTACCAAATGCTTTTTCAATTTTATAGTATGTTTAACCTTGGACCATGCCCAATTAAGGCTAGGGATGTAACGGCAATATCACGACATTGCAATATTAAAATTGCCAAAATATTGTTGTCGTCATGTCACAATATTAACTCTTTTACTGCCAAGGACGTTAAATGACGTTTAGTAAAAACCTACGGAGGGCCGCCAAGGACGTTAAAAGACGTTCTCCAATTTTTTTTTTTTTTTTTTGGGGAAACGGGTGGAGGAAAGCCTTGGTCAGCTGTGGTGAAAGTTTCAAGCAGATCTAGTTAGCCTAATGACTATATTTGGCCCCTAGATGGCAGCAATGACTCTCTTTTGACAAGATTGGGTAGGCGTCAGTAGAAGACGTGAGGCGGAGCTAGAGGGGACAATGGCTGGGGATGGGAAGCGAAAATAGTGACCGGTTGCAAGCAGCTCACGCTTGAGCATTTTTTTCAAAGACGAAAAGCATCGACCAGTGCTAAAGAGCACATTGATGACGACGATGATCATCATCGATGATGATGATGGTGACTCCGAGGTTGGAAGCGTTGACGCGGCAGTAGAAGACGTGAGGCGGAGCTAGATGGCTGAGGAAGCGAACAATGGCGATCGGTTGCAAGCAGCTCATCGACCAATGCTAAAGAGCACAGTGATGACGACGATGATGATGATGGTGGGTCTGAGGTTGACGCCGAAGTTGGAAGCGTTGACGCCGAAGTTGGAAGCGTTGACGCGGCGGCTATGACCACGTCATAAAGCCTCACCGGCTAGCGATGCTAACACCGGAAAACGCGGGGCACAACCGAGCACGCTCAGGCAGACGTTCAATCGGACGACGAAGAGTGCCCCGAGTCCATTGCATATTCATCGGAGGAGTGGGTACAGTCTGCTACTTGCTATTCCCCGGAAAAAAAGGCCGTCAAGAAAGTGTAACGTCTGCACGCGAATCTGTTGTACAAATCCTGCTCCGTCTCCTTGCACGCAGGGGAGTGTTACAAAAAGAAAAACTGTATTTGAAACATCCACATAATTGTAAATAGTACCACAGTTGCACACATTTGTAAATAGTTTGCGAAATTGTTTTGTCAAATTGTTACACTGTTGAATGGAAATAAACGTATTTTGCAATCTAAAAACACCTTTTCATTGTTGGTGGTAGTGTTTTACAGAAGTAAAGCACTATTTAGGTGTTTGTGGCATCATTCATGGACAAAAAGAAGTGTACAATTCACTAGAGTGCCATGAAATAACATCGTTTTACAAAAAGCTTGTTTTCTCCGTTTTTTTGTTTCAAAACAGAGCGGTGAAACTAACCATTTTCTATTGTTGATTACTGAAAAACGGAATAAGGTAGAAACAAACTTTTTTTTCTGATGAAAGATGAGAGTTCAATCTTTCATTTGGTAGTATGTGTGTTTCCATAGTCCAAACACAACATTTTCTGTGGACCTTGAAAGATCAGTCAAAATGCTTAAATCGGCTGGCACTGGCGGCATCCCTTTTCTGAAAACGTCGGGCAGTCAAAGAGTTATAAGCAGTGCATCTTTTAAAAAGGTGATGTTGTATTCCATTTGTGAAGTTCCAGCGCCATCTGGTGGTTAGTTTATTAGTGTAGTTCAAGTTTAATTAGGCATGTTTTGGCTACTGCAGTGATTCTCACTCCCATAAATCAGTCACACCAGCAAATATTTTTCACATCATGAACATCTCCAAAAAAACATTATGTGTACTTTTCACCCGCTTCAGCTGAACACAGCATTGGGAACTACATAGACCATGATACTTTGCGCCGCTGAGCCAATAAGATCGCAAGCCTATATCTTTTCACTGCTGTCATTATGTACAAAAACAATATTGTTTTTTTTTTTCCCCAGTATGTGTTTTTTTTAACAATATAGTGAGTTTTTATACAGTATCGTGAGCAATTTTTTTTTTAAATATTGCTAACCTCCCCACAATATTGGGATAATTATTGTGTTGTGAGGGTCATATCATGATAATGATCATATCTTGATGTTAGGATATTGTTACATCCCTTGTGACCCTGGTGTGATTGATTACTTAAAGGGGAAGTCAACCCCCACCCCCAAAAAATTATTGACAATAATATTTTCAATGCGGCCCCACTAGTTTAAATATGGTATTCTGGTTAATATTGCATTAGTGCAATATGAGTTAAGCAGCAAAATCCTGCAGTTTTTATCAGTATCAACCAATCACAGCTCAGCTTCAGAAAACAGATGAGGTGTGATCGGTCGTTGCCTGACCCATGAGCAACTGTGATGGTGACACCAAGTGGCAAAATGGCCGTTCCCTGAGATGGATCAAATCGGCTGGATTTTGCTTCATAGCTCATATCCACAATAATATTTATCAGAATGTCATGTTTAGACTAGGACGGTCACATATAACATATTATTGTCAAGACATGTTTACGGTTGAATTCCCGTTTAAAAATCATTTTTCAATTAGTTAAAAAAAAATTCTACTTTTGTTAACAAGAGTACGAAAACCTAGAAAAAGAACAGATATAAAATTTGTGATTAATCGTGAGTTAACTGGTGAAGTCATGCAATTAATTACGATTAAAAAATTGTGATCACCAGACACCCCAAAATTTTTAGTAATCTTTTCTTTAAAAAAATAAATAAATAAATAAAATAATTGTAATTATTTTTTTTCAAATTTTTAATAATCTTTTTTTTTTTTTTAAGAAAAAAATATAAAAAATTAGGGGTGTCAGACGATTACCATTTTCAATCATAATTAATCACATTACTTCACTAGTTAACTCACGATTAATCACAAATTTTATATCTGTATTAATACAATAAAAAAAAAATCTAGGTTTTCATACTCTTGTTAACAAAAGTGGGAAAAATGTTAAACTAATAGAAATAGTTCAAATTAATTTTTGACCTCAATAGCCGTCAATGGAAGTGAATGAGTTAATGACTTATGCACAGATTGCTTGGAGCTCTGCTCTTTTATATACGGTAATAGAATAGAATAGAATTGAATAGAAACTACCGTTTTTAAGAATTGATTTTCATCTCTCAAATTTTAGGGGTTCTTGAGCACACCACAAATTAGGCATCAAACGTGATCTACCATGGCCTCATGGTAGGCAGGTGGTTTGCTCAACTGCCTCACAATGCTGAAGTCAGAGGTTTTGGAAGGCACATGGGAAGATCGAGATTTTCACTGGGCTTCTCCAAAAACATGCATTACGGTAATTAAAGACAGATATGAATGCACTTGTACTGTGTATATAAATGTTAGTTTTTCTCGATGTGACATGAGACTCGCTGGGGTTTATCCAGCTCACCCGTGACTCCAGTGAAAAAAAGTGGTATAGAAAATGGATAAAAGAAACACTAGTAAGTTAAATGTGAAGGAAGACATGGGCAAGACTGGTAGGATTCCTAAATAAGGGAAACTTGAATCATGAACATAACATCGTTTACTCCCACCTGTAGCTGTTACAATATGTTGCATTCACTGCTCTTTTAGTACGCGGAGAATATTTACTGTTATACTTGAACTTTCTCCTCAGATCCACGAACGGCTGAGGCGCTTTGTGAAACGAGGACCCGCTCCCGTCCAAGAGCGTGCAACCAGTCTGGCCTCGCATGTAAGCGGCTCTTGCCAAACATCTTTTGCAGACAATCACAGCGCTTAAAGATGACGGGATGACTGCAGAGACATCGGGAAAGATTTGTCATGGTTTGAATAGTTTCCTCCTCTGTACAGATCACTTTACTGTCACACAGAAGCAATGAATGGAGCGCAGGATTTTAAAAGGAAATTGTATCTCTAAACTCTGAATTGTGTCTGGAAGCAGATGCAGCGTCATTTTTAATCTGGATGCGGTGAGTTCGGTCACCGAGGACAGTGCGCAGGCTGCTAAACTCATTTTGTGTTATGTTTCACTTTGAAGGAATACAATTAATTTCACATTTAAGACAAAGTGACAGCACCCACCCACACACACATGCACACAATGTTTATCCAAAGGGGCACACCCCATCTGTGATGTGCATCATCTTTCATAGCCACCTCTTTATGTTTTAATTACACTTTACCTAAACCAGAGGTCTGCAACCTGCGGCTCTGGAGCCACATGTGGCTCTTTGGTCCCTCTCCTGTGGCTCCCTGTGTATATCTAAAAAAAAAACACACATAGTAGAATTTCATTTTTATATTTTTACATATTTATCTTTATTTTTAGATAAAATATTGTTTAGATGAATTAAAGGATCTTTGTGCAGTTTGTCACTTTTTTACTCGCTATTGCCACCTCTGGCCCAAAGCGTAACAGCAACATCTGTGTCAGGCTCGTTCAAGGTGCGGATGCGAGTACGTGCACGATCTTAAAGCGACAGCCACAGTTGACAAACAAAGCCATGACTTCAAATGAGGAGGAGGGGGGGGGACTCCACCCCTTCCCCTCACCAAAGAAACTGTGGAGTGTGAGGGTCCGCATTCTCTACTATAAAGGGAAGATAAAAGCTGATAGGTGCTGTCAGAGTCGTCAGGGCTCTTTGTACTCATCGGGAATTTTACATGCATAATGTAGAAAAAGCTTTAATGTGGCCTTTTTAAACTGCACAATGCATCTTTAATTATTTAAAAAAAAAAAAAAAAAAGAATGATTAAAGGTGAGGTTTTAGTTTTCACTCAGAAATAAGCACTTCTTAAACACTGGATGTATACACATGTAATCCTTCTCAATTAACACCTCTGGGCTTCTGTTAATGTGTGATGGGGATTTTGTCATCATCCACCACCACCCCAGCCTGTATTTTGCTATTTTGTTGTGTTTTGCCATGCAGGGACGTTTGTGGGCAGGAAGTCTATTGTTACCCCTCCAGCCAATCACAGAGCGGGGGGCGTGTCGCTGAAGGCAGGTGCAATGTTGAAGAGAAGAGTGGGGGTTGAGCCATGGGAGGAGTCAGTTTTGAATTGTTTGTTTACAAACACAAACGGACAAAACTAAAGACCCCACCTTTAAATATTCAAAAAATGTCAGAGTCCAAATTTTCAAGTTGTCAGAAAAAGAGAGGCAAAAGGTAGATGAAAAACGTTTTAAAAATGACCTAAAAATGTCCAAAAAGTAAGAGGAACAGCAAGAAAATGACCATAAAATGTCCACAACACTGGAAAAAAAAGTCTTAAAATTGTTTTAACAAAAGGCAGAAAAGAAAATGTTCAAAAAGTAACTATACAATGTCCCAAAACAAGAAGGAATCCAGAAAATTTATGAAAAACAAAAGTCTGTGTGGGGGGAGAAGAAAGATTAAAGGTAGAAGAAAATAAATCTCAAAGTATTAAATGCTGCTTATTTTTCCATTATGTTGGCTATAGCTCAAATTAGCACTGTCTGTGGATCTCAGTACATTACACTAACACACTGTTTCCTTCATCAAAATCTTGAAGTGTTTTGTGGCTCCAGACAGATTTTTGGTTATTTATTGGACCTATAATGCCTCTTTTGACAGTAAAGGTTGCCAACCCGACCTATACAATAAACTCCCAATCCTCCTTTCCCGTCATCCCCAAAACAAGCACCCTCTACGTAATCTAAAACTGGCCTTTCCAGCATGTGTGCTATTCACCCTCTTTATCGTGTCATACTAACAGTGACTCCTGCCATGTTTCCATACTGACCATCAACTCCTATCCTTGTCTCACTCTTATTGCTTCTGATTTCGTCCGACAGCCACTCTCCGCCTGGCTTAAATCATCAGGACCTACTAGAATGGCCAAACCATAGGCCTGTTTCCCCTCAGAGACGCTCCTGTTTGCTCACAGTGGAAACTAATGACCTTCATGCTTTGCGTCTCAAGAGTGTGCCTCAACATCTTGAAGCAGTAGAAGTCATTACAGTAACACGCTTGACAAGCGGGCGACTGCGCACAGACAGTGGCCGCCTGTCGGTCAAGGTTGCTCTTTTTTTATCTGTCGCCGCAGCTGTCGTGTAGCCTTGAAGACGCCGGAGTGGAGTTGAGTTTTTTTCCCTACGGTGGCCAACATGAGTTGAATAGGGTCGGTTAAAATACTGATGATGTGACACCGTTGTCTGAATTAGGCTGAATTTCGCTTAGCTGCCGCCTTGCCCATATTGCACCTTGGGTTGAGTGCGAGGCTCCAGTTGTTGAAAACGAGTTGGGGTGAAGGTCACGCTAAATACTGTTTGAAGTGAGCTTCATAATTCAAAATAATATACTATCTTTGCTCTATTTGCAGGTATTTGAAGATCTGATTCACCATAAATGGAGAGAGGAAGTCAGAGAACTTTTTGCCCTTCTTTGTAAACCTCACTTCAAGGTGCAGTTTCCATCAAGCAGTTGTTCATCCAACCTCTTTCTTAGTTGATTTAAACCTAGTGAGAAGTATGTCTTTTTCTCAGTCGGGTCAAACCCTTCTCCCATAACAATAAAAACAATGTAGTCAGAATGTCATACAATTGCTGAAAGCATCCAACAACGCACTGCACAGTACCGGCTCGGCTTAGCTCGGTTTGGGACAGTCCATTCAAACTACGCCACATTGAACAATGGCCTCCTGTATTTACTCCTTAGCTTGTAGCTCTTGGCCACAAAAAGGAAATACATTTTACCCGAGAAAAGACCAAGCAAACAGTGTGTTTATTTTAGTGTCCTCAGATTGATTTGTATCCTCAAAAGTCATAAATTGGCTTCCGGCAAACTAGGCCTGCTGTGGTTTGGTTTTCAGTTTATTTCCTACAATTTTATTGACTTTTGAATGTGACTTTCAAATGCATCGTGAAGGGTGTAACAGGATCTAATGATGCAGGCATTTCACCTACCATTGAGTTGCAAATGAACTATTTAACAGTTTTACAAAACTATTGCACAGTAACCTGAAGGCCTATTTTCTCTTCCGTGAGCTACAGCGATACTGTCATGTTCCGAGCTTAGACACATGCAATTAAATGCTTTTAACACTTGGTTTCCGACAGCTCCCTGGCGTGAAATAACAAATTTGTTCAAATTGATTGCCCCTCTTCCTCCAAATGAGGGGTTGCTGCCTTCGATCAACCATAACCTCTCAGTTGTGTTTATTAGTGTTAACTGATGTGGAGGCTTACTCAGACACATGTCCAGACTCACGCAGTTGTCCTGCGAGTGAACTGACAACTAGCAGGTTTGTTTGAACGGTCTTAATGACCTGCTTGTTCTTGGCTGAAGCTCAGGTACGCAAGCATACTTGGGAAAGACACCGTGTTGTAATATAGATGAATGAATGTTTGTTTTTGAAAAGTTGATTGAAGCCACGGGAACGTCTCAGGTAATAGCAGCATCTAAGCAGAGCAGCTGTTGATGGACAATAGGATAACAAGTACACCGACTGACAGATGTGCTGGATCGCTGTTAATAATTATAGGCAGATATCGAAATACTATTTATGGTAATGTTGAAATTTGCATAGAGAATACAGCCAACGCAGAACAACATTTTCCTGTAACAACACCCAGGATCTGTATGATGTTTGAGCAGACCCACTTGGTGGTGTCAGGAGTTCTTCCAGGTGGCCCACGGGCTGGCTGTACATTCCAAATATAATCACATGTGGCATATTGCTAACAGAAAGTGCTGCATTTGTCCTTATGTGCTCTAATGGATCAGACAGGCCAAGAGAACATGTTCAAATGTTTACACTTATTCACCTCCCAAGCCCCTCTGATTTGTAAGTAAGGCTTAGTTGCACCTGCCACCTTTTTGCCTCCAGGTTCTAAATATCTAAGGTCTTTGACTTAAAAAAAAAAAGAGATTTTCCAACAATGAGGAGAATTGGTACCTCTAGCAAGCATAAAAGTGTGAAAGTCAGGGGTATTGTTTTGATCGTAATTTGTTAGCTGTTTTTTTTAAATAATCAGGAATATAGATACTACACAATACTGTATGCTGTCCCAAAATGCAAATACAGTAATACAATCCTGTCCACCTATTTCTATAATTTTTCTTTGAACAGAAAGTATCCTGATGACTAAGATACAAACGGCAAAATAAACAACAAGCTTTGGCTCACTACAATTGTTTACACTTTATTTGACAAATATATTTTGCCATTTGAGTCGCAATTGATCCAATCCCCCAGCACAAAAATAAAACATGGTACGGTCACATATATTTTTAGCATCTTCCTTGAGCAAGGATGTGGCCAGCTAAGATACAGTCAAGGGTTCAACCTTGGCGTATGGATGAGCTGAGCATACCGGGCATCATTTTCTGTTAAAAAAAAATTTGGACAGCAAAGATATGCAGATTATAACTTCAACATCATCATTGAACATGTTAGACTCTGCTTTCTGTTTGTTTTTGTTTCTAATGTTGTTTTCACACTTTGCTGTAGGCAAAGAGACAAATGAATGTGCGTCTTTTTTCATTTCCATGTTCGAAATACTTATAGTTCAAAATGACCATCTTTCTCGGTTTGATATTGCACCATAATGCCAGAAAGATCATCTTGCACATGATGACCGTACGTCATTTTTGTTATTGTTGTACAGGGTCTTATGTGCGTCCATGATGCAGTAGCTCAGAGAGATTATGAGCCTACTCTGCCACAAGTACCTAATGGCATTATAGACGACGAAGAAGATTCAGTGAAGATTGTCAGTCTTGTCAAAACCAAGGATCCACTGGTCAGTAACAATGTACTCAAATAAAATATTTATTTATTTGCTTAGGTTAATCAGAATTAAAGTTTGAAGTATAATGTGTAGCCCGAAGCATGCTAATGTACAGTATGTTACTAATTTGTGCTGCTAAATGCACACAAACAACTTTGGTCTTTTCTTCATATTCACACAGTCACATACTAAGGTAATTGTGCTTAAAACTGTGCCATGTGTTCTGCAACAAGACATTTAAAAAGCACCGTAAAGCTCAAGCAGTCAAAGTTGGCAGCTGCAAACATGTTGCGCTGTCATATGGGCACAAAGTGAAAGTCATGCATGCCATGACATAAAGCAGAAGAAAGCTTTAGACCAGGAAAATGGGGACAACACAATACCGAGTGAACATAAGAAAATGTTCTCTCAGCATTGTTGAAAATGACACAATGTTGTTTTTATGGATTTCATATGATAAAGAGTAGAATTTGTGCATTCTTGTCTGGTCAAAACTGTTGAAATGACTCGATCATTTCTTAGCATTAACGTTGACTGAGATCATCCCTCCGCTGCGTCTGATAGAAATTAACGTTCAAGGCCGGTTTTTAATCATGACAAATTTTCTTGGTCCTACCAGAACGTCTCATACCGCCATGTTCCAAAATATTGTCACTTGTATCTGGAAATTTCCTGGATCAGGTGGAACTGGACTGAACAGGGATGAAAGTTCAAAGAACACAATTCCACCAAGGCTACAAAGTCCTCTAAATTTGTTATTTTCCTTCAAATGAAAAGGACCCGAATTTTGTGGATCTGAATGCCGATCAAGGTCTACAGTATATAAAGCACTTATAGTGATTGTCTGCTGTGAGTAACATTTACCAGATTTTGTTCCATAAGCACGTCCAGTAGTTCATTAGAAAATCACAGCAACATATTTAATCTCCATGGATCCTCATCAAAAGTCAAGCATTTGTTTCTTATCATATAGTCTTATAGTTTTTGACATCTGTTGAGAGGATTTGAGAGAAGTGGAACATTTCTAAAATGGTTGTGCTCATTTTAAATCTACTTCTTCAAAGTGAGTTTGTTTACTAATAGGAAAAATATGATTAACATCCAGGCTAAATTTGAGAATGCAGTAATTCACTTAATGAATGGCATTTTCTTTGCTCTATGAGAGAAGACTTAAACCGATAATGGGGAACAGATGCTTGTATTGATCCCAAAACCTAAGTGGAAGAGAGTGACCTTTGTCTGACATGCTCGTTTTGATTGATCCAACATGTTTCAGTTTTCCATACAACAGGGCTACACCCGAGTCTGGGCTGATTGTTGTCAAGTACACAAGTTTTTCCAGTCAGATTTTCACCGGCTATTTAAAATAATGCCGATTTGGATAACCTTCTCCAGTGGTTTGTGTGTTGCATTATGAGAGCAGTCGAAATGGTCACAACCTTCTTTGAAATGAAGTGACTCCTAATAAGAAGCTCAATGTGTTATTTTAACTATCCATTGTTGTACTAATCACATCTGCTCCTCATATCAACACTTAAGGGCGCTACGATTAAGAGGGATCAGTCCACAGGGGCGATTGTTGTGGCTCGGGTCATGCGAGGAGGTGCTGCCCATAAGAGTGGTAAGCTTAACTTCAAGTTTCTAAAAGTGTTAATATTACATTGTGTCCAGTGGAGTCTCCAAATTCAAATCTGTTCTGTGAGGCTGGTTGTTGGTTTTCAGTGCAGAATTAAGTCTGTTTCCAAAATTCTTCTCTTAGTTGAAATGTGAGTATAAAGTCATGTACACACATACTATTTTTAACAGCTTACCCATGTGACCCCGCGCATGACTAGGAATAAAAATCGCCACGTGCTTTCTTACGGCTCTTATCATTTTGATGTACAGTCACACACTGACCTGACTAACTGTTAGCTTATATGGTAGCTTCCGCATTGTTTGCAAACACTTCTCCTTGTCATTTTTATTGTGGTTAATGACTTGGGAGACAAACACTCAATTACAACCAGCTGCTTCTCTCTTCCTAATTGGCAATCATTTAACTTTCTGGTACTTAATACTTATTGGTACATGACTACATTTGGGGGTTTCACTGTACTTAACGGTATGTTCCACTCTGAAGGTCTGATTCATGAAGGAGATGAGCTAAAAGAAGTCAACGGTTTCTCACTGGATCGCAGGAAGCCTAAAGAAATTCTCCCTCTGCTGGTTAGTCTCGCTGCTTTTCAGTGCTGGTTTTATTTAAAACAGATAAAGATGTTGTTTTTGTCCATTTGTTTGCATCAGCGTCTCCCAAACCCACAATGGGTCATCGGTTACTTGGCCCGCTTTTACTGAGTCATTATGCTATAGTGCTATTTTAATGCTAGCCTATTTTATTACATAGTATAGCAGGCTCACATTTTCTTGGCAAAAGGCAAGTTTAAAGTTAAAGTACCACTGTTGTGGTGGGGCCAAATTCACTCTCCATATTTGACCCATCCCCTGACGGAGCGGTGAGCAGCAGCAGGGGCCACGCTCGGGAATCATTTGGTGATCTAACCCCCCAATTCCAACCCTTTAATGCTGAGTGTCAAGCAGGGCAGCAATGGGTCCCATTTTTTTTTTTTTTTACAGTCTTTGGTATGACCCGGCCAGGGATTGAACCCACAACCTCCAAGGCTCAGGACAGACAGACACTCTACCACTATGCACCATTCTAAAACATCCTGGTCACTTCTTGATTTTTTAAAGAGCATTATAATCAACTGTATAGTACATCAGTGAAGTGTGTTACAAGTACAACATGTGGTTTGTGTACTAGCTCAAGTAGTATACAAAGAATCACTGAAATATATGTTCAAACCTTTTATTTGTTTAAATCCAGTACAGCACACTATTAAGTACAGTCAGTTGGCATTTAACTTTTAAGCACAATCCATTTTCCTTTAATCTTTTAGAACTGTTTGTTTTCAAACATTTAATTACAGTAGATGCAGTTTTCATCAAATTTATCTGCAACACATTTGAATCAAATCATTATTCAAGTAGGCAACAGTTATTTTTTTCATTTGCCTATATTTATTGTTCATTTTCTACTTGTGCATAATGTTACAGTGGCTACCAAAAACATAAAATATAACTCTGCCTCATTTTTTTGACCACCCGGTCCTATATTCCACTGTTAATCATGATGGTGGTTACTTGGAGAGTTTTTTTAAGGTGGTACTTGGTGTAAAAAATAATATTAAAAAAAGTTCTAGAACCACTGTTAGAGAGAATAATAACATTGATTTCATGAAACATTTTGACTATATCATGTCTAGATTCTTTATTTGTAATTAATCTCTATTCATCCTTGCCGCAATGTAGTGTAATTTTCAGGTGCATTCATTCAACCAAAACAAACTAAATTGCTAACTTAAATCACATTGTTTTCTTTCAGACTGAACACTAGACACGGTTATTTGTGAAAACAATGAATGAGTGCTAAATATACATAAGCATGGTACCAGCAAAATAACAGTTAACCAAAGTACTGCTGTAACCACTATTGAGTCTAGTGGTGTTACATTAGTTATTGTAGCCTACAATAAATTGTTAACCCATACATGATGATAAAGATATACAGTATTAGCTTTGACCCAGAAGCACAAGCAATTACAGTGTGCATGGTGTTACAAAGTGTTGTTACTACTGGCAATATGTGCAGTAAATATTTGACGGTGTTAGCAGGCACAATTTATGTCCTTGCACTAAACTTTGTACTTGTCAAAGTAAAATTTCCCCCAAAACAGCTTTGTTTTGTATTGGAGGCAGGAGTATACAGTGCATGTGCTTTAGGACGCTGTGTGACCAAAGAATAATCCACATTTGGCCTGATGGATGGTGTTTATGACAAAACGATATTGTAGTTGTGTAATGAAACAAAATGTCTCATTGAGTTTTTATAATTTTTAGACAACACAAGACAGACCAATGAAGTATTTCCTGTTTTGGCTACACAAACAATATGTGTCAGTAAGATTAATTTCGTGTTAGGTTTGGTCTTTTCTTTTTATGGATTTAACAAAAGTATGAAACATTAAGAATTTGAAGTTGCACAGACAAGAAATGGTTAGCTCAGTGTGGACCAAAAAATATTTTAATAGATTCTGAAAGTGAATAGAATATGCCAAGAAATTGTCTTTTCCTCCTAATTTGCATGAAATATGACTGACGTTGCATGTTGATTAATGAGCTTGGAAAATGCAGATGTGTGTAATAGTATTTTAGGGGCGCAACATATGAGAAAAGTTCAATACAAGTTAGATACAAATTATTCATTGTGGTGGAAGTTATGTTTGTACATTCTAATGTGTTATGTCTTTGTCAGATGTGTAAAAAAAAATTGAAAACCTTTTTTTTTAATCTCTGCAGTAGCCTTTTATTAACTATGCCAAGGCACATTGATGCTGGCCAAACACTTTACAAAAGCTCTTGAAATATTTTTCCTTTATTTTCCCCACATATATGGGTACTATTCCCCTTTTTTTGTTGACATTTTTGACAGATCTAGGTCTGCGCCATTTCTCGATGCTAAGTTAACGTTGCCCAGCTGCACCTTCATACCCTGCGAACAAACACAGAAGGACTATCAATCAACTCCTGTAACATCAGAAAGCAAACGTGCATATTTCCTAACTTTTAATGTGTTCCTTTAATGTGTCACTAATGGTGTGCAGGCACGCTCTCAGGGTGATGTTACATTCACAATTGTTCCTGCCGTCTCCAAGCAAGAAGTGTTATCCAAAAAGAAGGTACAATCGATGACATATTCCCTTGTGGCATTTCTTTTACATGAGGCCTGCATTGTGGTTTTGTGTACACAACTGGCCATCTGGTTACAGTAAAAGGAGATTATGAAAAGTGTCATGTCATGTGTTTAGTGCTGCCACATCATGACAACCTTCTCAGTGACTTCAACAAAAGACCACCGTGCATTTTATGCCTAAGGTTTATACCATTTATTGACGTGTAAAAGAAAGAAATCAATTGCAATGGACTAAGACAAATGATTATCAGTGATTAGGTCATTTCTCAAAGTCACGCTAAGCTATGTGAAAAGCATCAGATGATGAAGTTGTAAGTTTCCAAGTTAGGAAACGGATATGTCTGAATATATATACTGTGATATATGTCAGTGTCATTGTTTTAAAAGTAGTTTCCTTTTCCCAGCTGTTTGTAAGGGCTCTCTTTGACTACAACCCGAGTGAGGATCCAGCTGTCCCGTGCAAGGATGCAGCAATTACTTTTAAACGAGGCAACATCCTCCAGATTGTCACCACGGAGGACGACACCTGGTGGCAAGCCTGCCATATCAGGGGTAGTAACACGCGAGCAGGACTTATCCCCTCGCAGCAGCTCCAGGAGAGGTGATGAGCTACATCTTTTTGGTCATTGGCTAAACCATTTCGTTTTTATTATCATTTTAATAACCATCTATTGCAATTAACAATCTACAGGAGAGTTGCACTACAGCGACCCCAAAGCTTGTTCCAGCAACAGCAAGTCAAGGCAGCAGGTGAGCAGCGAAAAGTTTCTTTCCACAACATCACTGGTAAAATAAGCAAAGTGCTTTTCAATTCAAGACAATGAACTAAATAGTAATGCTTGACTTGTGGTGGAAAGTTCAGGTCAGAAAAACACCTGCTATGTTGTACTACTCACTGGTGTGTTTTCCTCCACATGTGCTACAGATGAGGGCAAAGGTACTTTCAGTTTTCTTTACATGTATAAACGTTTACCTTCACAAACAAGTGAAATACAGTAGAACCCCAAAAGTCAAAACAATCCATTATGTGATGCGGGTTGACCTCCTTACATGGAAATGATACAGAACAGGAAGGTCAATTAGGGCCCTATTTTCATACCCAGCGCAATTCTAGCACAAAACACAGTCTAACTGTGTGCAAGGGTGGAGTTTTTTTTTCTTTTGGTATTTTCCTGGACTTGTAGCCTATAGGTAGAAGTGGGCGTTTGCGTCGTTAGGTGCTGTGGGAGGGAACGCAGCAGACTCCCGGCCAATGGAAGCGGCTCCCCTCACTCCCTTTAACTAACCCGCATGACATTAACTTGTAGATGCAGGGGATCGGCACGCACTAAGTACATTTAAAAGAAACTGCAAGAAAATTTCCACCTGTGACTGATGTAAAGTTGGCAGGACGTGCGCCGCCGGAACTGGAACGGGTGGCGGGCGCAGCACGTGCGCCGCCGGAAACTGAAACGGGTGGCGGGCGCAGCACGTGCGCCGCCGGAAACTGAAACGGGTGGCGGGCGCTGCACATGCGCCGCCGGAAACTGAAACGGGTGGCGGGGGCTGCACATGCGCCGCCGGAAACTGAAACGGGTGGCGGGCGCTGCCGGAAACTGAAACGGGTGGCGGGCGCTGCACATGCGCCGCCGCAAGCTGGAACGGGTGGCGGGCGCTGCACATGCCATGCGGGAAACTGGAACGGGTGGCGGGCGCTGCACATGCGCCGCCGGAAGCTGGAACGGGTGGCGGGCACTGCACATGCGCCGCCGGAAGCTGGAACGGGTGGCGGGCACTGCACATGCGCCGCCGGAAACTGGAACGGGTGGCGGGCGCTGCACATGCGCCGCCGGAAGCTGGAACGGGTGGCGGGCGCTGCACATGCCATGCCGGAAGCTGGAACGGGTGGCGGGCGCTGCACATGCGCCGCCGGAAGCTGGAACGGGTGGCGGGCGCTGCACGTGCGCCGCCGGAAACTGGAACTGAAGGAGGGCGCAGCATGTGCGCCGCCGCAAACTGGAACTGTTGGCGGGCGCATCACGTGCGCCGCCGGAAACTGGAACTGTTGGCGGGCGCATCACGTGCGCCGCCGGAAACTGGAACTGTTGCTGGGCGCATCACGTGCACCGCCGGAAACTGGAACTGTTGCCGGGCGCATCACGTGCACCGCCGGAAACTGGAACTGTTACCGGGCGCATCACGTGCACCGCCGGAAACTGGAACTGTTGCTGGGCGCATCACGTGCACCGCCGGAAACTGGAACTGTTGCCGGGCGCATCACGTGCACCGCCGGAAACTGGAACTGGTACCTGCCTCTTGGTCTGCTGGGTCCGTTTCTGGTTGGATCATTCTGTCACGGTTGCGGAGTGGAGGACCCAAATGCAGGGAGGCAGGAAAGCATGCATGCACTACTAAACACAATTTATTTAACAAAAACACTACCAAGGGTTGGGAAAACAAAACCAACAAAGATCTGAAAAGACCAAAAATCAAAGGAACAACAAAACACCAGTGGTGACAGCGACAATGATCCAACAAAGACTGAACAAAACCCGGGAACTAAATACAAGCCAACTGACGAGACAACGAGAGACACCTGGACAAGACACAAGTGGCTGGGGGAGATGATTGGATGACACAAGGGAACAGGGTGACGAGTACAGGTGCGAACAAAACCTTACAAGTCAGACAGGACACCAATCATAACACTGAACAGGTGTAATATTTAGATGTTTTTCTATCACTACATTGACATTCCGCCAGGCGTTGCAATTACACACTCTGCTGGATCGACCTGCCCAGCTTGGTGGAGGCCAGTCTGCCAAAGTGGCAAACACACAGAGTGAGCCTTGCACCGATACAAAAATCAGGATCTGACGACATTCAAGCAAGCTTCTTTTTTTTTTTAGCTGAGGTGTGAGAAGAGATTTGATTTGGTTGAGCTCCAAATTGTACCACTTTTGTGGCATTGGGTTTTTGAGGTTCTGCTGTACATGTACATTTTGTGACACTGTTTGACTTTCTTCAAGATTAACTTGCCAAAACAAATCATCTTGCAATGTTCCCACTCCATCTTTTCCAACATGTGGACGATTCTGTTGAATGTTTCAACCACTGTAAGAGTAATCTAGTTGTTTTCTAAGTTCTGGATACCATTTTGCAACCCAACTATAATTAGAATTTCCAAAGCAAAATAGTTGTACATTTGAGTTAGAACATGTGCTAATACTTTGAGCATGACATTTCAGAGGTTTATGTCCATGATTTCCCCCACTCTAGTTTTTCCAGTTGAGGAGGATGTTGACTATGGAGCTATAACTGGAATCCACATTGGTAAGATGTTTGTCTTGTTCCACATAAATCCCAATGATACTGGAAAGAGGACTTGTGCAATAGAACACAATACAAATCGGGGCAATTGGACATGACAAGTCACAACTACAGTCCCCAAGAAAAACAGATACATGAGGCCGCTTCATCTGATGAAGCATTTTATGGGTTTAACGATTTTAGGGAAAGGACTAGAACAGCAAATGTGGTTTGAGCCCACCAGTTTCCCCATCTGTCTCCAGCTTATGGACTGCAAATGATGTTTGTGGCCATTGTCACGTGTGCACGAGAGCAGAGAATTGTATTCAGATGAGCAACTCTTACCCGTTCCCAACTGTTAAAAAATTTCATTGAGTCCGTACAATTACAATACAAGCTATGTGCGAATAATTGGGTGCTTTTTGTCTAGTGTGTTACCTTGTATCAGCGTGGCAAGAGGTTAGAAGGGACTAAATATAAATGGTAAATGGACTGCTTTTTATATAGCGTTTTATCTACACCGTGTCGTGCCCAAAGCGCTTTAAAATGCCTCAAATTCACCCATTCACACATCAGTGGTAAGCTGCTGCCAGGGGTGAGGATCGAATCCACAACCTTACGGATGGGAGACGATCACTCTACCACTGAGACATGATACCTATATGACGCATTGCTACGGTACTTCACAATATAACAACAATAATATGAAACAATAAATGTTAAATGAGTTACTCTCTGACAGAGTTATTCAAAATGGAAGAATCTTAATAGGGCTACACTTTTTTAGGCATTTCATTACTCCAAGGGTCAATATCCTCAAGAAGTAGCCTTGGTCTCCAAATCAGATTCTCTCAGTCGTAAAACTAAGTTAAAAAGAAAAAAGTACATGTTTTTTCTCTCCAGAATAAGTTATTTGATAATACACATCATTTCGATCATGTATACTCTACATTGATTCTATTGAACGTTTTGCATGTCCACGAAATTGCTGTCCAACCTGCCCCTTTAGGATGACCTAAAAAATTGTATTTAGCGTTCTTAAATTTTTATCACGTTAAACTCCGCAGAGATCCAGCTAACCATTTCATTTCATGTGACCTTGTTAATGGAAGCTTATTGTTTTGTTTTGCCAGTCAAAAGTTTGGATCTCGGATCCTTGGTTTTCGACAGAGTTCCAGTTTTAATTTATTTGACATATGATCAGTAGCGTAAACAAACAGGTTATGTTTTGGTCATCTAAGACCTAGTTTTATAAGAGTTTATTTTATGGGGCTGGATTACTTCTCCTTTCCTATGAACACCATGGAATCTCTGGCTACCAATAACTGTTCCTGGTTCAGATAAACAACACGAGAATTTGATTGACATTACGACGCCGCATATTCAGTGACTGCTTGTGTGAATCTGAACTCTTAAGTCACTCTGTCCTGTAAAACAGAAATAACATCAGTAATTTATATATGATTTTTTTTTTTTTTATAGTTCTCAGCATCTGAGTCACCGATGGCAATTGCAACGCCACTGTCGCTTTAAACTGACAATGACAAGATGTTTTCTACTTAAACATGTTTTGACTCCGAGCAAGAGGGTAACTTTGTCGGATCTTTAACTTTAGTGCCATGTAAACAAGCGCTTGAAATCTCCACTCACCGTGTCACGGTGCAAGGAGAGGAAACAGACAGATACGCTTACAAAGTCAAATTACAGCCTATGTCAAAGAAAGCCTGGCATCACCGCCACGCGCGGTACTTAACGTCATGAAAGAGAGCGTGCAGAAGAAGACAGGCCAAACCGCAGGCGCATGGCAGACGCAGGCTGTCAGACTGCATACAAATCACCACTGGCACACTTTTATTCTGGGGGGCCTGAACCCCCTCTTGTCTTTTATTCACTTTGTTTTTTTGTGTCGAATACTGTTGAATTAACATGCTGATTGGCAACAGGTTTGGGGGTGGGAATGGTTTATAAGCCATTACTGTATCTTTTAAACAAGCCTTTAGGTCATAAAAGTTGTAGCCACTTCAAATGTTAAACAATTAGATAGGTCCAGAATTATTGGGCCAATAAACGTGTTTGTGATGTTTACAGTGGATTTGAAATAAAACAAGCAATGTGATTAATGAGTAGATTTAATCTTTAATTCGAGGGGAGTTATAGCCATCATATGCAGATTACCTCAATTTCCAAAGCCTCTCGGTTCAGCTGGAATAGCATCCAATAATGAAATAATGGAAATTAAATGCAGACTGGGAGGTGAGTGAGCATGGAGAGTTCTCATTTAGGTTATATGTTATTCTTCACCCTTTTGGATCATATTTTCTTCAAAATTTAGCTCAACCGCGAGAGAGTATCGTAATTAAAGTTAAAGAAACACTTATTGCCACACTCAACTAAGTGGGCTGAAATTCATTTTCCACATTTTGACCCATCCCCTGAGGGAGTGGTGAGCAGCAGCAGGGGCCACGCTCAGGAGTCATTTGGCGATCTAACCCCCAATTCCAACCCTTAATGCTGAGTGTCAAGCAGGGAGGCAAATGGGTCCGTTTTTGTAGTCTTTGGTATGACCCGGGGATGGAACCCACAACATCCCAGTGTCAGGGCGGACACTCTACCACAGTTACAGTCACAGCCAGGTGTACTTTAGCTTTCTTCTACATTCCAAAAGCATGCAAACATTGCCCATATGTGAATAATAAAGGGTGGCTATGTATGTATGGGATGGAAAGATGCCATCTATGACATTGTTGACCAACTTCACTACTCACCAACAGACTGACAAAGCTCAAGGCATGTCTTTTTCTCCATGCCAGCTGGTTTAAGAAATAGTTTCCGACTGGGCAAGAAGAGCAATTGGGTCAAAGAAGCAGCTCGGTCCAAAAGGTGGAGCTCAGGAGTTCATGAGTCTATCTGTCCACCTACCTACGTAGAGGTCATCCCATACTATAAAGATTCTGAAGAAAGGCACCGTCTGGTTGTCTTGGTTGGTAAGTATGGCTTGAGTATGCTAATAAATCCCAACAGAAGTTCATTTTTTTAATAACATTAAGAGCCCGCCCATGTTGTTGTCATATTTACGAATGAAAAACAATGGCGTCCATCATTCACACATCCGCAGAGCACCAAATCTGTCTGCCTGTGGCTCGATCAAATATACCGAAATCGCGCCACACCACCTGAGCCATCACTTAGACCTGCTTTTTGCGAGTCTAAAATTGTGTCTACATTCTGTCACCAAATTGCCATATATGCTCCACGGGTGTGCAATAGAATACACCGGAACGAGGCATAACACGGGCTACCAAGACACGCTACATTAGACTTGCAGTGGTACAAATAGGAAGAGGTGCTGGTTTGTACGCTGAGCGCACGAAAATCTGGCCCGAAGTTTGAATAGAATTAACCCTGCGCTCAACTCTGCTCTCTTTGGGGTCATGCCACTGCATTACATTTACCACAAAGTTATTGAAGCTGAAATTGTTCAAAGGGAAGAAAATAAGGCATTGATTAAGATTTATGTTCCTACTTTTGAATGCAAGAATGATCCTTTCCCATCAGAACCACATAAACACTGTCAGAAAACGTCACATCTGAATATTTTGTATTATTTTAACTTGTGCTGTGGCCCACCCCAGATTTGCTTCTCTGCCAATCCTGCAGGCCTGCTCTATGTATTTTTGCTCCCTTGAGAGTTTACATTAAGCTCTGCTGAAGGTTTTTTTAACGTAACATTACAGCAAAACCATAGATTAAGGGAACACACAACAAACGTGAAGAGAGGGGAGTAGAAGGGCGTTGAAACAATTGAGACAGAATATGACAGGAAAACAGATACAGATACAGATGAGAGGTGAATGGCGAGAGGCCAATGAATTGATTGTGACTCAAATCCTTCAAAATGTCAGCCAAGTGCTCCATTTAGCTGGAAGAGTTCAAGCATCTTGGATTTAAATCTCTTTTAATTGGGTTGGATTTTACCTGCATGGCTGGATTTCACTGTCTGCATTGAAGACCAGAGGTCATCATTAAGAATTGTTTTTGGCATTGAGAGTTATGGACAGGAAAAGCCCAAACCAGGATACTTAAAGTAGGACCAGACTGGGTAATATTTGACCAGGTTGAAGAAGCCTTCTGACGCACTATGAAAAAAACAATATGCCATTATCCCCGCATAAGATGGTGAATATAACTACCGGTGTTAAATGTCATGTCACTTAAGCAAAAAGGTCAGTGGACAGTATCCACTTGTCCCGATATGGCTTCTCATTGGTTCTCCAGAGCCACTGAGAAAGCCATTAGCAGTGTAAGGGCCGAGGGTCCTAAAAACTTTATATTTTGTAATGTTCTGAGCCCATTCAACACTGTGATGGAAAAGGCAGGTATTTCAGGAATCCTGCTTTTCATATGCACTCCAAAGAGACTGATGCAATCTAGGCCTGCACAAACCTACTAGAGGACAATCCCAGATGCTACTGCATGTGTGTGTGTGTGTGTGTACGAGTGTTTGGAAGTGCCTGTGTTCATCCTGTACATCCTACACAATAATGGCATTGATACGGTGTAACTTTGCAGATGTTACATTTATACGTGATGCTATGGATTTTCCAGAGGGTACGAGGGCATTAATCGTGGCACAGGCAGACACAAAAAGAGTCAGATGGCTTGGAGAATCATTTGCAGACTAAAAACAGCATGAAATCAGAGCGCTGTCTGTCTGACTGTTCTGCTCACTTTTTCTTTTATTCTGATGGAAAACACAGATGCACCAATGTGATCACCAAACCTACAGTATGTGATGCTGGATTTATTGTTCAGGAAACCATTAGTGCACACTGATGATACACAGAATATTTTTTGCTGCTGCTGGGGCACAATTAAGCCGTTTTTAAACATATATTTTTTGACTACTAAACAAAATACAGTGCAATATACAGTACAAAATACAGTACAGAATCATGGAGCTGCCAATGTGGAATAAAAAATGTTGACTGGCAAACTCGTGTGAACGTACTTTCAAACACGTTTAAATGTACTTAGGTTAAATACTGAAAACAGCATTTTTTTCCTATAATGCCATACCCATGGAATTATGGGAAAATGCTAAATGGTAAAAACAAAAACAAACTAAAATTAACAAACAATGTTTACTTAATCTTGGTAGAAATGCTAGAATTAGATTTCATTTTTAACTTGTGCTTGCGCAGGTTAATATCCCATGGGATATTGGGGGGGGGGGGGGGGGGGTTGTTGTTGCATTTAGCCTACAAGTACGTTCAAATGTATTTACAAGCACGTTCGTGCGTATTTGCAAATACTTTCAAATGTGTTTAAATATGTTTGAACTTGTATGTTAAATGCTAAAAACAAACAAACATTTTTGCCTGGAATTATGCAGGGGGAAATGCTGAACGATGTAGTAATAAAACCAGAAAAAATACTAATAAACAATGTTTACTTGCTTAATTTCCGAACGTGTTCGTATAATGTAAGCTAAAAACAACAACAACAAAGTAGGAAAGTTTGCTGAAAAATGCTTTTTTTTTTTTTTTTTTTTGCATATGTTCGATTGTACTTGCAAATACGTTCAAACAAGTAACAAGTCAAAATATTTTACTCCGCATTGGCAGCTCCACGCTTCCATAGAGGAGAGAGCATTACTGCAGTGAGAGCTGTGCAAAAACATACACGTTTATTGGTTTATCGAGGGCTCTAAATTAACCTATGGTGTAAATGTGAGTGTGAATGCTTGTTTGTTTTTACGTCCATTGCGATTGGCTGGCAACCAGTCCCTGTATATCAATGCTACTGATAGTGATTAGGTCAGCGGAGATGGCCTTGCTTATCCTGATCATCCACCACTGCAAAACATAACTAGCAGAATGTTTTTTTCTTTCTCTTAAGGGCCGAGCGGTGTTGGTGTTAATGAACTAAAGAAGAGGCTCCTGATCTCAGATCCTGACCTCTATGCTACAACTGTACCATGTAAGGCAAAAAAGCCCATCTTGTCACTTTTTTTTCCCCTCCTGTGAGCCTTTTATGATTAGGGCCGTTGTCATCATCTTGCCAACATCTTCTCTTCCAGACACCACACGTGAGAAAAGAAGCCAAGAGAGCGAAGGGATGGATTATCACTTTGTATCCGTCCACAAATTCGAAGAGGACATTCTCAACCGCAGGTACATGCACATTTCCTCTCTCAAGTTGTTAAATTGGAGTTTGACATGTGCTGGTCATTCTATACTATTCATCGGTGTTTTGGAAGGAAAGGCCATTTTTTTCTTTTCTGACTTTTATATCCTTGTCTGCCCCTGTTAATGTCTGCCATTAGGTTTATAGATTATGGGACATATAGAGGCCACTACTACGGAACAAGTCTGGACTCGGTTTACCGTGTGATGGCTGAGGGCAAAGTGTGCCTACTGGATGTACACCCGTGTGTAAGTAATGAGCTGTCAGGAAAGGACTGTCATCATGTTTACTGTATACTCCGACTAAACAATACCACATAGTGACAAAAAGAACATTGAGACGCCAGACTCTGTCTGGAAAGTCACTCACTTTTCTGATGAATAACATTGTGATCAAAACAAAAACACACAGTAAGGTTATGTGCACACAAAGATGGTATCTCTCTCTTTCCACTTACTGGACCGATGCAAAAACAAAAAACAAAAACAGACAGGATTCCACAGACATTTCCATCAACATTTTAAGGTACCATTTGTTCTTGATGCTCTGGAATAAAAGGTTCCAATTGATGTTCAGACCCCGCTCTATAAGATTTCTGAACCTTTTGAAAGTAATTCTCCCCCAGCTGGGTTGTCCGTTTGATCTACATGAATTACCCGAGAACTAAATTAGACAATGATGAGAAGGACTAGTGGCTTGCAAGATACACCCGTTGTTGAATCTAGTGGCAAGGAGTCGGCGGCACGTGCGCACGGCTGTGTTCAACTGAACTGAGAAGGAACCATTTTATTCAGTTCATGCAGTGATTTCATTCATTGTGTGGCTCTAGAGAGTCGTTGGTTTGACCAAGTCGTTTATAAAACTCGAGTCCCGTCAAACTCTCCTAAAAACAAAACAGACATGAATTGGAGTACAATTTTTCATTTCCAGCACTCTTGCGTACCTGCGCACCACTTATGTGCACCCCAGTCTATGTAGCAAAATGACACAAGATGCCACCAAAACAAATTTGAAGGTCCAACAAATAGTGAAAATATATACGATGACAGACTTGAACTGGAGTGCAATTTTCAATTTCTAGCACTCTTGCGTACCAGCGCACCCCTTATGTGCGCCCCGTCTATGTACCAAAATGCCAAAAGATGCCACCAAAACATTACTTTGAAACTTCCACAAATAGTGCAATCCAAGATGACAGACTTGAATTGGAGTGCATTTTTCAATTTCCAGCACTCTTGCGTACCTGCGCACCACTTATGTGCACCCCTGTCTATATACCCAAATGACACAATATGCCACCAAAACAATACTTTAGAGCTTGCACAAATAGTGAAATCCAAGATGACAGACTTGAACTGGAGTGTAATTTTCCATTTCTAGCACTCTTGCGTACCAGCGCACCTATTATGTGCACCCCTGTCTATGTACCAAAATGCCAAAAGATGCCACCAAAACATTACTTTGAAACTTCCACAAATAGTGCAATCCAAGATGACAGACTTGAACTGAAGTGCAATTTTCAATTTCCAGTACTCTTGCGTACCTGCGCACCACTTATGTGCACTCCAGCCTATGTAACAAAATGTCACAAGATACCACCAAAACAACTTTGAAGTTCCAGCAAATAGTGAAAATACGTGAGTAACTGACACTCCTTAAGAGTTTTTGAATTTCTTATAGATTCCGGCAAAGCACTATTGTCTAAATGAAGCTCCTCAACTCACTTAAACATCGTTCTTTGGCATCAAGTTGCCACAAGATGGCACAAAAGCACTACTTTTCTTGTTTTTGGCATGAGCACAAAATCAGGAAATAGATTAGTCTTTTGGCGAATATTGTAGGATAGGTTGCAAAACCAATCTGCGAATATGAGACTCCACTAGTTGCGAGTCGCAAATTGTTAATATCCACGGAAACATTGAAAAACCAAAACCCACAAACTGACTGAAACATGATGACATCGTCCATGACATTTGTGGATTGAATTCTAAAATTTCCAGGTATGAACATTCAACTTTAGAGGTTCCATTGTACAGTACTATATAAATGCTTTTCAGCACTACCATATGAACATATCACAAGGCTTTGCTTCCCTTTTATTTTTTTATTTCCAACAAACAAATACCCTCCATTTTCTCTTTTCCCCACAAGAAACTGAAGCGAGTCTACACACTTGAATTCAAACCCTACGTGGTTTTTGTGAAACCCCCGCGTATTGAGGAGTTACGCCTCACCAGGAGAAGAGCAAAGTTCATCTGTGATGAAGAGGACCCCAACCAAGTCAGAATGTTCTCAGTAAGCAACATATAAAACTCGCTGTGTGCAGTCAGGTGCACGCCTTTGACACGCATGGTGATGTGAGGTCACAGAACCCGACACACCTTGCACATGAGTGACATTTAAGAGACAAGGGGGCTGCTTCGTGGGTGGTATGATGTGTATGCGTTTTATGAATTCAGTTTATAGTTGATTCTATCACACAATGATGTCATGTATATTTGTGCTGCAATTTCAGTGAACAGTATTTAATTCCCAGAAAACTGGGTGTGTTTTCATACGTTTTGGACAAAAAGGTCACTTTTATAATGTCCATCTGGCCTGTTTGACCTTAGCATGGCCTTGTTAGAATTGAGACCGCACACATGTGCTTGCAAAGGTTAGACATTGTGCAACACATTAGGCATATGTTATAGATGTGTAGTTGGTGTGAAATGGTCTTCGACCCTCATCTCTCAGAAGCTTGCCTAAATTTTTACCTAGTTACCCATCATTAAAATAATATAAACCCAATTCCCAAAACGTTGGGACACTATACAAATTGTAAATAAAAACTGAAGGCAATTATGTGGAAGTGCCAACTTTCAATATTTTGTTCAGAATAGAACATAGATGACAGGTCAAAAGTTTAAACTGAGAAAATGTATCATTTTAAGGGGAAAATATGTTGATTGTAAATTTCACGGTGCCAACAAATATATTAAAAAAAAGTTGGGACAGGTAGCAATAAGAGGCTGGAAAAGTCAATTGCACTTATAAAAAAAACAGCTGGAAGACCAGGTACCACTAACGAGGTCCTTTGGCAACCTGATTGGAGTACAAAAAGAGCTTCTCGGAGAGGCAGTGTCTCTCAGGAGCGAAGATGGGTAGAGAATCACCAATTCCTCCAATGTTGCGCAGAAAGATAGTGGAGAAATATCAGAAAGGTGTTTACCAGTAAAAAATTGCAAAAAGGTTCAAGTAATCATCATCTACAGTGCATAAAATCATCCAAAGATTCAGAGAATCTGGAACAAACTCTGTGTGTAAAGGTCAAGGCCGAAAAAAATCCTACTGGATGCCCGTGATCTTCGGGCCCTTAAACGGCACTGCACCGCAAACAGGAATGCTTATTGTAAGGGAAATCACAGAAAGGGCTTGTGAGTGAACACAATCCACCGTGCCAGCCACCGTTGCCAGATGAAACTCGACAGTACAAAGAAGAAGCCATTTCTAAAGCAGAACAAGAAGCGCAGGCGTTTCTCTGGGTCAGGGGTTATTTAAAATAGAGCGTGGCAAAGTGGAAACCTTTTTTGTGGTCAGACCAATCACGATTCCAAGTTCCACTTCTTTCACTTCTAGAGCACATTTGGCGCATCATAAAGGAGAAGGTGCAACAAAGAAAGCCCAAGACAGTCAAACAGTTAGAGAGACGCGTGTTAGACAAGAATGGGACAGCATTCCTATTTCTAAACTTGAGAAACTTGTCTCCTCGATCCCCAGACGTTTGCAGACTGTAGTAAGAAGAAGAGGGGCCTTGTCCCAACATTTTTGACATTTGTTGACACCATGGAATTTAAAATCAACATAGTTTGCCCTTAAAATGATACATTTTCTCAGTTTAAATTTTTGACCTGTTCTATTCTGAATCAAATATTAAAATTGGGCACTTCCACATAGTTGCATTCAGTTTTTAGTCACAATTTGTATAGTGTCCCAACTTTTTTGGAATTGGGTTTGTAATTAAATGTGATAATGATGTAATATTTGATTATTAGGGTAATGACTGGGGATAGACAGATTATCGGCCGGGCTGATTATCGGTGCCGATATTTGGTATTTTGACAAATATCGGCATCTGCCTTTTTATTAATCTGAAGGCTGATATAGCTGGTATCTCACAGAGCGGTGAATGCCTGCGAACATAGCGAATTTTGGGTTTCCATCAGGATTTGTAAGATGTTCACAGACAGTTTTTACTACTTAAGTACTTAACTTTGAACATGTTCAGACAATCTTTTAATGTCTGCAAAGATATTTTGAAAACTTTTACGAATTTGTATGAGGAAGTCTGAAGTAGCAGAGAAGTATGTTCAAGCGGTGCAGGACATGTATGAGGACTGTAAGACTGTAAGTGAGGTGTGCTTTAGGTGTGACAGAGGAGTTCAAAGTGGAGTTGGGACTACATCAGGGATCCGCTCTGAGCCCCTTCTTGTTTGCTATGGTAATGGACAGGATGACAGATGAGGTTAGACAGGAATCTCCAAGGTCTAGAGGAAGACCAAAGAGGAGGTTTATGGATGTAGTTAAAGAGGACATGAAGGTAGTTGGTGTGAGAGCCGAGGATGCAGAGGACAGGGATAGATGGAGGCAAATGATTCGCTGTGCCGACCCCTGAAGGGAAAAGACGAAAGGAAAAGAAGAAGAAGCTACATTTGTATGCATTTGTTGCTTAGTGAGATACAGGTAACTTTTCTTTCTTTTTTTTAAATTTCCCCTTTACTTTATAAAAGATGATGCCGACACTGGGAACTTCCTACATTTTTTATTTAAAAAATATATATATATTAAATTAAGAAATTATGTAGATATTTTGCAAAACTTTATTTACAGTAGAACATTTTAGGGCGCTATCGCTTAATTTTTTATTTAGCTTAACACATGATGACCCTGGAAGCTCCTTGCAATTTTTAAAAATATGTTTTAAACAAAGCTGTCTAATGCTTATATGTTTAAGATTAGAAGAAAAACCTTGTGTTGAAAATTTGAAATGTTGTTTTAACAAACATGGTGTTTAAACAAAGTATTTTTTTTTTAAATTTTGACACAAATATGTTCTCCTTTACTGCAAATGTATATTGGCTTGAGATATCAATTATCGGCCTCCTTGACTACGAATAATCGGTATCGGCCCATAAAAAATCATATCGGTCTATCACTAGTATTGACACTGAAGTCTCCAACTGCCATAAACTGACTTGGTGACAACCAAATCGATCAACAAAATAAACAGTCAAGTGTTATTTTTTTCCCCACAGGAGGAAGATTTTGAAGATATGATTCACTTGGCCGAAACCATGGAGACCCAACACGGTCCCATGTTTGACAAGGTGATCGTTAACGGCGACATTGCCATGGCCTTCAGAGAGCTGAAGGCAGACCTGCAGCGACTTCAGGAGGCAAAGGTTCGCTGGATTCCCGCAGTGTGGCTTTGCTCCTCGCCAACTAAGGCGAGGAGGAGTTGTGGTCTTTTGGCCGGCTGGATTTGAACTCTCGGTAACTGGGGAATACCTCTTCCAAAAGTAGTTCTACAATTTCTGCTTGTAGTTTTCTGTCATATTTGAAATGTTTTTTCCGTGAACATATAGTTAGTTAAGCAACCAGACAAGCTTCTCCTTTTTTCAGTGCCAGTTTTCTATTGGCATTTGGCTGAAATAACGTCGACTTGAATCATTCAATTGAAAAATGTTGAGACGAGTGGCTTTGCTGCAGAATGTAACCCTTCGCTGCCAATTCGCAAACATCAGCATGGAATTATTCTGACATCTGCTGCACACCAATTAACATAAGCGCACCAGAGGAATATTATTAGTAGCAGGAGTAGAGACTGTACAATTTAGAGGCATTAACAAGAAAACATTCCCTTAAATCTCACTGAAGACGTTGCATTCAATATCGCATGTGCAGTATGAAGAGTCCCTTCAAACTGTTACTTCTGTATCAGTCAAAGTAATTTCACTCACTCGTTGTCATCATCTAAAAAAAAAAAAGGGGTCTTCATAGCTGCAAACTTTTCATGATCTTATTCACAGGAGCTGCCTCATTGAACTTGTTCTTGTGACTGGATTGCTTCACGGGGTTTCCTTCCTACTTCTTAATAGTTGAACGAAACGGTGTTAATGTTTTTGGGAGTACGAAGTGGCCACATGATGTGAGGGAGACAGTAATTGCTTTCTTGGGGCTTCGGCCTTCACAGAAAGGTTAAAACCACCAGGCCCTGCAACAGTGGATTAGGCCACAGGGATCATGAAAATAAACATCAGTTATTTCAGTTATGTCTTCAGTATTCAAACGGGGAAAAGCGAGGCATTAGTTGCGCAATATGTCTGATCCCCGAACCGCTCCAAACAGTCTGTCAGAAGAGCAGCCCCTCCGCTTGCCAGACGCGAAGTCCGACCTCAGCACAACGTGGCAGCCTAATTTCATCACAACGCTGACGATCCGCAGGCACTCTCTGAGATCATAACGTTGCCTGCCATTAACACAGCGGCCCCATCCAATGAAAAGCCTTCGTTTTATGTTCGCCGCGGCTTCAACTTCAAAAACGATGATGTCAGCTGCTTTCGGATCATTTGGCTCAATCACGTAAATGCCTGTTCAAAAGTATGAAAAAATAAACAAGATTAATGTTCAACAATATGTTCATTATTGAATGACATTAAACACAACTTGGGGAAAATGGGGCCAGGACGTGTACAAGATCTGTTTAGTGTAGCAGAATAATAAACACATTAACATGAAAATGTGTAACCGCAAGGAGAAGGTCCTTATTCGGTGGTGTCACTGCTGTAGTCTGGTATGAACGCTGGCTCACAATTGGAGCCGTTAAGCCATTAAGACTGCATGAGTGTCTTGTTTCATTCATCACTCATCCACAGAAAGGAAAATAATGGATTGAATGAACAGTGTCTGTCGCATCAGCTTTGCAAAGTAGCAACAAGCAGCCAATATGGAAGAATGTATAAGATCTTCCTTAACAGTTTCTTTTTACAAGATCTCTCAATTCTTCTCACCCTCAACTACCCACACAAAATTGGATGCACAGATCTACCTAAAAAATGTCTAGCAAAGATGAATGAGGATTCTGGGAGAAAATAATAGAAGAAAGTCAAGCTTGACCCATGTTTAATTCAAAAGATGATCAAGAGGGGAGGGGCTGAAAAATGGTGTCCTTAAAGTGTACAACCATAATCCATCAAAATGAAGGTGCACTCGCAATAATCAAACTTTCGCCAGACGGCTCGTAATATCTCCTGAGATATAACAAGACTTTCCAGAAATCTTTTTTGTGTGTGTGAAAATATACAAAGCCTGACCCATGCTTTAATCTACACATCTATGTTTGCCAAAAAACAGTTTTTCCTATAATCTTTCCCATTTTCGTGAAACCTTCTCTGTACTATTTGTGTAATTTAGACAGTCAAAAGACAGCAGAGGAAAGTACGGTGCTGTTTTTGCATAAATGTGCTGACGGACGGGCACTTGGAGTGCACAAACGTCCAGAAAAGTCAGGCTGTTTTTTTGGGAGGTGTTGGTTTGAATGGTAGTGACAGAAAACTGACAATTGAGCAAATGCATCATAAATCAACCCCTATGAAGTCTGCGCAGCATAATGAGTTTATTAGACAGATTACATTTTAATTAGCTGAATGTCAAATTCACAGCAGGTGTTTGATCCCTGAGTCGATCATTCAGCGCATTTGCAAGGACTCACTTTGATGCCTTTCTGTGACTCTTCCAGGCTCTTGTCAGTCTCTTGGGCTCCTTGTTAGAGATCAAGTTGTGCCAAAAGTACTTAATGTCCATTCAAAAGTAGAAGGTCAAATTAAGCGTCAAGGTCATAGTTCATTTTGGTTCATCCAGGAAATTTAAAGTGACAGTCGTATACACCGAACGACTATAATATATCCCACCAGACGTTATCAGGCAGAGCTTGCTGACGAGCTGATTATTTGATTCAGGTGTGTTGGAGGAGGGAAACATGCAAAACAGGCTTGATAGGTGCTCTGAGGACTAGACTTGGAGACCCTTGGTGTAAAGTTTTCCCTCATTTTTTGCTGGTGATACATTCCAAGCCCCACCATAAAAGGTTTATTATTATTATTATTATTATTATTATTATTATTATTATAAGCCTCTATTAAGACATTACAAGCCTCTCCCACCCTCCATTCTAAACACTTGTGACACTTAATAAATGCTACTTATAAAATGCAAAATGTTGAATAAATACCAAGCTGCTGCATTCATAAATTAGTGTGAGCGGATGTGTGCACACCGCACCCCGGCGGCACATGAGGTCGACGACAAAGCAACGTCAGCTAAATAACTAAGTTCAAGATCTTTTTTTTTTTATCCTAAAATGGCTTCCTTAACCAGAAACTGGGTTACTTAGAAATGGTCACAAACCAGTGATATAACCGGACCGCAAAATAACGATGGAACATTGTATCACAATCTTGCCATCCCTTCAACAAAAAAAAAGTTCAAATTTGTTTGTCTCCTGTTGAAATCTCAAGCACTTTTCTAAACACACGATGTCCCCCCCCCCCCCCAAAAAAAAAGTTTATCCTCATCTGAAATCCAGAAATCAGCATGCGAGGGAAGCATTAATTTCACTTTTTATTATCACTTCTAATCACAGATTTTCTTTCGTGTTTTTCCCCCTAAAAAAAAAAAAAGAACGTCTCCGATAAAAAGATTTTTGTCAACCAAAAGTAGTTTTGTTTTTAATAAAAAATATCATCTGCAACTGAGTTTGTGTCTCTGTGGAACGCACACACTCGCACACTCGCACACACGCACACAAGGACCATGCGATTCTCGTGTACACGTTGCATCCTATTCAGACAAGAGATATACTGTATGTCTTTGCGCGGTACTTTTTTATTGGTCTCTGGGCTGTTGAAGGTGGGCGTGTTCCCTGCTAATATCAACACACAAGCCAGGGAACATGTCACTGAGGACAGGATTAAATAGTGTGTAATAGCATGTAGCAGTCTGACAACTGTAGAGGAATGTGAGAGGAGGAATTTATTGCGGAGAACAGGGATGCAAACTGCCCCATGTGTTTTTTAGCTTGCTTAGCACTCACAACTGGAACTGAGTACTGCTGGACTGTGAACCACGATCTGAGTCAAGTCAAATTAATGAACGAGTGCTTGCACAAAAAAAACTGCTTCTAGCAGCATTTTATCACCACTCACATATTTGCATACTGTATTGAATATGATTAAATTAGAATTGTTGTATGGCAAAGTCATTCTTGTGTATTAAAAAATATATAAATATGATTGTGTTTTGGGTTGGGTCATGGGATCATTGTGTTATGATGTTGGTATATTATGCTTTTGGAGTTATTATGCTTAAGCAGGTCAGGGGTCATTGTGTTATGGATGTATTATGCGTATGCGGTTACTATGTCCCTTATGGCGACATTGTGATGGTGATGATGTTTTATCCGCGTTAGCCGCTCTTAGTTTGCCAAGTTTTGTGCAGTTACTATGTTCCTTATGATGATAATGTGACAATGTGATCAGTTACTATACATGGTCTTATATTAATCACTCTTTGTTATGTCTATTACTACCTTTATTCTGTCATATAGAATTGTGCATTGCCCAGAATGACACTTTTGTCAGTATGTCGAGGTTCCTCTCAGCCCTGCTCTTTGTTGTTACTTTGTATTTTTGTACATAAAGACCGTCTCATTTCCAACTCTCATGTGTTTGGGCCCTAAATTCCTAACCTCATATGACTGCTTTGGTTTTTCAAAAGTTATCTCACAGAATCAATAGTCTACCACGAGTGCATTTTGTTTTAATATGTGAAAATCTTTTACATGTATTATTTTAACCAATTTGGATATACGCTCATCTCAAAATATTGTGGATATTCTGCTTTCAGATGAAATTTCAGGAAGACTCTCAAGTGCACTATAACCATTACAGGTTAACTTTGACCTCTGAACTTTTTGAATGCACAATAGCTAATGACTATGAAGCTAGCCAAGAAACTTTACTAATCTGAAAATACATCTATTTATAAATTATGCAACAGTACATACTGATAAATCAAAGTACAATAAGTGTTCTCTACAAACATCCATCCATCCATTTGTTTGTACCGCTTACCCTTATTTTAGAAATGCGGGTGGACCAGTGATGCAAACAGGGTATTTATTAATTACAGCAATACCTAAAGTACACCACTAGGTGGCAATAACACTACAAAAACACCTTTCACTTCCCTCTTCTTGAGAAGAGTCTAGCTGCCGACCACGGGCGAGTGGAGCTCCACCGGAAACACGTGACCTCCAATTCCGTCTTCACTCTTTCCCGTATAGTTTCTAAGCCTCAACGTAACTATAACACTAAACATAACCATAATCTTAGCTCAAACTATGTTAATTAGTATTATTTTTTATTTATGAGCATATTTGGCTGTTTTAACTAAGACGGCTGTTGGCGCTTTTGTCACCACCGGAAACACGTGACTCCCATTTGAACACCAAAGTTGTAGCGCAGCGCCACTGAATGGCGAACAAGACAAAAGGAAAACAAAAAAAAGAGGTCTAATCAGACAAATTCTTCAAATTATCAAATACCAACAAGGCTTGCTTTTTAACCCTACCCTAAAAAAAGGTTGACATTTAAATCACGGTTTATTTGAGGACGTTGTACGTGCACGTAAGTATGCAATTTTTTGTATACTGTTTTGTTCTAATTAACTAAAGAGTAAGTTTATTTAAAAAATATTATTTGCTTAAAAAAAAAGTGTTTCCTCTGTCGCTTGAAGTCACGTGTTTTCGGTAGAGGTCACGTATTTCCGGTGGAGCTCCACACCAGCCCAGCGTCTGCAGCTAGATCCTTATGCTCTTCTTTCCCTCTCTATTGTCACACAACTTTGAAGCGTAAATAGTTTTGTTCTATTTATGTTTTAGGTTTTAATATGAGTTAATAATAATAATAATAATTTCCTTGTTTTGGAAAACATGCAATGGCTGAGAAACACTCCAGGGTGTCCGCCTCTTGACTGAAGGCAGCTGGGATAGGATGGATGGATGGATGGAAAACAATGTCTAGAAGTAGATTTTTGAGGTTTCACTGTAACAAATGCAGTAGTACGGCAACTACAAATGGAATCAAGTACTGCACACAAAAACATTACATCGCCAGAATTCCACAACAAAAGGCAATCTTAAATTATAATAAATCTGAATAATTTATTAATCTACTTTGTTGAAGTCGCAATGTTTTGCATTACGCAACTCGACTCACCTTTCACCATCTCGCCTACACACCACGTGAGACTTCAGCATCCCAAAGAATACTGCAATGATGTCCCACTTAATGGAAACAGAGTAAATGTTCCACACAAAAAAGGAAAAGTGCAGACTGCAGATGATTTGCAATCCCTACACCCCACTGCACATGGTTGCACGCAAACTAAGCAGCACTTGCTAAAGATTGGATGAGCAAAGCCAGTATTATTTTCCAGTGCTGGTGTTGACATTACTACGGCCCAATTTGTTCTGAAAACCAGGATTCGCTGCCTAGCACGAGGCTCCACTTGGTGGTTTTACTGGTTATTAGGAAACTTGTAATTCCAGCTCCCGAATCCCCTGGTAAAACATGCAATGTTATTTGCTGACACGATTGTTGGTCAAACCGCAAGCTGCGAGAGGCTCGTATGCCTCATGTCAAAAATATGAGATCATGCTGAACGGCTCAACAGCAGACGAAATCTAATAAGCACGTTTGCCGTGCAATAGTTTGCATATCTTGGGCTGCTCCTGCTGCTGCTCAGCGAGGGTTCCCTCTGAGTTCTGATTGGATGGTGGGAGGACCAATGGGCAGGAGCGGAACAGGTCATTTGAACTCTCCAAAGTGCTGCTCAACAAAACCAGACAACATCCACTGACTTTTTAAACATTTGTCGCTCAGTAACTGTAACTGACGTACTGTCTTCATCTTCACAGAGAAGACCAGGGACTATTTTCAACATTCAACTTTGTCCAGGATGGGAGCCTACTGCGTCCATTTATTTCTGTAAAACAACCGATGCACCTGTTGATTTGGGAGAAATCTGCTTGCTTGAGAATGAACACCATTGTTGGGATGGCGTCTGATACTTTACTTCATTTGGAGGATGAGCAGAGGAGTAGACTGAACTGTGTAGCTCACAGCAGCTTAGCAAGCGGTCAGAATGCAGAACTGCTGCAATATCAGGAGACCACTGAAGACAGCTCCTCCATCAAATACAGAAGATACGGGTATGCTCCTTTGCTTTTGGAATAGCATTTGTTTTTTCTGTGTTGCAATATCAGGATAATATTTTAATTCACTGCTTTAGACAAATCAACTGAAATGTCATATATATATATATATATGTGTGTGTGTGTTTTGTTTTGTTTTGTTTTGTTTTGTTTTGTTTTGTTTGTTTTTTCAAGTTCAAGACGTATAGAGTTTACTGAACAACATGAACAGGGAGAGTAGCCTTTTCATTGAATCTGGCTGTCTTCAGCTTGAATTCAGAAATTGTCCCTTTAGTTTAGTTCAAATTGGCTTTGTAATTAGGACACTGGCACCCATCCAATGTAACTTAACTCTATATTTATAACTATACTCTATACTTTAAAACAGCCACCACTGTTTTTTTTTTTTTTTTTAGATCAAACCCATGGGCAGCCGATACAATGAAAACAGCAGGGGCTCCAGAATTGAACCCTGTGGAACGCCATACGTTCCGTTATACACATGAATTCATAATGCACATATTCATCTCACCACTTTCTTTTTTTTTTTTGCTCGACATAGTTAGTATGTAAAGGTATTTTCTACAGTATATTTGATTATGTTGACAGTGTGAGCCTCTGAAATTCCCCAGATCTCGCTTGGGTGGGGTCAAAGTTCGCCACAAGAGACAGGTGCTGCAGGACATGGCCCGGCCTCTCAAACATTGGCTGTACAAACACCGTGACAACCCGTACCCAACCAAGACTGAGAAGGTTCTGTTGGCTCTGGGCTCCCATATGACTCTGGTACAGGTAAGGCAAGACAAACGGTGATGATGTCAGCATGCCTTCCCTTTTATAAAGGTCAAACTGTGTTTAGGTGTCAAACTGGTTTGCCAATGCCAGACGGAGGCTGAAGAACACAGTTCGGCAGCCAGACTTGAGCTGGGCCTTGAGGATCAAACTTTACAATAAATACATCCAGGGAAATGCCGAGAGATTGAGTGTTTGCAGTGATGAGACCGACTCCGATGGTGAGGACAACTTGAACCCTGTTTTTTTTATATTATAGCCAATCTTGGATCATTTACAAAGATAATGATACTCAGTAGAACGTAGAGTCTCACCGCCATGTCTGTCTGAATTGTTTGATTGATTGCCTCTTTTTGGATCTTACAGTCAACTCTTTACTATAGTTTTTGTGTCCATGTGCTTTGCTGCAGATGATGACTGTCCATTGCAAACACCAATCTGCTCATCAGACATGGGCAGGTCCTCATCCCACATGTGTGGGATAAAAAACCAGAACGGCGTGCTCACCATGGCCGACCCTGCCAACAGCGACGACAGCGCCTCGCCTCCGTCAAAGTACAAGAGCAGCTTGTTGAATCGTTACCTCAACGACACCCTGCGGCACATGATGGCGGGCAAGGCGGATGGAGTCGCCCTAAAAAGGAGGAGCCTCTCTGAGTCCTTCAGCTCAAACGAGTGTGACCGAGACGCTGTTTCCCCGGCGTCCTCCTATGACACAGACACCAACTTTATCTATCAAATGGGTAAGAAAATACTAAGCATTTCATTAAAACTGAAAGATTTCTAATTTCAGTATCCAGCAGTTTCCGCAGGGTCACTTTGAAGTTGCAAATTACAAAATAGGACGTTTTGTTTATTATAAATTTACAAGATTCATGTTAATTTCTCAGTGAACATGAATCTCAGTGGCAGGGCATGCATTAAGTACCTGGGCCTTCAGTGGGGATTTACCTGACTTAATCCACCTTTTAATGCCACCACCATCACGTCACAATTATAGAAACTATACTACAGTCTACAAAAACTAGGGATGTTTAATGTTTTTCAGATCAATACCAGTACAAGTATTCACTCTTTGAATAGGCCTACTCACAAATACAGAGGGCCGATACCTCTAGTCTAGTACATTTGATATGTAATATTTCATTTAACACAGGATTAAAAAAAATTGTGAGCAAAGACCTTTCTTTCTGACACAGACGATGCTTCGCTTTGGTGTCAAACTGTCACAGTCTAGTGCCAACTAGTGCTTACCAACTAGTAACTTATTCAAAGTCTTCTTCTTTTTTTGCCTTAAGTATCGGTGGCTGGTATCGGCAGCCTCCACGAGTAACTGACCAATACCGTAGTAACTCATCAGACCCGCATTTTTTCTGCCGGACAATTTTTTTTCTTCTGATTTTGACTCTTTCCCACATAAGAACAACATGGAAACAAATGTGGGTTATGTTTTTTTTTTTCTTTTTTGTTATAGCGGATGTCACGATCATCTATGGGTCTGAAGGGGTTTTAAAAATAATGCCTGTATCAGTACTCGCCATCATAAACAACAAATACATAATAAAACAGCATATAACAACAATATAACTGCCATGTGCATAATCTGGAGAAGTTCTAAATCAATATTTATCTAATTTCATCTAAAAATTACAAAATAAAAAAAACATTAACAATGTCAATCAAATACATCATTATTACCAAAGATGTTTATCATTAAGAGTACGTTATTACATGTTCACAGAACGCTACAGACAAGTCAAACTTGGCTTGCTCTGACCAGCTAATGAATAATAATAATAATAATAATAACAATAATGATAATGATGATGATGATGATGATGATGATGATGATGATGATGATGATGATGATGATGATGATGATGATTATATATGAGAATAAACTCCAAATAGTACAAGAATTAAGTGGAAAATTTGGCATCAGTCATTATTACTCCCCCCCCCCCCACAAGATTATACCTTTTATAATTGTAAATTATCTCTTTCTTGAAAAATATGACATATTTCTTAAAGCATTATTATTATTTTTCTTAAATATGTATTTTTCATTAGAGAAGTCTAATAAAAGTTCACTAAGAAGACTAGTAAAACCAAAATGGAACGTGACCCTTCAGGCATCTGTGGCATTTATATATTGCCGGTGTTCAGTAGCAATGCAGCATTAAATCATTAAGTTTTAACAATCCTGACACCTTGCTGCCCTTTATGACGGACTGACTACTCAAAGAGTCCGATTTTTTTTTTTATAGCATTACTAATAAAATTCCTGCAAACGCAAAAATCCCTCATTTTAAATTTGGAAGGAGTTGATGCTGGCTTCTTCTGCTGCACACTGCAAATATCATTTCCATACACGAGAATGTGCCATTTGTTCCGCTTCAGCTTCTTGCCATGGTGGAAATGTCCAGTTGGGCCTCAAGGACAATTACAGAATGTCTGAGATTTTATTTTTCCCAGAGTGAGAAGTGTAAAGCTCAGCCAAAATATCAAGAAATAGAGCAGTTTGTCAGCAGGGCACACACAAACTTCTCTCAGAGTGACAACTCAGCTTTGAAAGAACACAGATCGAGAGCATTAATATCCATTTGGCTCCATCCCATTTGAGTTTGCAGCTTGAGTCATGTTCACGTTGGCTGCCCTTTTTCTCTCAGTCCTGCTTTCCTACTCCCTCTCATTAAAAAGTTACATTTCTAGAATTGTGAAAATACTATTCATTGCTTACAACAATGCATTAAGTTCCATTTTATTACTCTTAGCTTCCCCAAAAACAAATAAATCTTTCCAGTCGGAGGAGTGTTATTTAAGATATGGTCTGCGAAAACACTTAATCTTCAGAAACCTCCAGTTCAACCTCAGATTGGCACTTCAAACTATAATACAAAATATAAAAAGATTAATAAAAGGTAAGCAGAGCTAAATTGCAAACATGTGGTATGCATTGCTTCTTTAACTCGAATGTCACTCAGTGGCGAGACCCCTGCCAAAGCTAAATGACCTTCATTTGGATTATCATCACTTTTTGCTCATTATAATAAATGCATTACTGTACCCACAATATATTTGGGAAATGGGGGGGGGGGGGGGGGGGGCGATAAAAAAGGAAGGACAGATCAGCACCTGTACATTACAAATTTATTTTTAAACCTTTTTCTTTAACTAAAAATATTCGCACAAGTTCTTAGATGTGATCAAGTTTTGATCAATAATTTCAGAAATGAGTCATCATCATTCTTCTACTAAACAAAATATGAAAACACTTAAAGAAGTGTTATTATAGACTCTTATCTGCTGTAATCATACAAAGAAGAATATGTTCTGTTTCTGATGAATTCAACATTTGAGAAAATCAAAAGATGCTAATGAAATCATGTAGCCTATGACTTACTAACGAGCAGCTAAAGGCAACATCTAGCAGCTATAGCTTAGCCTAGCAAAAACTGAAAGCCTACCACATTTTTTTCCACAATATTTGATCAAAGAAAGATGTCTGTTTTATCACAACGCAATGCTAGCTAAGCTAGTTAGCACACTTAGCGTCATATCAACTCTGCACTGACTCAAGGGTAGGCCCAATGCGTAAAAGTGTTCCCCTAAACATGTCAGTTAACACACCTCAAATCATATTTCCTTTGGACTATTCTGTGCTTTCTTGAACTCATTACCCATTGCGGCAGCACTGTTGAAATGTTTGTGAACACTTTTAATGTATCCCTGCTGGTCCTATTATGACTTTTTGCAACCTAGCGCGACTCCTCTATGCAGCTGAAGTGGAAAGTCAGCCTGCCAGATTCATGACAGGCCCCAACACCATTAAAACGCTGCGATAGTATTGCTGGAGAAGGCTAAAAACGGTCGCGAAAACATGTGAACAAGTGATGGACTTTAAAAAGTGATGTCACTACTCTACTCACAAGGTCACTTCAAACATATCTGTCTAGATTTCACAGGCTGGAAACATCATGTTACCTCACATTTCCATAAAACACCTAAGTGTGTTTATATTCCTGTAGAAGACGTGGTACTTACACTGTGGTCAAACCTCCCATGAAAATCCCAGAGGGCCATCAATGTCACTGGGATTGTGTTTTATAAGACACAGAGCAATGAAAAACCTGTTTAGACAGCACAATGTTCTGCACCTTTTTGTTTCAAATGAAAGCACATACACTGAGTGGGAGTTTCTTGTTCACAAATACATATACACGTTGAAGAATTATGACATTAATGTTTACTTGTTTCAAGGCACATATTTCACAATTCACGGCACACCACTTAGCACAATTTGTAAAAAAAAAAAAAAAAAAGTGGATATGCAGGTTAATCATTTGGCTACCTTCTGTTGTCTAGTGGAAGAGCATTTAATTGTTTTGCCTATTAGTTGGCATAGAAAAATGATCAAAAACTATTTTTCATTAAAAAATATTTTTTTGTCAGAATAATGGACATTACACACCTTACGATCAGCCACGGCACACTGGTTGTGAATCACTGTTATATCACACCAAATGTCACTTTTTACCATAAGTGTCTTTTCTCAAAAGAAACCCCACAATATGTCATAACTTATTTTGGACCTTATTTTACTTTTTTCTTTGAAGAGAGGAGCATTTTCAACTCCTCCACAATGTTCAGTACATACTTTTGGAAAACGATCCTTAAGTTTTCCGCGTGTTCGTAATGTTGATTTTCTGAATACAGACTGGAGATCGGTGAACAGGTCCTTCGAAGGATTTATTTTGCAGAAATTTCTGGACACAGACAAGATACCGACAAAATCGTCCTGGGTTCCCCTTGTGTGTGTGTCCCCTCCTCCCACTTGTAGTCGTTCTTATACTTTCAGCATAGTGGCCCCCAAAAAGTCCCCCCCCCCCCCCCCCCAAAGACAGACAGATCAAACTTGTGTGTGTGTCCCCTCCTCCCACTTGTAGTCGTTCTTATACTTTCAGCATAGTGGCCCCCAAAAAGTCCCCCCCCCCCCCCCCAAAGACAGACAGATCAAACACACCTTTACAAAGGAATCCTTTTTAACACATTTTCTCCCCCAGAACAGATGGTTAATTCGAAAGAAAAAAGGAAGGAAGAATCTTCAAACGTTCCGTCGCATTATTACACTCACCAAGCTTTACTAAGGAGGTTAAAACAGTTATGACTAAATCTAAACAGTTATAACTAAAATCAAAACAGTTATAATTAAATTGAAACAGCAGAATGTCAACAATACAAACAAACGACAGTTGGTATCCATGTATGTTTTACTCATTTTAGAAATTGTTGTTTGAAATTGGACCATAGTAATACTGTACTTTCCATTTTGTTGAGGCTAAAATTAAAAACAGCTCTAAAAGATGAGTCCGACTCACAATAAATCCTTCACAAATGCAAGTTTCGGGCCGTTAGCAGGCCCGCTCAAAATTTCTAAATTACGGTATGTATAAATTTATGTCAGGGTATCCACCTGCTACCACAGTGTTACCATTCATACAAGGGGCCAACATTTGTGACGCTAGCGAATATTGAATTCACGTCAGGGTTCTTTCAAGGTCGCAACGATCGCTAACAGTTTTACAGTTTTTGAAAAGAAGAACCGTTAAAACATAAGGCGAACATCTTCAAACGTTGTGACATTGAACGAACCTTAACGTGAGATCAACATTCGCTAGCATTGTAAATGTTCACCCCTCAATGGAATATGGGCTTCGGCTTCTTGCGTCACTATGTCAGTATTCATACTTTTTGTGACATTTTTTGCTTGGTGTGAGAAATTTCTAATGTAAAACTAGTAAAAAAAAAAAAAAGATTTAAAAAAAAGAGTGAGACTAGTGAGAGGAGCATTCACTCAACTTTGGTGAATGATATGGAAGGTATTTTAAAGTAGGTCCTGTTAACAAAAAGATATGGAATCAAACGATAGATCACAACTATTGTTTTCATTTCAATTATCTTGTCAAGAAATAGCCTGGCCAACATCACAACTTGCGAAGTAGTTCTACAGTTCTACGGGACGATTAACTATATATATATATTTTAAAGTTATAGCGAGCCCTTTCATTACACTTGCTACAAGCTCCCCGTGCAGTAAATTTAAAAGTGGCCCGAGACAAAACAATGTTTTCTCTCTGTATAAAATAAGAGGTTTAGAAATAGCTTCTTGGAAAAGGATGTTGTGGCTAAAGAGAAAAATGCTTGAGGACGTTCAGTAGCAAGGAAAACAAAACAAAACAAAAATGATTTGCGGTCTATTGTTACTCTTGGCCAACTCTAAAGATCCTAGATGGACTACTTTGGGCTGTGAGCAGTTAAATCTTTAGGTTGAGCTGTGATCAGCTTATTTGTACTTATGGAGGGCAGCACGGTGAGCTAGTGGTTAGCACAGCTGCCTCACAGTGGAGTCTGCAGCTTGCGTGGGGTTTCTCTGGGTCCACCGGCTTCCTCCCACATTCCAAAAAAATGCATATGTTAATTAAGACTGTCCAGAGGTATAAATCTCAGTGTGTTTGTCTATACTGTATGTGGCTTGCGACCAGTCCAGTGTGTATCCTGCCGAAAATCGACTGGGATAGGCACAAACGCATGGCTGAAATTCTAAATTTAAGCACAGACCGCATACATGTGTGTAAGTGATTTGTCATTCAGGAAAATTGTGCCATGCTCTGAAAGTTTCTTTTAAGAGGAATAATGACAAATTACTTGCTCACTGTAATGAAATATAATTATGTCATAATAATAAAGTATGATTTGTGTCACAAAAGTTGTAAAATGTCTTGTAATGACTTTCAAAAAGTGTTCGGTATAAAAAGTGATTGATTGATTGATTGGTTGATTGATTGGTTGGTTGATTGATTGATTGGTTGATTGATTGACTGATTGATTGATTGATTGATTGAAATGAATGTCCGGCTATTGTTCTGTTTCCATTTACCATCAAGAAAGCTGATTTATGACATAATTGGGAAATGTCTCCTTCTATCTTGCAGAGACTTTGGACTATACATCATCTAAATGTGACAGGTAATTACTAATTACCTTTTTTTTTTTATCACCATCAGTCTCTCTCAATTGTCAATCAAAACAAGCCCCGTTTCGCTTTTCTTATTTATTTCTTATGAAAAAAAATTCTTGGTTGTGTATACAGTGGCCAGCCTCAGGAAAGAGGTCAGCAGAGTCAAAACAACCAAGACTGGCGAGAGATCAACGCCGCCGTGGCCCTGACCAGTCTGGCCCATGGGCAGAGCTGCAGGAACAACAGAACGCCGCTCGGCACTGCCGCAGGGTTGAGCTGCCACAGAGAGCCCCTGTCCATCGCAAGGACCAACATCCCTCGCAGGACGCCCGTCACAGTGTCCACCTCGGCCCTGAGGCAGAGCTGCAGTTCTGAGAGGTCCCCTCTCACCAGCCGCATCATCCAGAAGTCGTCCCACATCTCCGAAGTGCAGACTATCAAAGTGGGCGTGGCTAACAGTGTGTAGGAATTCATTCATCAACATGCACGGACAACATATGCCTCAAGGCAGCCTCTCAGACTTTTCTTTGGCAATGATGAAACTATTTGTGAAATAGAAAAAAATACACATTATATACTATATTCTTCTACAATGTTTTTGTACTTTTTTTTTTTTACAGTGTTGCTCATGTATTTGTATTGTGTTTTGTTGTACTAAGTTAACTTCTTGAGACCGGATCATCATCCAATGCCCTTCATTTGACAGCAGCTTTCAAATAAAGTTAATGTGAAGTCTCTTCATCATTTTGAGAATTACAAGAGAAGAGCCATTACATTTACAATTTCACAATATGTACACTCTAAAAACAGTTGGGTCAAAAATAACCCAACTTTGGGTCAAAAATGGACCGTTCCTCTACTTGGGTCAATTTGACCCAACTTTGAGTCAAGAAATGGGTCTTTTAGTGTAAAACAACTCACAAATATTGGTCAGATCCTTTACTTGGGTCAAAAAAGTAGGTCATTTTGTATAAAACAACCCAGAAAGTTGGGTCAAATTGACGCAAGTAGAGGAACGGACCATTTTTGACCCATAGTTGGGTCAATTTGACCCAACTTCGAGTTAAGAAATGGGTCTTTTAGTGTAAAACAACTCATAAATATTGGTCAGATTCTTTACTTGGGTCAAAAAAGTAGGTAATTTTGTATAAAACAACCCAGAAAGTGGATCGGTCCATTTTTGATCCATAATTGGGTTACTTTTGACCCAACTGTTTTTAGTGTAAAAGTAGTACTGATACACAGTACCTTCTGTCGAGTAAATTTTACTCTAAACAGAGTCTATTAGGTCCCACACACAGTAAAATTTAAACATGGAAAAGAGTAAAATAATAATAATAATAATAATAATAATAATAATAAAGAAAAAAAACATCACTCAAGGGTTAAGGAACAAACCCACAACGTCAGGTTGAGAGACAGCCATTAAAAAAAAAAAAAACACACATTGGTTTTTGGTCTCCTTTTGGATATTTTTTTTCTAATAAACTAGTAAAATTGTCAAAATGTCTCCTTGCAAAATGTACTTTGAATTTCTGAGTGAAAAATCTTCAACAGGTTTTCTAAAAAAAATTTTTTTAAAAGGCAAATTCTCTCGTACACACTAAAAACGCTTTGAGTAAAATGTACTCTCTTTTTTACTGTAAATGTCATAATGGGCTCTATTTTTGTAGACAGCGCACATTAGTTTAGGCGTAAAAACTGGCACATTTTGATTTTTTGTACCAGTGCAAGCATTGTTTCGCATGTTTGGGAATTTAGCAGACTGCGCTGCACCATGCTGGGTGTTCCAGCGGACGGAGAGAGTCTTCTTTTATACACCCCCAGCACACTTGAGAATTTGTTGGTTGAAAGTAAACTAAACTTTACGTCTATTGGAAGCGGGTCTAAGTTGTGGTGCAAGTGCTGGAACAGGATTTTAGTGAATTTGATTGAGGTACAGGCAGTCAGATTCTATAATCGTATTCGTAAACAGACCAATGTTGTTATTTTAAGAGATTGATGTGGCCCTAAGTTAGAGATGTGCATGTCAATTTTGGTAGCGATTGGTCATAGATAACACTTTTTATAGTGAGCGTCTATGGGTAGGAAGGCTGAATGCCAATATAATCCAAAATACTTGTTTTTATATTTTCAGAGGTTGAACAGGGCATAAGACGTAGAGATGTGTGGGAGAATATTGGTGACTGTAATGTTCTTGTGTTCTTTTTATGCTAGCTTCCACTAGCTGCTTTTATTTCAAACTCCCTTCTGGTATACTCTCTTCCAGTCACGGAAACCCCCACGTCCCTTGAGGCTACAATGCCATTTATGAGTTAGCACACATCACTACAGTGACCATTCATAAAGGTTTTCTGACCTGAGGCAACGCACACACACATGAAGCGTTTTAGTTCCCTTTTTGAGGAGTTATTCTGGGAAAATGCGTAAGCTACATTTTCTTCATTCTTCTTTTTTTCGTAATGCAGTTTTCTTGTACAACGCTAGTTTCCACATCGGCAAAGGTGATTTTTTGGCAAACATTTGCGATAGCGTACAATATATTCTACAGTCCATCTTGCTTCGAGCGCTTAATATTAGAACTGGAAGTTTTTGCTCTCCGGCCGGTGACCCCTGCGGGGCCCGGGGGTTGTACCTTGGCGCTGCTGTGGCCTAGGGGCCCCTGGGGGGTTGTGCTTGCTCTGTCCTGGCCGGGGTCAACGGCTCCCCCATTTGGTGGAGGTTTTCATGCATGCCAGATCCACCACACCAGCATCTACTGAAATTCAAACACAATCGGCTTCTTCCTCTGGTGGCTGAATCGGTGGAGGCTGATGTCTGTGGATCTCACTCTGCTTCATCTATCCTTCCTTCCGTTCTCCCTAATTTGTTGGAATTTAGATGTTTCTGGGATTGGTGAAAGATTCTGGTTGGTAACCCGGTGGGGAGTAGGTGATGTATGATCGGTGCTGGATTTCACTTTTCTTTATTTTCTTTGTGAACGGTATGGGATTTTTAATAGGTTTTAGGTGAATTAATGAGCACACACTCACACGCACATGCACATACTCGCGCACATACAAAAAAGGCAAAAGAAAAAAAAGAGAGAGAGAGAGAGCGCAATGATGATGACCTGTCAAAATGGTAAGATTACCGAATGAACAATACTGAGCTCTCTCTCAAAAGAAAGAAAAAAAAAGAAAAACAAAAGGACTGGAGGTTGATACACACAACGATCACTCAGCTTCCGGGTTTTGTGAAAACGGTCCATTAGATGAGAAGCAAGTCCACTGTGTTCACTCCCACAACAGTGCAAAAACTAGTTTCTATCTGCTGCCATCTACAAAAATAGCAAAAGAAAGAAAAGTTCACCCACACACACAGCGGTAGACTTGCGCAGGACATGATAATAGAGTCCTTTTAGTCAAATGTGCATGACCAAGTGTTTTAGTGTGATTTTTTTTAAACCTCTTTCTGTTTCATTACATGCATACATCATACACAAAAACAAAGATGCACAATCTGCACATATGGACATGCATAAAAAAAGAGGCCGTCCAAGCTAAGCTCTGCAAATGCTTAACTACACCCCTGAGGACTTTGAAGTCCCTCGTTCGAGATCAACTTTGTTGTGCTAAGGAAGCATCTCAACGCAACCAGTCCCAGTTGGTTGCTAATTGTTTAGTCTGCAGCAGTCGTCTGAACCTTATTTTCCAACATTTTCCTGTCTACTAATGGAAGGGGACAAAAATGACTGGACGAGCTCCAACATCTAGCATGAAGGCCAGAACAGACAACACTAAAACGTGCCAAATGTTTCCTTTCCATGATGAATTTGTCTGTGTCATATTAAGTTCTTGCTTATGCAACAGACATGTTTAAATTGTTTTTAACTGTCTGGCAACAATATGGAAAGAACCCACTCAGAGATTGGCTTAATGAGTAAATGCTTTTTTGCCAGACATTTGTAGGAGGTAAACAAAACACAACAACTTGAGCAACCTGTTTGCAGAGGGTCTCACAACCATTTTTTTTTAGGATGGATACTACTGCATTATAGCAGGTTAGTGAGATTGTAGCGTGTTCTGATTTATGTAAAAATTTGGGTTGGCACTGTAGGAATACAATTCCTAAACCTGAATCCTAAATGGACCAGTGGGGAATCCCTCACACCTTCTGGAGTCTGTGTTCTGTAAAATTTAAATCATGCTGATTTTCAGTACAGTACTGTGGACCCCGATGAATAGACACAACATGGCGACAAAGCACTTTTTTTAGGATAAAGTTTGATGACACTTCAACTTACTGTAGCTCCAAAGACTGCACCAAACCATTAAGGCTTTGGCATGAGCGCAAAAAGAGCAAATTAGTTTAGTTTTCTGTATATTTTTGGTGAAACTAGATATGCAGAAAACCCCTCCCAAAGTGCTAGTCATCGCCAAGGTGCCAGAATCGAAGCGATGCAATGACTGGTAACGATAGACACAACATGCCGCAAGAGCTGAGGACAAGCCCGGAGAAAAAAATCATAATTGTCTGGTACGCTGCGTGTGCCTTGAGTGGAAGAGTGGAGCATCCTGTTCCATGTGAGCACATCCTGACACCAAACATAAGCTTGTAATCACACATTCACTGCCACAGTTATTTGACCCAAGATCATTAGCAGGATCTTTCCACTCATGACCTACTTTTTTTGTCTAGTTTAAAAAAATAAAATTTGTAGAGAATATTTGCAAAGTCAGGTGTTCTCTTCAATACCCCGCACTCTCCCCCACCTGCTCTTCATTAGGTGGGCTTTGAGATCAAAAAGAAATTACATGACAACTACATGACTACTAAACAACAGTGTTGAATGACCGCAACCCGAGGGTGCCATTTATTTCTGTTTGCAGCCGTACAATTTTGACAATACTGAAAACAAAGAGAATATCACCCACTGTTAAGGCAGGACTCATTGGGACATTCTGTATTTGTGAAATTTGATGAAACATTCTCCAAAAGGGATTAAGTAGAATGGGGGATGGGGAACATGAAAAGAAAGAAAAATAAATGGACAAATAGTGAAAATGCAACCAATTTTTACACAGCACAACAGAAAACGCTTGGGAATGATCTTGCATCATGTCTGAAATCATTACCTTGAAGACTAAACATGGACCACATCATAAACAAACAGTAAAATCAAATGAAATAATGAAAAATGGTGAACTGGGTTACATGATGAAAAAGAAAACAGTACGCTAAGCATTTCTAATATAGCAATTAAATGACATTGGTTTAAATACATTTCTTGTATTATGAGATCCACATTGCACACAATAACAATATGGAAGGATAGATAGTTCCACAAACTTTTTTAAGACGATCAACTCGTCTGAGGATTCTGCAAAGAATTGGGGAGAAAATTTATATATTCTGATACCAACAATTTCATGGATAAGGCCATTAAATAAACATTAACTGAGTTAAGGGTAAAAAGCATCTGTGTGCTGTACGCACTGTTATTGTGAAAGATGAAAGCTTTTCATGGCCAGAGGTCAAATGAAGGTTATCCACCCGCCCATATTAAGTACCGCTACATACAGAGGGTGGTCAGCATTGGCCATGTCACCTCAACATTAGTTTAAATGATCAGCTTCACTCTCACATTCACTGGGTTGTATAGTGACATCATGCGTGTTCTACCCTGGCATATGTTTATTTCAAACGCTATACTTACGGGGCCAATAGGCTACTTTTACCAGATCCATTCATTTATACAGAAAGAAGTGTCATGTGCAAAGAGTCCACCCCTGCCCCGTTCTTCATCTCATACATGGTTCTGGACTGTAGTCGTTTCTATCAAGCTTTTTGGTTTGTTTGTTTTGTCCACTATCAAGGTATGGAGCAGTATCCTCCACATGCCCCGCCGTCGCCGCCTTGCTCCTGATTCCCCAGTTGCAGCGTCTGGCCCTGGCTTTCGCTCTCCCAAAGCCCCGGAGTTTGTAGGATCTTCTCGACAAGTTCCTCAAAGGCACACTGTACGCCGTCTTTGGTCTTGGCACTTGCCTCTGAACAAAAAGGAAGACGGTTACCATGAAGAAAGTCTACATAAGTCTTTAACTCGTTCACTGCCATTGACGGCTATAGACGTCAAAAATTCATTTGAACTATTTCTATTAGTTAATTTTTTCCCCCCACTTTTGTTAACAAGAGTATGAAAACTTAGAAAAAAATATATTGTATATCTAGAACATATATAAAATTGGTGATTAATCGTGAGTTAACTAGTGAAGTCATGCGATTAATTATGATTAAAAATTAATCGCCTGTCGCCCCTAATTTTTAATATTGTTTTCTCTCTTTATTTTAAAGAAAAGTTTATTTAAAATTAAAAAAAAAATCAAATAAAATAACTTATTTTTAAATAATAAAAAAAGAAGAAGAAAATATTATTAAAAATTAGAGGCTTTAGACGATTAAAAATGTTCGTAATTAATCACATGACTTCACTAGTTAACTCACGATTAATCACAAATTGTATTATCTGTTCTAAATGTACAATATGTTTTTTTAGGTTTTCATACTCTTGTTAACAAAAGTGGAAAAAATGTTAAACTAATATAAATAGCCGTCAATGGCAGTGACTAAGTTAATATGAAAAAACGGGGGAAACTATTCCTTTAATATGCAGGTTTTTAATGATAATGACATTTAGGGAAATGGTTAAAAAAAAGACATGATGAGTCAATATAGAAGGCAAAAGACATGCAGCGGGCTCACAGTGGATCAAATCGACAACATTCTTGTCTGGCTCGGCCCAAAGCTGCTCATTAAGGTTGCTGCACTAAAATGGAAACTCCAAAGCAAAAGTTAACCTAATTTCCCAGAAAGGGCAAGTTTGGATACGAGAATTAGAAACTCAGGAAAGCGTGCAGACATGCATTTAAAGTAACAACATTTAAAGCCTATCTAGATGCTAATCATAATGCAAATGATCTGGACAGCTGCATCCAAGCAAAAAAAAAATCAAAGCAATATAAATCAGGCCAGAAAAACACAAATCAGAAGCATGATACGCAACCCTTTTTCAACTTGCACAATTTCTGTTAAAAAGTTAAGAGGCAATCCCGCATACCAATAACTGAACTCCAACATGGACACTCACTTACCGATAAAAAGCATTGTGTGCTTTCTCGCAAACTTCAGGCCTTCATTTCTGTCCACTTCATGGTCATCCTAGAAACCAAATAAAAAAAATTTTTTTAAATATGTATAGACAATTTGCTTTCATATTTGAATTAGTGTCTTCACAATTGTCTCAACTGTGGAAGCAAATCCCCTTGAGACTCACCCTATCAATCTTGTTGCCTACAAGCATTTTTACAATATCATTGCGAGTTGTGTAGGTTTCCAGTTCATTCAGCCAGTTCTCCAGTTTTGTGAAGGTGTCGCGCTTTGTAACGTCATATACTATCAACCCAAAAGAAACAAGAGAAACAGAGAGTGTTAGGCAATTCTGCACATTTACTGTGCTTTCCAATATTACAAGCCATAGATAATCAAATGACACGGACAGAATTCACGTGATGCAAAAATAATTCTACAGCAGTAAAATAAAGAAAGAAAGAAAGGCACACAGATTGTTGCAGTTTTTTTTTTTTAAGCACTTACCAAGTATGACTCCTTGGGCGCCACGATAGTAGCTGGGTGTTAACGTACGAAACCGTTCTTGTCCAGCTGTGTCCTATAAGAAGAGGGCATGATAATAAAATGGCAGAAACACTGAAAAGAAAAATCCACAGGTGCCGAAGCGCGAGTATGTGAAGGTCCATTGTAGTAAGATTGTAGAAAGAGCCTCTTGAACGGGTAGAAAACAATCACATGAGGTCCTCGTTTAATGACAGTAAAGACAATGTTTTAAAGTTACAGACGGAGTAAGATTACATTTTCATGTGGTATAAGAAGGCGCCATATACACATTTCAACATTAATATAAATTAAAACATTGTTCTATAAATTATTTCAATAAAAAATACATTAGTACATATTTTGTCCCTATTTAAAATGGCTTTGAGTGCAGTCCTATGTTCCCCACTCCACATCATTTGAGTTGCCTATTCCTTTAATCTTAGGACGTTAAAAAAAGAAAAGAAAAATCCATCTCGCTTCTCTAAGTGATGCAAGTCTTGCACCACTAATTTGTGTACTGTTCTGTGCAATGTCGCAACCCTGTGGACAGATATTGCACTGCATCATGTTTTTCATGAGGTCCTATTTAAATAAAATGTATCAACATAATAATACGTCTTACCCATATGGCAAGTTTTGCTTTATTTCCATCGATGGCCAGTGTCTTCACTTTGAAATCCACACCTTATTCAGCGTGCAACAGAAAAGGAACAAGAGGGTTTTAAAGGATTGCGAATTGCGAAGTTATAAACATGAAAAACTTGTGAGTTCTTGTGTGACGCATACCTATTGTCGCTGACTGTTCTGGATCAAATGTGTCTTCTGTGAATCTCAGGAGAAGGCTGTGAGTAAAGGAAATTCAGTTAATGGACTAAAACCCTTTAAAGGTTTTATGCAACAGTAGACATTCCAACACGGTGGCGATTGAAAACAATGAGGAGCATCAGCTTAAAACACCCGCAGTGAAAAGTTGACAAAATATGTTGTTTAGGTATTATTACAGCGCAGCAATACTGCCAACAAATGAACTTGAAAAATATAATACCATTTGGAGGTTGACAAAAAAGCCGCTGGGCAAAACAGTGCTAATATACTAATGTCAACAGACTAAACAGGCTAAGTTAGCAAGCTAGCTCAGAGCAAAACAAACCTGGATTTCCCCACTCCACTTTCGCCTATTATCAACAGCTTCAGAGTTGTCAGTACGTCGTCGTCCATATTCCGATGTAACGTTAGTTAGTCGACCGATTTGCTACGCTTTTAAGAACAATGTACAGAATGCTTGTTTTTGTGGCTTGACAAACTGCGTGCACAACTTCCGCCCAACGTGTACGTCTGACGTCATCGATAATCGTCGATCACATTCCTAAAACAACTACGTCAGTCATTTTTACAACAACAAAAAATAAAAATAAAAATTAAATCTTAACTATGACGGTAACAAAAGAGGATTTTTTTTTAAATTATCGGGAATGGTCTTCCATTAAAAAAACTAACCCAAATACAGTTCTTTTTCCTTAATAAATAATAAGAATAATTTTTGCGTGATCTGTTTACTGAGGAATTGGGAAATTTTAACTGAATTAAGTGGTCAGCATTCTGAGATTAATAATAATAATAATAATAATAATAATAATAATATATTTTAAATGGCACAGCTAGGTATTGGAGACGCAAACTCAGCCTTTATGGAGACAATCGTATTGAATGTTTTTCAGCACATGTAAAGTAAACAAAAAAAAGTGCTGCATTGCATTTTAATAAGTTTGAACAGGATATATGCATAACTGCAAGTGTCATTGCCCATTCTAATTTGGTTGCATTACATGTTTTAAATGTGGCAAATTTTACTTGTATTTGATTCAGTGATTTGCTCCCATCCCACTAGATTAGGGGTCTGCAACCTTTATTGTCAAAAAAGCCATTTGGGGCCAAATAAATCATAATAAAAAATATGTCTGAAGCCGACAAGCATTTGAACATTGCGATGAACAAAGCAGTGTGTTAGTCTAATCATTATGGTCTATAAATGTGTAGAATTATAAACTGAAGATATATCTCCATACTCTCTTAATTGAAAGTGTACAAAAGTATGTTTTTCAGAGAGATCAAGTAGAAGCGGATGATTTTGAGTAGTAATTATATACAATGATGCTGGCTATGATAGAATTAAGCACTGCATATTTGTTAGCATTGGCAATTTATTTTATATAGTTTGATTATAATGTGCATAATGCACCTGTAAGACTATTTGCACTTATGATTTTAAGAAAATATTTGCGCTTTATGTTGATATACAATAGATATAATAAAAAAATTAAAAATTAAACGCTATAGCCATTTTAGTTTAGTTTTTTTTTTTAATTTTTGCTTTACATTTTCTATGGGTGGTGTGCCTCGAGAGAATTTTTCGATGAAAAAAGTGTGACGCTAATTAGAACTGCACCATAACAGAAAAATATAATATAATGCGACATTTTGTGGTAATTTTCCGGGTTTGTTCTGTTAGCTTTTTCTACATCATGCATGCTCCACCAATGCCCAGGTAAGTATGTAGTGCCCTGACTGTTTTATTCTGACTGCACCAATCAGCTTTTATCTTCCCTTTATAGTAGAGTATGCGGACCCTCACACTCCACAGTCTCTTTGGTGAGGAGAGGGGCGGAGTTTTTCTTACCTCATTTGAAGTCATGTTTTCGACAACTGTGGCTGTCGCTTTAAGATCGCGCACATACTCGCACATGCACCATGAACGAGCCTGACACAGATGCTGCAGTTACACTTTGGTCCAGAGGTGGCAGTTGCGAGTACAAGAAAGTGACAAATGCACAAAGATCCTTCAAGAATACATTTTCTGACTTTTGTTTTGGCAATTTTGTCTACATTTTATGTAAATTTTCGGGATTTCTTCTTTTGTTTTGGGACATTCTATAGTTACTTTTGGAATGTTTTCTATCATTAACATTCAATTCTCTGAAAATTTTGGGCAATTTCATTGACATTTGATGGTAATTTTTTGCTTTTCCTCCTCCTTTTTGGACATTTTATGGTCACTATTTGGACATTTTTAGGTAATTTTGAAAACTTTTTCATCTATCTTTCATCTGTTTTACTGACAACTTAAACATTTTGACTCGGACCATTTTTGAATATTTAATTATTCATTAAAAAAAAATCTAAATCATGAATACATTTAAATAATATTTTATCTAAAATTTAAAATAGCCTATGTCAAAAAAAATATTAATTTCTACAATTATTTATCTATTTTATAGTTCCACGGGAGCCAACGGAGAGGGACGAAAGAGCCACATGTGGCTCCAGAGTCACAGGTTGCACACACCTGCACTATAGAGCCCGTGTACCAGGTACTCATACCAGTGACACAGAGAGAATCATTGTGTTTGTCCTGAGCTCTTGCATGACCATCAAGCAGTGAAAAGAAAAGGCCTGAGGGCCAAACCAGTGACAGTAGCAAGCATTGAGGAGACTCACTGAACCATACTGCACCTACCACTACTCCTCAATAGCCACTTTGATTGAACCGCTCCCCAACCTTTTCCCGCTATTATTCCTTTCAAAGTAGATCAACCTTGTTATCATGCAAATCTCACGATACAAAGCATCTAGAAAGAGTCCGATGCACCACAAATGCAGCTGGTAGTGAGTTTCCATTTTTCTTTGTAAGCTTGGACCCAAGTCAGCAGCCATGGCCACATGCCACACAGACTGCATGGAGAGACCTTTACGTATATGTTTTGGGATGATGGGAGCTTTTATTGGATCGCACCCGTGCTGGTTCCTCATCGCCCCACTTGTTGTCTCGGCAGGTTTTGGGAGTGGATTTTATTTTCTCGCGGAGAGGCTGTCCAACAACATTGAGGAGCAGTTCACTCCTGTTGACGGCCAAGCCAAGTTGGACAGGAAATACATCCAGGAGACATTTCCAGGAAATGATTCCATATTTTCACCTTTGAGACTCAGCACAAACGGACACTATGCATCAGTCATTGCAACCAGTGACAGCAATATTCTGGCAGTGGAGGCACTTCAGGACATCTTGGACCTGGACTTCAGAATTAGGAGAATTGCTGTGCACTTTGACAACCACTCTTTTGAATATATGGACGTTTGCGCTAAAGTGAGGGGATCCTGTAACTCCAACAGCATTCTGGAAATCATCAGATACAATGCTTCTAACATAGACAACGTCAACCTGACATATCCTTGGCATCACACCGGTTTGAGTGATGTTCCCTTGCATCCAAGTTTAGGTGGTGTACGTTTGAAAGGGCAGAGCTCGCTAGTTGAAAGCGCAAACGCCATTCAGCTCCGTTATTATCTACAAGAGGATGACAAAAGAAAGATAGACATGTGGTTGGAAGCTTTCATCAACTTGCTGTCAAATGAACCATCCAGTCAGGTAAACAACATTAGGGACACCTGAAGAGGTTAATGAAAGCAATTATACAGGAAGAGCTGCTAGATTTGGAATGTTACAAAGATAATAATGGCACTTTGTGGAAGCGACATTTTTGGTGCAACCTTAGCCTTTGAATTGTGCAGTTGTCCATGTATGTATCAGACTGTTTCACAGAGCAGAACCTGATTAATATACTGTATATGTCTTCCCTTTAAAGCTAACATACTCCACCTCCATGTCCATGCAGTGGGAATTTGAGAAATCTTCATCGTCGGTGATCAGTTTATTCTCCATCACCTACGCCATTGCCAACACGTTTTGCGTTCTATCATGCTGGAGGTCATCAACAGATTTTTGAAACTACTTACAGAAACATGGAGCATTCGAATTGACACATAAGTAAATGTTGTACACTAAAAAAAGTCACATTTCTTTAAAATGCATGTTTTTTTATTTCATTAGGTTGGACAATGTCCGTACAAAGGTGTGGGTGGCTGTCTGCGGCGTGCTGACCCCAGGTCTTGCGGTCCTTAGTGGTTTCGGCATGCTACTGCTGTTGGGTCAACCTTTTGTCATAACAGTTGCCTCCGTTCCTTTTATGATAGTAGGTAAGTACAGTTGTGGAATTTAGGGCTTATCCTGGACATACATTTTGCATTTATTGAAATTTAAATAAATTCCTGTTGTCTTTATGTCCCCTGTTGGTGATTGAGGCCAGCTGAGTTTGGTTTTTAACAATGTAATTACTTAGTATGGAAGACAGTATTGACTCCAGAAAACATTAAGTGACTGCAACCATGAAAATAAACACTTAAGGGGGAAACAAGTGACATCACTGAGCAATGAGAAGGACTCACTGAGCCATTCGATGCTTTATAAGGCACCAAATACGATTCCCTTCCTTTAAAGCATTGGTGTCCAAACTACGGCCCGGCGACCATTTGCGGCCCGCCATTAACTTTTGAGCGGCCCGTGATGTGACACCCCCCAAAAAAAGCTAAAATTGGGGGGAGGCAGAGTGTGACTTGAGCGTGTCAAAAAAACAACAACAACAATAATAGGTGTTACTACTACTAAAAAAAAGAAGTTTTTTTGGTATATATTTCTAAATAATCAGATATACAAGTAAACTAATTATGACTTAAATAAAGTTTCTCTTCAAAACACTGATGAATAAAGATGATTATATTTTAGAAGGAAAAATAATTTCTTCCACTTTCTGCTCTGTGTCAAGATCCATTTTATGAAGATATCACATTAATGATCCACAAGTAACTGTTTTAAAAATGGTCAGCTTACTAGAGTTTGTTCTGATTGTGGAGATCGGATTCGGCTGCTGTTCAGTACAGGGGTGGATCTAGTTTGGTCCGATATAGGGGTAACGGCCACCCCAAAATCTTAAAAATTCGTGAAATATTTGCCTCAAATCAACTTGAACAGAAAGCTGTTATGCATTTATTAAATTAATTAGAAAATATAATATATAACTGCTTACTTGATTAATTTTAGTGTGCTTATAAATTGAAGTTGAACATTTTTAAAGTGGCCCCTAGCTTGCGTCCTTTCATTTCTCTGTATGCGGCCCTCAAACGAAAAAGTTTGGACACCCTTCTTTAAAGGCTTAACACTGTACAACGAACAGTTTGTGGGTTGTAAAATGCAAAAGTCTTGAATTCCATGTGTTTTCTAAGGTGTTGGACTTGACGATATGTTCATCATGACCTCCTGCTGGCAGAGGACCCGCGTGGTGGACAGTGTTCCCGATCGGCTGGCTGACACCTACAGGGACTCTGCCATCTCCATCACTATCACCACCCTGACCGACGCTCTGGCTCTCTTCCTGGGCTACAGCTCACCCTTCGGCTCGGTCCGCTCATTCTGCCTCTATGCCGCAATTTCAATTTGCTTCTGCTACCTTTACAACCTTACGTTCCTCGGGGCTTGCATGGCTCTTAATGGACACCGGGAAGCGGGGAACAAACACTGGTTGACTTGTGCCAGAATCCCAGAGGACTTGCCATCCGCACCCTCGAAAAGCTACAGTGTCTGTTGTGCTGGAGGCGGCTACGATCGAATCACGCAAAAAGAGAAACCTGAGTTAATGAGTCTAATGTTTGAGCGTTTCTATGGGCCGTTTTTGACCCACAAATACATTAAAGCGGGTGTATTTGTTATTTATGCTTTTTATCTTGCTGTTAGCATCTATGGTTGCTGCATCATAAAGGAAGGACTGGATATCAAGAATCTGGCTCTGGATGACTCTTACATTCGTAACTATTACAGCAATCAAGAGCGGTATTTTTCTGAATACTGCTACAATGTGATGGTTGCAGTGAAGCAGCCATTCCCATACTGGAATGAAGAGGAAAGTAAGCGTTTGCTTGGATGCGTTTCCAACTTTGAAAACCTGGACTATGTAAATGGTACTTTTGGTTGGTTTCAGTCCTTTGGGCGGTATGCAAATGGCATCAATCTTAGCACAGGCTCTCAAGAGGCTTTCCAATCCAATCTATTAGATTTTTTACAACTAAAGAATGAATTCAGTCTTGATATTAACTGGAGTTCAGACAAAGAGATTCAGGCATCGCGATTTTTCGTTAAGACGCTTAACAACAAAACATCAGCAAATGAAATGATGACTGGACTCAGGCAAAAAGCAGAAGAGTGCCCAGTTGGACTTGTCGTATACCACCCTTCTTTCATTTACTTTGACCAATACGCTGTTATTTTAGACAACACCATTCAAACCATCCTGGTAGCCATGTTGGTGATGCTGCTCATCTCATTCCTCCTGATCCCCAGTCCAGTATGCTCTGTATGGGTGGCGTTCGCAATCTGCTCAGTCATTGTTGGCGTGACCGGCTTCATGTCTCTGTGGGGTGTAAATCTGGATTCTATTTCTCTGATCAACCTGGTCATGTGCATCGGTTTTTCTGTGGATTCCTCGGCACACGTTTCTTATGCATTTGTTTCCAGCCCCAAATGTGATGCCAATGAGAAAGCCAAGGATGCTTTGGCCCATTTAGGTTATCCAATCATGCAAGGAGCTTTGTCGACTATTTTAGGAGTGGTAGTGCTGTCTTTATCTGGTAGCTATCTGTTTAGAACATTCTTCAAAATTGTGTTCTTAGTGATTACTTTTGGTGTGCTTCATGGTTTGATGTTTATTCCGGTGTTTCTAACAATTTTATGGAAATGCAGGAATTGGAGTATGTGAGAGAATGAGCAACATACAGTATAAGCATTCATTTTCAGTATTTTGTGTTTTAATGTGAACAAAGAGTTTTCCTAATTCTGGGTTTTGTTTTATTGTCTCCACATCATTTCCAGTACAGAAGTTTTGTCAATGAAAAGCAGCTTGCACATGGATGTTTAATGCGCTCACCACACAGATGGTTTATTTCATACATCTATTTACAATACTCCCATTAGATCCCACTATTACAGGGTATATACAACTATAAATGGGTAATAGGCCAAATTTACCATAAACTCAGAAGGGGGGGAGAATAAAAATACAACTAAAATTTATATTTTAACCAGGTTGGTAAAAAGCTAAAAGTGGGCAGCAAAAAATTGTGGTAATAGGACTGGTTTCAATGTAGAATAGGAGTTATGGTTACATGAGTTTGGTAGCCAATGCACACATAAAAAAACAAACAGGAACATTTTGCCAAGTAGCAGTAAATACTGACTGCCTGACAAACAGGTGTTGCTGTTTACCACTCAGCATTTGATGCCATATCTGGACACATATGTAAGTGTATGTTTGCAGTAAAAGACAAACCTTAAATACACTACATTCCCCAAAAGGCCACCTTATTGACCAATAACATTGAAACCGTAGTTGAGTGGTACACACAAGTTTAGCTAATCAGTCATGAATGGATGAAAAAAAAGCACACAAATACAAGTAGATAACAGACATACAGTATGAGTGGATTGGCTCCAAATGATCACATCGAATGCACATGCAGCTGAACTTAAATAATTCTCGACCAATAATTTACAAGATAATCACAACCAACAGTTGCTTTTTTTATGATTGTGGTGAAGATTTACATTCATGTACCAACTGATGTCCTGAGCAATATCTACATGTATTTAATTTATTGTGCCAGCGTGATGACTTGGTGTAATCTAGGAGGAGACATCCAGCAGATATATTTCACTACATTAATGCACAATTTTAAACTTCACCACAATTAGGCCTGTAAGTAAATGAGCATTTAAGCACTAAGATTTTCTAACACACTGATTCACAGCTCTTTCCCACAAGCCCCGAGTCCTTAGAAAATCCCAAATCAACCCCACTTTGTTGCGTTACCCTGGCTGCCTTCATCTGGTCTCCAGGGTCTTTCCCTCCAAGACCAGCTGGATCTCTTTGGCATTCAGCGTCTCGTACAAGAGCAGCGCATCAGCAAGGTTCTTGTGCTCTTTGGCATGAGACTTCAAGAGGGCTTTGGCTCGCTCGTAAGAATCCTGCTCAAAGGAAGGCAATGGCCATTTAGACAAGGTAGCAGGACATTTGCTCATGTTTTAATCAGTCGTCTTAAACCAGTAATACAGACCCTCAGTAAAACTCTGACTTCATTTTCCACTGCTGCTTGAGTCTCTGGACTTTGTTCTTTCATGTTGGTGTATGTCATCACACCCAACTGTGATATAGATGAGGAGGAGACATTAAAAATACATGAATATATATCAAATAGAAATAAAACAATCTTAACTTCTTGGCCATCTTTTTCACATCACCTTTTCACACATTCCAAATCTTGTCACCATCATCTTGGCAATCTGAGTTGCACTGTCAAAGTCACTTGATGCTCCTAGAGAAGAAAATAAATCAAATAAGACAACTTTTTATATCACAACCTCAACATCTGTGTGATTCTTGCATTAATTAGTTTCATATTCTAACCTGTTGTGATGTACTCATGACCAAATTTGATCTCCTCTGCGACTCGCCCTCCCATGCTGACATCCATCTGAGCCAGCAATTGCGAGCGTGTCTCACTCCAGCGATCATTCTCTGGTAGCAGTGACACCTACAAAGATGGTGGTGTGGCATTTACTCTCATTTCCCCTCCCCTAACAGAGCATATGTGTTGAAGCATATGACCATCTGGTTTACTTACATGCCCCAGAGTGGGGCCCCTTGGCATGATAGTGGCTTTGTTAATGGGCATGGCGTCTTTGGTGTAATAAGCCACAATAGCATGGCCGGATTCATGGTATGCTGTGATGGTCTTGTTCTTCGTGTCGATTTCAGCACTCCTCCTCTCGGGGCCTTGAAGGATAAAAAGTTAAAGAAATGAAGACAATTAACCAATAGTTTGAATGGCGAGAAATGTGACACACATTGTCTTGTAAGGAGGTAAGTCATAGACCCCAATATTTGGACTCACCCATGAGGATTTTGTCCTTGGCAAACTCCAGCTCCTTCATGGTGACCATGTCTTTACCATCGACTGCTGCCTTCAGGGCAGCCTGGTTTACCAGATTTTCCAAGTCTGCGCCAGAGAATCCCACGGTGCCCCGTGCAATAATCTTGGCCTCAATGGCTGCAACACAACCAAATTGGTTATTTTACACAAACATCCCATGATAGCACCTGCATGCAGTAATACAAATATTTGCCGATGTTTATGCCACACCTCTATCCACTTTAATCTTTTTGAGGTACCAATTGAGAATCTCTGTTCGTCCTTTCACATCTGGTTTAGGGACGGTCACCTGCATGTCAAATCGTCCCGGGCGGATGAGGGCGCTGAAGAAAATCAGCAGGTTACAAATGGTTCCTTTCTGCTTGACCAGGGCAATTGAAATTTTTTTTGTGCATGTACAGAATGTAAACATACTTATCTAAAGCCTCTGGGAAGTTGGTGGCTCCTATAATGATGACTCCTTCATTTGGTTTAAACCTACGACATAATTTAATATTCAATTACAATATACAATTAGGTCATTCTGGTGAATAATGCATGCAATTTTAATGCTCTGCATTTATTCCCACACAAAAAAATCTTGATTGCATTCGACAGCATAGCATATGAGACAGCTCTATCTTAACTCATTCAAACCCCTAAACGTGTACAAACGTTTTTTAATATTTGTCCTTTCCTCCCCAAAACGGGGTTACACGCTTTTATGTTGTTGTTTTAATGCAAGAGCAACAGAAGGCTTTGATGCAGATTCTGACATGAAGAGGTGGCTTAAAGCAGTGGTAGTTATTAAATTGGCCAGCAGGTGGCAGCAGAGTATAATAGATCAGCCAGGGCCTAGGGATGGGTATCTTTCACATTTGAACCAGTACTGTTCCAATACTCTGTACCTGGGAATCAATACTGGTAGTCAAGGTACCAATTTTCTGTACTTTTGTTCACACTCTCTCTCTCCCTTTTATTTTTTTAATGTAAAATTTTATTTATTAATTTATTTGGGTGGTAGAAAAAAATCATCATTGTTTATTTATTAGCAAAATCGTCTTAAAAATCGATTTAACAATTGCCTTTTCAAATAAAAAATAAAATAACATTTCATTCAAATCGTGTTTAATATTTTTCAATTACTGAAGTATAATTAATAAACAAGTTTTTATTACAAAAAACAAAGTGTGAATCAAAGTTCTGTGAACAACAGTAAATATGTATATTAATAATAATTGATGTTATCTTTGTTTCTTGTGCAGTTGTTTTTCAAGAACGTAAAGCCTGCCGCGCTATAAGCTCAAAGTTTGAACCCACCTTGGACTCAAACATAAAAATAAAAAAAGACAGTTGGAAGAGGACATGACATGAACAAAGAATAATTGAGTTCAAATGAATCATTTGAATGTACCCGACGTGGTCTGTAATGCTTGTTTGCTACATTTTAGCCACAAGTCTTGGTCACCAGTAGTATATCCTAATTACAATGTCTTCTATAAACCTTAACGATGATGAACCCGTGTGCCTTCCAGCATGATTCGAGTGGGTAGGGGAAGACGTGCGCGGGCTCCTCATATAGTGAGGATGCCCCGACACCTCCCTCTCATGCATGCACTGTTTGCGGGGAACCGAGAACATTGCCAGCCTGCACCCGGCGCGGAGGCTGTTATACTTTAAAAACTTTATTTCTTTGGCTTGGTGGTCCTGCATGAGTGGGTGACGTCCGTATGCTGGTGCATGTACAATGTTGCGTTCAAGTGCGCCTTGGAAAATCGTCAACTCTTCCACTCCCACATAGTCACAACTTTGAAAGACGTGCTTCAGAACTGAAACATGCCACCGTTTGATTTTACGTGAATCGGTGCTCGTAAGTACTGACCCAAATCGGTCAATACCACAAAAAGTACCGCCTTTGGTACCCATCCCTACCAGGGCCATGTTGCAACAAGCTCTGTTTGTCAGTGTTTTCACCAGAAATATGAATATTGATTAAGCTTAGCTATATTCTAATGCTAATTGCTGCAAAACCGAAAGAGATAGATATACAGTGGAACCTCGGAGTTTGAACGTCTCGGAACTCGTACAATTCTGACTTCAACCAAAAAATCTGAGTTAAAAAATGCCTCGGAGTTTGAACACCCAAGCAAGCAAGCTAAGCCAAACGTACCTTGAAAACGGGTAGCCGAGTAAAGCCGAGCAATGCCGAATGCTCACGTTGCGGTAGTTGAGACAATGCACTGGTCATTTCCAGTCAGATTGTGAATACTCCCGGGGGTGCTCCATACTCGCGAGGGCATTTTGATTTTTTTCATGACAATTTTCTTCGCCATGGGCCCAAAGAGAGACAACAGTGCCGCAAAGAACAGCAACTAGTACAGCAAAGAAAAACATACAGTGCTACGAACCACAGTGGAATTAGGAAGGAGATTATCGCGCCGTTGTAACTACTTCTGCAATTACTGGCATGAGGACCCCCCTTAGCTTTTCAACAACGTGCCTGGCGTTAAACAACGCACGCAAGGACCGCTTAGTAGTTAACAATATGCCCAATGTAAAATACACAAACTCAGCACTATCTCATCCACTGATGCCATCACACCACAACAGGTAAGGTATTTTTTATTGTTTGAATACTGTACTGTAAATGTAAAAAAACATAAATAGAAATTAAAATGGGAATTTTCTGTTTTTGGAGCTTGGGAACGGATTAATTGCATTTACATTATTTCCTATGGGGAAAAATGTTTTGGAGGTTGAACAATTCTGACTTTGAACATTCCGCAGGAACGAATTATGTTCAAACGCCGAAGTACCACTGTATACTATTTTTTCCTGATAAAATAATTGACTCTAATCTTTCTTTTGGTAGTCTCCATGTTTTTATAGCAATAAAACACAATATTATGTGGGCCTTGAAAATCAGTCAAAATCCAGTAAAACAGCCAGGGGCGAATAGGGTTGCTTCAGAAAAGGGGAGTGAATGAGTTAACGAGGCAACTGTAGCCAGTAATGCAAGTTACTGAGAAGAAGGATGTAAGATCAACATGATGAAGTAACTTCATAGTTGACTATTCAAATTAACATATTGAAATGAATACATGATTAATTATGAATACATGAGCAATTACCCATCCATCTCAGCAAGCAGTTGATTGATTGTCTGTCGGGAATAAGGATGCATAGGCGACTCAATCCTTTTTCCACCCACACTGTCCAGTTCATCAATAAAGATGACGCAAGGAGCGTTAGCTTTAGCCTCTCCTGAACAAGACCAACAAGAACAGTCAGCCAGTTAGTGTGAATGACGACATGTCTTTCCAACCAATTAAAAGTAGAAGTTATTTGACAAATACTGATAGAGGACATACTGAAAAGATTCCTGATGCGGCTGGCTCCAACTCCAACAAACATCTCATCAAACTCTGACCCAGACGCATAGTAGAATGGAACATCGGCTTCTCCTGCCACCGCTCTTGCCAGTAAAGTCTTTCCGGTCCCTGGTGGGCCAACCAGAAGGACGCCTAAAGAGTTACATAGAAAAATTAAGAAAATAGAAAAGATCCCTAAGCACCTGATTCAACGATTTGATGTTGGACAGCTGATTTTGTCTGACCTTTTGGCAGTTTTCCCCCCAGGCATGTGAACTTATGGGGGTTCTTCAGAAACTCTACTACTTCCTGCAGCTCATTTTTTGCTTCCTCAACACCTTTGACATGCTCAAATGTCACATTTTTCATTTGGACAGGATCCACTGAGGAGTCCAGGCCTGTTGTGGTTCGGAAGCGCACTGTGAAAAATGGTAAGTTCGAAATCACACTGCATGACACTCTTTCAGTTCACTTATTTTTGCAAAATTGTTACACTGCAACATTTCTTTTTTTATAGTGAAAGTCTAAAAGTGAGAAGGACTCTTCACCTGATATGAAGGGGATCTTTGAGATGCTGTAAAGTCCAATAAAAAGCATCACCAACAAGAGGATCCGATTCTTTCTCACAGAGTCTAAATAGTTGGAAGCATAAATACATAAACTTTCAAATGTTTCTGCAACACTGGTTCAGGACAATTATTTTCCTGTGTCTTGTGTGACTAATACAAATAGACAAATACAATCCCATTCAACACAACAGGGGCGGGAGAAGCAAATCTCATTGCGTCATATGTGTCAGTTCTGTTCATACAGACCAACACCACCAAAAATGGCAGAAACTTGAAGGGGCAGTGTTAAAGAGGCTTCATTGGAACTGTAACAAAATTACTGTGTTAAGTATGTATAAGTAATTACGTATTTCTTAGCAGAAACTGGACAAGTGAGGGAGCCTGTGTCATTATTCATGCAAGTGATTATTCTGTCCACAAAAGAAGTTAATGTAATTCATCAATGTTAATTTACCTTTTGTCAGCACTTGGGCTTTCAGAAAACCCTCAGCGAAGCCCCTCTTAAAAGCATCCTGCTGTCCATCAGGTATGTTCCCACTCTTTGTTAGACTGTCAAGACTTTCCACATCGATCCCCTTGTCTCGGGTTAGGAAGCCCTATTAGAATTAAGACATTTACAACTAAATAATACTAATTCACATTTACTGGCTGTTACATACGGTGCAAGGTGACTTCACATGCAGGACTGCAACTAAAAATAAGGAGATAATATAGCCAATAGCAGGCATTTAAGTAGAAGCGGGCTTGACATGACAACGTTCAGAAAATGCTGTAATTCAGTGGTTCCTAACCAGTTCCCTATGCGCATTCACCGAACCCTTTATTGAAAAATATATATATATTTTTTTCTTTTCAAAATCAAGACAGAGGTACAGAGTTTACTGGTGAACAAAATTAACAGAATCTGTCTCTCTTCACCTTCACCAATTCAGAAAGCATTGTGTTCTTATATTCCCCATCTCCATGCAGCTTATGGAAGTGTACTGTTCCTTTAGTTTTGCTCGATAGCTAGTTGTGCTGGACAAGAACTGCTCATCTTGATATTGCAAATCATGCAAATGAACACCGACTCCCATGACTACTCTTTAGAGCACTTTTAAACAACCACCAATCTTTTCTTAAAAGGAACCTCGACTTTAATGACAAGTTTGCACTATATTATTTATTTGGTTGTTACTAACATAACTATGAAATTTATTTTTCAAAAATAATTTACAGTTTAATACATTTTGTACAAAATGTATTTGAACGTACGCCGCCATTGTTATTTACGTCGCAGCGCAGTCAGTGCGTAGTGACGTAGAATGGCGGCTGGCTCTCTGCCGAGCAATGTGAAACACGTATAAAGAAAGCAAGGTATGCCTCGTAGCGTTCCTAAAGAAACAACATGCGATCAGGAGTCACCCTCCCCCACCACTGTGCTCTCGTCATTCACCAGACTCATTCAAGAGTTTTGATATTCCCTTTGTCTAATCTTTCTTTTGGTATGTTCCATGTTTATATAGCAATAGAGCACAATATTCTGTGGGCCTTGCAAGATCAGTCAAAATCTATCTGGTATTGAAGCAGGTTGCTCCAATGAAAATGGCTGGTATTCTATGAGTTTAAGATGGAACCCAGGGGCAGCAGATGCAATGAAAGCAGCAGAGGCCCCAGAATTTAACCCTATGGAACACCATACATATTAATTCATATCGCACATACTGTATTAGTCAGACTACTTTTGCTGCTCGACAGTTTGTATGAGGGAATTACAATAATGAAGAAATCTCATGTCGTACCATCACAACAGTCACAAATCGACTACACCAAATTCCCTGCAGTACAAATAGGCCAAGCTATAGTCAGGTTTCCATCCAATTGTTTCAAGCAAATTTCCTGAAAATGCGCAAAACGGACATGCGACTTATGCCCGTTTCCATCTGTTCTTCTTTTGCGAATATTGAGAGGGGATTGTATACACCATAGGTGTCAAACTCCGGTCATGGAGGGCCGCAGTCCTGCAGGTTTTGCATATTTTCGTTCTCCAACAAAGCTGATATATGATTAGCTCATCAGCAAGCTCTGCATAAGCCTGATAACGATCCTGTTGATTGGAATCAGCTTGTGTTGGAAGAGGGAAACCTCCAAAACCTGCAGGACTGTGGCCCCCGAGGACCGGAGTTTGACACCTATGGTATACACCAGAGGTGGGCATCGAGGGCCGCAGTCCTGCAGGTTTTGCGTGTTGCCCTTCTCCAACACAGCTGATATATGATCAGCTCATCAGCAAGCTCTGCATAAGCCTGATAACGATCCTGTTGATTGGAATCAGCTTGTGTTGGAAGTGAGAAACCTACAAAACCTGCAGGACTCCGGCCCTCGAGGACCGAGATTGCCCACCTCTGGTATACACCATAGAGATGGGATTCACCAGTAATTTAAAAGAAGAAGAAAAACGGGAAGCGACTGCGCCGTGCGATGACGTCGTATGAGTTTTTCTTTTGTAATTCTTGATAAACTGTAGTGTTTCTTTGCTGTTTTCCATCTAATATAGCATTAATATTTGCTTCTTTAATTAATTCCAAAAAGATTTCTGTTTCACCCCCCCCAAACATATCTAACTTTATCGTCCTCCATTGCTTTGTGACTACAAACATACGTGAGACGTAATATCCGGTCAAAACGTGCGACATGTATCCGGTCTTTTTTATTGTTTATTCGCAAAACTTGTTTCCATTGCCAAAATTCTCATTTTCCTTTTTTTGATACGCTTCTAAATCCACCCCCTCCAAGCGTAAAAACTTTTTGGGGGAACTTTGGGCCCTTTTTTGAATTTCTAGCGTTTCTATTCAGTTTTATCTAAGCATTTCTTGAAAATTTTAATAAAAACAGGTGGATGGAAGCCCCGCTAATGTAGCATGATCACCTGTAGCCAATGATGGCCAAGCAGGGCATACGATCATGAATCATATGTGTCGGGTGTGTGTTTTGACTTCCGCCGAACCCCTGAGACTGACTCATCAAAACCCTATCTATCTAACACAGGTTAAGAATTACTGCTCTAAGGGAAAAGACTGTTGTGTTGGAGAATAAATAAAACTTGAATTTTAAGCTCTTGCTGTAAAATGTAAGACATAGTTCTAATGTACCAAAAACTAAATATAAAAAATAAATAATGACATCATTGTCAATTGTGCTATCAGTAAGATAATTTTAGTGCTGAAAATGTAAGCCTATCATTCATAAAAAGACAGATCTAAGAAGCATTTTACCTTCATGAAAGATGGAGGGAAACCTTCAGATTCCACTGGGCGTTCAAGGCCTGACTGCACTCTTTTGGTTTTGCTCCTTAATGTTTTAAAGCCTCTTTGTTGGATCCACACTTTTGAGGAAAAACACAATAACAAAAACAAACAAACAAAAATGTCACTTATAGCTTAACGTGCCTTTTTTGTGCAACATCTTAATAAGCATATGAGTAAATGTGTGTCACCTGAAGAGTGTTGCAGCTCTGTGCAGATTGATTGAAGAGGAGAGGGCCTCTGCCTCGAATAAACTGGGGCTGACATTAGAAGATGAGAAAACCCTAGCAAGGACAAGTGCTAATTAGCAACATCCATTTTACTTGAACACTGTGTTTCTGTGACCTTAAATGGTCTTAGATTAAAATGTCTATGTGCATTTAGTAGAAAAGACCCAGTATTGAATGAGTTCTTGCAAAACAGATAATCTGCCATACTGTATTTTAATTCATAAGTATTTTTGCCTCTTCTTTAACCATTACAGTACAATAAAGTATAATTCAGCATACTGTATTTGAGAAACAAAAATATAATTACAGTACATAATTCTCTTATAAAGAGGAACAAAGTGAACAGTTGTAGGTCTAGTCAGTAAACGCTACCAAAACTCACCATGCTTGTTTAGAAAAAAAGAGTGTGTGGAAAGGTGGGACGTTCGCCAGATTGCCCGTGTACCCGCTATAGGGGCTGGGGTCTCCTGTAAATTCAAACGTGGTAACAGCCTAATCGCCAACTCATTCAGCTGTTGTGTTCCCAGGTCTGACAGGCCAAGGTCCCGTAGGTTCCACTGGGGCTGACAATACACAAAACTTTCATTATAAATGTCATGCTTACCAGTATTGCATGTAGTACCAGTGTCAGGTAAAAGCGAGTGATTACCTCTGGGTAATGTAGTTCTGACTGAGAGGCATGCTCATTGGGTACTCTTGATTTGCAGATTGTGCTGCTGCTTACGACTGAACTTTTCAGAGAGTGGACGACATTGAGGAGTTGGCTGAGGGGAATGGTCACCTGCCATTTTAAGAAAACAATAGCATTTAATGTTTGACCATTAATGAAAAGAGAACAATTGCTTAGTTCTCCACAAAAGTGGTTGTTCATTTAGATACTGCTTTCAAAGTTATTTGAACATTTAATATCTTCAGGTAAAGGTTCAATATAACAGAAGTAGAAGTAGAACAACTTTGTTCAACTGTATCAACGAAATTCTGAACATTTTCAAAATTATCATGAGAAAAGTACAGGTGAACGCTTGCGACCTTGAACGAACCCTGACGTGGAATCAACATTTGCTAGCATCTCAAATGTTCGCCCCTCAGTGGGATAAAGTGCTTTAACCAATGCTATTGATTTATGCTCACACTGCTTTGCATTGTCAAATGTGCGTGCGCAGTTTTGCCTTCATAGCACCTCATCGGGCTCTTCTCACGAGACCGCACAATGATCACGAACGGCACGTAACCCAGTACATCTCAGCGCCATATTCTTATAATGTAAATAATGTGTTTTAATTTAAAACAATACTAAAAGCAGATCCGTAGTACAAATACTGGAAGCTATGGTTAAGGTTAGCTAGCTAACAGGGACAACTTCTAAGGGTTACAAAAAGAACACGCTGCTATTATTAGTTTCACAAACCACTAATGTCTTCTTACCTGGGGTTGAACAGCCGTTGACAAAGAAAGCATTTTGAGCCAACGGCGACCGTAAACGCATACAAATGATTTCTTTTTACACGTATTTGTGCCTACCACTTTAACTTTTGCAAGCGCGACAGCTAGCATAAAGATCCGGATGTGACGTCAATTGCTAGTTTTGTAACCCGGATAGGCCCGCCCACCCCTTTTGTAACATACCTTTGTTTCCACCACCCCTATCCTCTCAGTTGAGTTCATCCAATATGATCTTTTAGTGCTTTTATGTATGACTACACACGTGACGTGTACTGTCACTTGTAGATTATAATCCATGTATTTTACACAACAAACAAAAAAGCAAAGTACACTACAGTTAAACAGAACAGTCAATAACTTGGGAGTGTACACAAAAAAATACATTGCGCATCAATGGGTTGAAATATCAATGTTCAATACTGAATGAAACTGACAACCAGTCACTCACATACACCTATAGCCCAAGTCTAAAATCAACCCAACATGCTTTTAGACTGTGGAAGGACACCAGAGAGAGTGCATGCAAACACAGGCAGTACATTCAAACTCCATACTCAAAAGCCTCAGGCTTGAGTGCAGATTCAAACCCACCTGTTCTTGCAGTGGAGATATTCTGGATGCTGTATAACAGCAAAAAAAAAAAAGGAGACATTTTCCAACAGTATCTTTTTATTAGTGTAATGCTCACACTTTTATTACAGTCAATGAAAATGGTCTCTGCCACAGTCATGACAACAAACTCAAACTGGCAACAATAGCCTCCAAATTCATCATATAAATCATAAGTGGAAGACAATATGGTGCATCTACACTTGTTGACTTGTTATGATGCAACTAGTATTAAAATAAGATACAGTATATAATATTAAAAGTAGATTGTCTTTACTTTCTTCCATTGAGTATAATAACCATTGTAAAACATACAGTATACAGTAGTAGTTTGCAAATGTGTCAGTGTATGTTTTTTTGTGTGAGAGAGAGAGAGAATTGAAAGAACAACAAAATAAATTAAAAAAACAGTGATCCTTTAGGACAAAAAAAAAATCCTCTGAGTAGGTTTTTCCCAGTCCCACAGTTATGCAATAGAATGTGCTGTTATGCTGAAATTGACAGGTGAATTGTCAAGCACTTACAAAATGTTCAAATCTTGACATTTACTTCATGTTAATTTCTGGTCAAAGTTCCTCCATCTGTCATCGAAACAGGAGTGCAACTATCATGACGTTTACACACAAGGATTAATTCAAGTTATTTTCCTGGAAAAGAAAACACACTTTTATAACACTGTGAAGTAAAAACAAAAGACCAAGACATATTATATTGAACTCAGTATCTTGCTTACTGTCTTTTTCGTCGTGAATAAAGCTGGACCAGACCATATGCAAGTGCAGGCCAAAGTATTGTCATCACCATGGTAATTGGAGAATGGTCAAATGGCCACCAAGATGGTGTCAAAAACTGTAGAGAAGCGCAAAACATATTATAATGTGGTTCCAGTGATAACAATAACTGTCAATCTTTTATTTAAACACTTTGAAGGAAATACTGGATGTTAATACCTTTTGTGCTACAGGTAGAGCGTCTGCACACTTTGATAATGATGATTTTGACTTGAAATGGGAAATTACAGAAACATACTGGTTAAATAAAACAAACAATTGGTAGTGTTGTGAAAGTTCGCTTTCTACGCAAACTAGTTCAAAGTTTAGTTCAGAAACGTTAAAATCATCTAGTTCAGTTGTTAGTTCATAATTCAAAAGTTTATGGTTCCAAAAATGAACAGGTTGATAGTTGTTGGTTTTATTTTATTTGAGGAAAAATTTTGCTTGAATAGTCTTTTTTTTTTTAATGAGTAATTAAAACAAAAACAGGATTGTCATTTTTAATGTGCAGGGTGATACTAAGTAGGAACCGAGTCGTCCCAAACTCAACTAAACCCCACTCTCGTCTTCAGGCCACCGTAAAATGAACGTTCATGAATTTTCATCCAAAGAACTTGTTCAGGTACAACACTGCCAATTGGACACACATGAGACCAAACATAAAAATTCTGTAAAAAATTCAAGATAATAATGCTAATTTTTGATCGGCACTGTGCAGTAGTACAGTATGTTGCTATGTTAAGGTCTACGCCACTGCAAATTACAACTACAGAATAGTGTCAATTATGACCCCTCTAATAATAAATAGAGCCTTAAAAAATACATTTTAATAATGATCATCATCCAGAGTGGGTTTTTAGAGTATGTTGTGTCTGGTGACACCATATTTAGTGTAGTATACACTATAGAGGGGTTATACTGTGATGACGGAAACAGTAAATGAGTTAAATAAACTAAACCACATTGAGTTATCAAGGTTGACCCTTAAAACAAGGCAGTTTTGTGAATGGTTTGTCATTTACTTTGTAGAGCAGCATAGTCTACAGCACACTTTTTATTTTGTTTTTTTGAAAGACCCAGAGCGTTACCTGTGCTACAGTGAGCCCCTCCAAAGTGTGCAGCCGATGTAGCACATCGGCCATGTCTTTCTGCAACCTCAAAAGAGTTGCAACTATTTGCTCATTGACGTTCCCCCAAGAAGCAGTGCTGGGGCGTGTGCACTGTGATGTACGGTCACAGGTACGCAAACACAGTTGAGAACTGCAAGGATTCTTTGGAGACTCTGAAAGATAAGACAGAAAGTGCAGACTTGCCATGACGACCTCTAAAAATACTGTAATTAGCTGTAGAATGGGTTATACTTATTGTTCGATATTTACCTCTTACAAACTTGTGAGGCTCTTTATGGTAAGAATTGCCTCGGAGTGAACAGCCTTCTGCTTTAAGGGTGGAGGAGCTCTCTAACCAAAGATCATGCTCCTTCCCCAAAGCAGATGTTGATCCACCTGACTGGGTGTGTGATATAGACAGAATCTTGTTGGAGAAACATGACATTATGTTAAGTCAACTGAAGAGGGGGGAAATGCAGCTGAAATGAAATATTGCACATAAATACAAATTGAACATGAACACAATTTAACCTAACACAATTTACATGCATTCATCCATTCTCCTGTACGACTTATCCTTGCTAAGTAAAACAGTAAGAAAGTTAAATCAATACAAACAAATAAGACACTAAAACAAGGGCAGAATCTCAAGCTGTGTGAAAAAACAAGGTATTTAAAAAAGGGGTTTAAGGCAGGTTGTCTCCCAACAGCTGATAAAAAGATTAAAACTATTCAGATTGAGTGAATATTTCAGTTCATCTAACACACACTGAACTGAATTTAATGTTCATTATAGGTTACAATTAGCTATGATTCTTGTAATGCTGTGAATCAAGCTTGAGAAAGAGCACTCTGTGCCATTAGCTACGAACAAACTGTTTCACAGCTTCAGAAAACTTTCTCAGCTCATTTTCAAAACAAAAATAAATATGCAAATGTTCCACATTATGGAACGTAACCCTTAAATGTGGAACAAACCTTCTCCATGGCTGGATGATCCATTGGATCACAGAATTCCTCATTATCAGAGTCTGCCAAATGGAAGTTCTTTTCAGCAACATCATTGTGATCTAAAACAAAAATATACTGCACTATAGCATGTTCTTTGAATCTGAATAATAGTAGTAAATCTGAAACTGTAAAAACAACACAATAATTAAAGTAAGCAACAAAGATCAGCAGAGTGCAGAATATGCCACAATTTAGACCCGATGGTCATAAATCTAGTTTACTTTCACCAAATTGTCAGGTGCATGCGTGCAAATGAAAATGCCCTCGGTCTACCGGAACACCCAGCATTGCTCAGCCAAATTCCTAAACACGGTAAACTAGACTTTACCTGGCACAAAAACAAAGACGCTCCAGTTTTTACGCCGAGCGCACGTGCGCTGTCTATGAAAATAGAGCCCACTGCTAAATGGAACAACCATAATTAAGACAACAGGATGAAGATAATTGAAAACTTAGTCTTATCTTTAATGCCTACTGTTACCGATCAAGTGTCCATTATAGTCCATGTAGATGGGGCTGCATGTGTTGTGCTCTTTTGAGTAGACCAGCTCCTCTTCCTCCACCTCACTATTGAGGGAGCTGTGGGTCCCAATGGTCGAGGAAGACATGCTAGGTTCCACGCTGCTGCTGGACCACCTGGTGTAACACCTCCACCCTGCGTCCTGTGGCGTGTGCAGCCTCGGCGCAGGGCTCAACTCTGTCACAAGAGTGGAAAGGAAAAATAGAAATCATCTAAACATATGGAACACTTTTTGGTAATGCTGATATCAACTACAATACCAGTAATACCTTGTTTTCCATCTGACTTGTCTTCGTCTATATTGTCTTCACTCATTTCACCTTTTCTCAGATATTCGCCACCTTCCTCACATTGAACTGCCTCCTCCCCATTAAAACTCAGGCCACTTTCTTCTTCTTCAAAGTTTTGTATATCATCCCACAGATCTCCATAGCCTGTAAAGGGACACATCAGTCATCAAATTTGTTGTTTTGTTGCACATAAATATCATTGTCAACATCAGCCAAAATATTGACTTAATGGAACACATTATTTCTACTAATTCTCCTTACAATATATTTGAACATAGCAACATAAACAAAGACCAACAAGTGCAATACACAACAGTGTAAAATGACAAATCACACATGATTGTTCACTTTGAGCACCAGTTGATTATTTACTTGACATATAGACATAAACCTGATACTTAAAATACTTGCCTTCCATTGCGGGTTTCATTGGACTGACCAAATCTATAGATAAAAGAAAGAAAGTGCACAGAATATGAAGTTAAGACAATTAAAATAAATATTTGCATCCCTCTGGCTCCTGATTAATGTATACACCTGCTTCCTTTGCAAAAGGTCTTGTGAAAGTTCTGCTGTCCACCTCATTCTCTTCACCCCCATCATCTTCTTCTTCTTCTTCCATGTAGAAGTTGCCAAGCTGCTGCACCAAGTCAGAAACTTCATTTGAGACTGGCATGGTCTCCAAAATCTGGCGTGATACAGTTGTAATAATTTTAGTTTGCGATAGTTACTGTAGAGCACATGTGAATAATTTGTTTAATTAAACATTGTTTAATAAATGTATTAGACCTGCCACCAACTTTTTTTTCAGTAAGCTCTCAAACATCTTTACCAGTAATGAGGATTTTTTTAAACTGAATTCACTCATCAATTAAGCATAACATTCAACAAGTATAAGATTAGTTTCTGCTTAAAAATATAAGCCAGTTATTACAATTGTACATCTCAAGCAAGTTTTCTGTTTTTTGTTTGTAGAATAATACACAAATAAAAACATGTAACATGAAAATTCATAACTAAATGTAAAGGTAAAAGTAATTAAAATGATTACAGACAATGGAAAAAAACGATATACCTACAAACCTTTTAACTAAAGATAAAATGATTATATAATATGTAAATGTAACACAATCTGTACTTAATTGATGTTGTTGTAAGTCAGTTACACATGACACATATTTTTGCTAGATTTAAATTGAAATTTAAAAGTAGGGTATAAACATAAATACACATTTGGCGATTTGGTTCCAAACTAATTTATTAACATGAAAACAAGAAAAAGTTTACCAGCTGGATGTTTTCAACATAATTCTTCATGGCTTCTTCCTTTGTCATGTTACCTAAAGAGCTCCATGCATCCCTGGCCAAAACAAACAAACAAACAAACACAAAACTGAAATTAAAAATCAATAAATGTGAATGTAAATTTAAAATCAATAAAGTGGTGTCAAATCTCATCCTGCTGAGAGTTGTACCTATGATATGTTTACCATTTGTTTTTTTCATGCGACTCCCAGAAACAAGTTGGTCTGGTGAAGTTGCAAGGCCCCATGGTGGCTTGCTTGTAGTAACTATAAAACATCAGCATCATGTCATCTGACAGCTGGAAAGGACCTAAGGGAGATACAGTAAATGTAACATAGACATTGTGAACATGCACGGGTAAGACCGTCGATTGCAATACATGTGAGCTTCTGGGGGTGTTATTGGACTTGACTGTTCAGTTAATCAGCTTGATGAACAGAAGGTGAGCCTAAAACTCTGCATGTAGGTCATCTTGAGCCACACACTGTTACTGTGTACAGGTAACGTACTAACGACAATAGCATATCATTGTGTGTTTTACAAATGCATCTAATTAAAACAAACGTTAACGCCATTATGTCAATTCTTTCCCATAATGTATAGAAAAGTCAACCTTCTTTCGGTAAGCTCCAGATCACTTTAACAGCAGCAGCAAATTTAGCCTGCAGGGTGTGTTGGTCCTCCTCCTGCGCCATGGTGACCACCAACGCGAGTCCTCACCTTTCAACAAAAACATGATGGAGAAAATGTCAAAAACTAACTCCAAGGTAAATAACGGTGCCGTTCATATGTCAATAAATATAGTCCTAAATCGAATCCTAATCAATACGTCCTATTTTATACCCGTTGTATTGATAATTAAAAAGCACGTTAAAAATATGTGACTTGCTTTTAACTCACCACAAAATGTCCTTCTTTACATTGAAAATCTGCAAAATGCAGATTGTTGTGATAACATAATGTTGTGATGTTAAAAATGAATCTCGACTCGGAAGATTCCAAATTAGCAGAAGAGACGGTAAAATCAATTTGGGAAATGTAGTTCTTTAAGAAGATTAACTCCCGGCCAGTTCCGTAATTCCCATAATGCTTTGGGAAAGAGGGATTTAAACCGCAGTAATTAATGGGAAATGTAGTCCATAGACGTAGGTATTTTTGACAGCCCTAACGGCGAGCTCAAGTGACAAATTATGTTATATCTGTAATTAAAACAACAACAACAACATAAAAGTTTAACAATTCAACGTATTTTTTTTTAAATCAAGGCAATGTGTATTATTATTATTATTATTATTATTATTATTATTATTATTATTATTATTATTATTATTATTATTATTATTATTATTATTATTATTATTATTATTATTATTATTACCTCTCAGTCATTCACTGCGATTGTCGTGTTTTTTCTCTTCTTTTTAACGTAGCTCCGAGTTCGTACTAGTAGCCGTCGTGCATCGCAGGCTACGGCCAAGCAATTCCAGACGGGGGAGCCCCTCACTTTCTCGGCCACAGAGCAGCATCACCGCCTCGCCTCACCGAACAAGGCAGGGAGAGGAGAGAAATGCAAAGGGATGTAAGATGGCAGAGCTACAAATGTTGTTAGAGGAGGAAATCCCTGCCGGTAAACGAGCTCTTGTGGAGAGCTATCAGAACCTTTCCCGGGTGGCGGAATACTGTGAAAACAACTATGTTCAGGTAAGATATATGGCGTTCCGTTCGATAATTTGATGATTATCTTCGTCGTGTCTGCGGTGCTGGGGTGGGAGAAGTGGGACGGTGACCACAGGGACAGGAAATACGCGTTGAAATGATCTCCAAACCGATACAAAAGTGTCATTTTCACCCACTATAACGATTCAGTGGTCTAACGTGGTGACAGTAATACGAATACTTTGTAGTTGTTCAAACGGAGGTTCCCATCGATGTGTTAAAAGCTGCCGGTGGTTGTGGAGGGTGTGTCGTTGTTCTGCCCAAGTGTTTAGTCACGGACTGCAGTTTACGACATAACGTGCTACTACTAGTCGATATATAAAACAACATTTACGATGTCTTTTACCGGTTATGCCTAAACAAGTGCCATATTGCATATCATAGCGTTAGAACATTTTGTTTTTCGTAATGTACAGCATTTTCTTCCGTTGGTTTGACAATGGTGAGCTAGCGTCCGATTTTTACAGAACACTTGCGCTAGAAAAGCTGGGACCCATTATCGCTTAACGAATAGACAACAATTAAATTACTATGTTAACTGTTCTTATTTCCTGCAAGTCATTAAATAGGCCTGCAAATATTCCAAGTTGAATGTGATGGAATTGAATGCATTTACAATGCAGGCGCAGGTTAGTGAGAGGTCTGCATATTTGGTTATGTACTGTACACACATACTGGATTCAGTGATCCATTGCGAAAGGCTTTATATTTGTAAGTAAGAATGCTACGTATTGGAATATTACACAGATTGTCTTATTCAATATGTTGCCTCTTTTAAAGCTAAATAAGGTTACCAAAATACCAGGAACACATCTCATGATGCAGTGGCACACCACTTCGAAATGCAACCACAGTGATACTTATTTTCCTTTCGGCTTTAGGGGTCGCCACCGCGAATCAGTTGCCTCCATCTAACCCTGTCCTCTGCATCCTCTGCTCTCACACCAACTACCTTCATGTCCTCTTTAACTACATCCATAAACACCCTCTTTGGTCTTCCTCTCGACAAGAGGCCTGGCATTTGAAAACTCAGCATCATTCTGCCAATATATTCACAATCTTCAATATGTAACTCAAAACTCATTACATATAAGAAAGGCAGAATTTCGCACCATGTAGTGGGTGTAATCAGACTGTGCAAGTGTACCTATATGGCATAGACATTTAAATCAAATGCAATAGTGTGTGTGTTTATTGTTATCGTTCAGCCATCCAATAAACATTTTACAATACTTATGGTAAAATGTGGGGAATTTGGAGATTACTGCTCAGAAGATATGATGCTTCACCTCAATGTGAGTGCTTTCAGAAAGTAAACAAGGGTGACAAACATAACAAGCACATTGTTTTTTGAGATTAATAACAGATAGATTTTAATACAAACTTCAGTGCGAATAGAGTTTAAATACAAACTGGTGGCTAGTCTAAGAAGTGCCTGTTTGATTCTCCTTAGGCAAGGTCATATATGTATAGTTGCACACATGAACATCCGTAAGTACCATACCATACCATACCAGATTGAATAAACAAAAAAACTTACTACAGCTAACTACTCAAAACCACAAACTTTCTTGGAGGAGCTAAAATAAGCTAAATTATGAAACAAATGACAAACATGACTACTGTACTCCAAATTAAATTTGTGACAATGCTATCCCCCAAAAAATAAAAAAAAAAAATCATTATCTGTTTTCGTATTGATTAATGTTTTAATATACAGTAGTCAAGGGGAAATGCCAAATCCGTGACAATCCATTCGGACAAAGAAACATATTATTTCCTAGATGTTAGAAAAGATTATGTTAGAAAAAACAGAGCTCAGTTTTGAAGTCTCTCCCTCCCTTTCAAAATGTGCCGGTATCATCCAAATATAGCGACTCTCTGTCCAAAAATATATTTCTTGTCATCAACCTTAATTTGTGCTACATTATATTTTTTATTGCCTTCTTTGAAGCTTTTAAATGATGTTAATTGATGCTTCACCAGCCGTTCATCACAAATAAAAATTTGTGACACAAATGTCCGCACATATTTCTATGAGAGGGAATGCTGCTGCTGATTCCCTCCAAAATCTCCCTACAGCTCCCATGATTCCTTCTGACTAATGGGTGTTTCAGTTATGACTCACAAACATCTCACATGACTTTCCATTCTTTCATGGTAGTACAATGTTAAATTTGACTACATATTACTTTGACTGGAGCTCTCACAAAAGCATGAATATAAAGAGTTTTTTGTTTTTGTTTGGTGGTTTAGCGATCTGCATGTGTGCCTCAGAGTTGAGAGGTCCCGGGTTTGAGCCTTGTCTCAGGTCCTCCTGTCATGTGTGGACTTTGCATGTTCTCTATATGGGTTTTCTCTATGTGCTCCAACTTCCTGTCACATTTCAATACCACGGGTTTCTTAACTCTCGTGCCCCGAAAGAAACACAGTTTAACATTCTGCCTGCCTGGTATCCTAATCCATCAATTCTGGCCCAACAACATTGATTGACTGAAGTTCAGCAAAAGCTTCTTGATTGCAGTATAAATTAGGGGTGCACCGATCACAATTTTCTGGCCGATCACCGATCTCCGATCTTCAATCTTTTAAAAAGTCTGACCTGCCAATCCCGATTTTTGCCAATCTCGATTTTTTTCATAACAAGCAGCATACACCTTCAGAGTTCCAATCTTATTTTATTGGAAAACATTGAACAATATCCGTGAAATAATACAAACCGTTTGTTTTGACTGCAAATTAAGTAGTACTCTGAAATAAAAATGAAAAGCCTATTAGTCGTCTCAGCAGAAGAGGACAGTGGCTGACTTTTTCAGACCTCTGAGGAGGGAGATGAGATCGGTGGAAAAGATCAGTTTATATTTAAGGGATCGGCCGATCACCGATCCCCCAAAACTAAGGAAATCGGAGCCGATAAATCGGTGCACGCCTAGTATAAGTGCCTTCAATGAAACAGTCACATGTCTGTATGTATTTATTACTTATTGATTGATTTGTTACAATTAAGGCCTTCAAATTCATACATTAATTTTGGTATAACTGCATATCACAGTGTTAAGGCAATGCATGGTGTGGACTGTGCAGTCATACTCAAATCTATTTTTTCATTATCATTATGTTTGGAAACACTCCCGTCGGCAAACCTGAATGTGTTCAATCAGGATATCGGATGGTTTTTCATTCACAATTAGTCTGGGCATAGACAATCTCACGGTGCTATGTAGAGGTGTCTGTCTCTTCATCGATCATAAACGATATGTAGAAGGCAGAGGTGATTTTATCACCAGTGTTCAGTCCGTGCAGACTGAACTCATATGAGCAACCCTAGCAACAAATACAAACAACAATGGAAACCTGCTTGAGTGGGAGCATTTAAAGATATGCACTAGGACTAATGCACCCAGAATAAGTTCTTCCTCGTGCATGTTGAAAAACTGGCCTCATTTCCAACCAGTGTGGATGTACAGTAATTTCTGGACTATAAGGCGCACCTGACTGTAAGCCGTGCTAGCTAAATTTAGGGAATACTCAAGTTTGTTACACCTATAAGCCGCACCCGCGTGTAAGACGCAGGTGTTTTAATGTTACCGCACCGAGTTCCCGCTAATTTCTTTTCCATAATGAGGGCGCAAATTGTCTTGCTCTCGTTCTGTCTCTCCTACTGTATTTGGGCTCACTTTGTTTGTTTTGCTCTGCCTGTTGCTCTTGTGCTTCCTTTATAGTGCGCACCATTGTGATCTGATGGATAAGCCACACCTTTGTATTAGCCGCAGGGTCGAATGTAAGTGAAAAAAGTAGCGGCTTATAGTCCAGAAATTTTTGGCGTACCGAGCCCTGCACAACTGGGGACATGATCCAACACAGCATTGTTGGCGTCAAAGAGTACAGGCTCTTACACAAATGTCTTTTTGGCACTGTTATAAACTCAATCTTAATGTCCAAAGAACAAATAATGCCGGTACTATTACACTGACACACATTTTGAATGTCCGTAGATGATGAATCATCATGATTTTATGGCATTTAAACACCATTGTTGGGATTTTAGATGAGAGATTTAAAACGAGGCAAAGGATAATCCTCGAGCCTGAACAGAATAACATCAAATCCAAGTGTTAGAACCTTTTACAAAACAGATGAGAATTTGGATAGTGTGTTCATTTATTATGTTTAGCCGCTGGAAAGATTGTTTTTATCCCCTGCATACTGTGTATATAGTGTAGCATATAGACTTATACTGTAATAATGACCACCAGGGGCTGTTAATTTATTAATTCATAATGGTAAATGTTATGTCATGCTAGCTGTATTTCTGGGCTTGTGGTTGTGGTTAACTAACATGAGCAGAGGTCCCCAACCCTGGTCCTCAGGGACCAGTATCCAGCCTGTTTTCCATGCCTCCCACAGCCAACACAGGTGATTCATATCATCAGCTAATCAGCAATCTCTGGAGAAGGCTGATAACGATCTCCACCTGTGTTGGCTGTGGGAGGCATGGAAAACAGGCTGGATACCGGTCCCTGAGGACCAGGGTTGGGGACCTCTGAACATGAGAACATATTCCATGGGTTATTGTATCTAACTAAAGGAGTTGGTTCTGGTTTGTGTTTCTCCATCAAAAGGATCAGTCTGCCTTTTGGATGATGCACTACTGTGTTGTAACCACTGCAGAAAACAGTCAATTGCTCCTTGCACAATTCCATGTGTAGTTCACTACATGCCAATTGATTTTAGAAATGATCCCGAAGCCATTAACCAATTAAGTTGTCATGACAAGAATGTGTGTGTGTGTGTGTGTGTGGTTCAAAAAAACAGATGTAGCTCTCGAAACACATATCTATGGTTTCATAGCGATGATGTATGGTGTTCGTACACATTTTGTTTAAATATGTTGAAGTGGACAACATTATAACTTCTGTGCCCATATAATGCATCTCTACTGTATGAAGTGATTTTTGAGTGTTTTGTGTTTCTCTCAGCTAATAAATACATGTGGCATGCTTAATCTGCATGTTTCCATAAATATCAAGTTATGATCAAATCAGTGTCTTTATATTTTACTAAGTTTGGGGGTTCATTTGTTGTCACTTAATTTGGGTTTATTTCTTAGGACGAGTGATTTTTTAAAAGGTTTTTTTGTAGTAAATTGTGTCATTCAAAGCACGTTCCCGCTTCTGTACATTGCTTTTACAAACAAACAGAGTGAAGCTATTTGAGCAAATTTTCCGTACTCTGTAATGACTATTAAAAAGCAAGCAAACAAACCAACAAACAAACAAAAAGGACCCCTGCTAAGAAACAGGAATCTTGTATTAACATGTTGCAAAAGTCGTGACTTACATAATGGACCCTTTTAACCCAAGATATGTGCTTCAAATCCACCAATATGTTGTGGAGGTCGCATTGCCTCACTTGTTCAACTTTTCATAAAGAATACTATAGACTTCGAGAGGGCTGGTTATGGACAGGTATGGACTAACAGAGTCAGAGCAATGCAGTTTGATGGCTAATTTGAGGTTGTTTAATTGATGAAAATAATCTTAAATGCTAAGGATCATCCATCCATCAATTCTCTGAACTGCATGTTTACTTATATTTTTTTTTTTAAATTTTTTTTAACAAAATGGAAATTTACCCCATGAGGAAGCACCTATTTTCACATTATATGGAAAGAATACCTATTTTTTGCTTGCATGTCTGTGGAAGTTGATGCCCAGAAAAAAATTGAAATCGGGAGTAACAAAGTGATTGCAGAAGGGGAAAAAACAAAAATCTTAACTTATTTTAAATAATGCTACTGTCGTTTGCTTTTTGCTATATGGAAAGTTGGGTGAAAAAAACAAACAAAATTTGTAATCTGATTTTTAAATTTTAAGGCCCGATATTCCAAAGCTCTATAGTGTATATTGAAATCTGCTTTTGACATTAAGGCTGGTCAAATGTATTTATATAGCCCTTAATCACAAATTGCACAAATAATTCAAGATTTTTAACACTTAATTCATTAAAACAACAACAATGTGTATTTTTGCTTCTCTCCAATGGAGTGAATGGTGGATATGTGTTGTCTAAAATTCAAGTATTGTACACACATTCTGGCAGCAACTGGCCACAAAAAAGCAAAATATATGTGCATACATTGGAAACACAACAATCTAATAGGTAAACAAAGTCAAAATGATCATAAACTGGAGGTACAGGATTTCAATCAGACCACACTGGTATATTGGCTACTTTATGGATGGAATGTGCCTTTTTTGTCATCCAAAACCTAACTGGTAAAGCTATTAATATATGAAAAATTTCTTTGAATTTCCTGTGTAATTGATGTAGTTTACATTTATTTCCTTCTGTGTTTGGTTAAAGCATTTTTTTTTTTAGTCATGGCAGTGTGTCTTATTTGATAGAAGGAAAGGATATGAGTCACGTACACACCCAACAGAACTGTAGCATATTAAACTTTGCAGTCATGATTACAGTACTTCCCTGAGTACCATCAAAAAAAACTTCCTCCTCAAAAGAGTAGATCAACGTGGAGCCTTGTTTTGCCTCCCAACTATAAATATGTCTTTCAGTTCCTCCAGCTATTTAAAGACACATGGAAACAGATGGTTCAAGCAGACGGGTGAAGGTTTGTGATTCTATGAAATGTTCACTCACTTGGCTTGACTCCAACCATGCACCTGTCCCATGTTGTTCATTTGGGAGCTTCACAAAGTTGTTACCACTTGAGGAACATGGACTTATTGCTTGGGTAATATAGACAGGGTTTTCCAAATAACGCAAAGAATGGACTCTCTAATGAAAAAATGGCTGTTCTGATTAAATGTAGTGACACATCGATGTAGGAATCCAGCAGATCATGTCACATGAAAACAGTTGACCTGAGTTCTTCAATCAGAATGATTTCAATCGAAATGACAAAAAAAAAAAAGTCTACACAGTATGGCTACTGTCTACTGGAAAACTCATATTGTCTTGCTCTTCTCCTTGTCCAGGCTCAAGACAAGAGGAAGGCCCTGGAGGAGACCAAGTCCTACACCACCCAGTCTCTGGCCAGCGTGGCTTACCAAATCAATGCCTTAGCCAACAATGTGCTCCAGCTACTGGACATCCAGGCCTCGCAACTGCGACGTATGGAGTCCTCCATCAACCACATCTCACAGGTACATAAAACACACCAGTAGAAGATCTATTCACACCAGCACCAATGCATCTGTGTCAATCTTTTCAAATGCCCATTAGTATGTTTAAAGGTCTTTATTATTGCTGAACGTGCATTATATGTGTAAAATGTAAACTTTTATTTGCTAACTCAATTTCAGCATGGCTGACTTGAGAGTTTTTCTCTTTTGAATTCCATCCTGTCATAAGTTCATTAAGATGCAATTTCCATAAGTACCGGTATGCTCTTAAATTATACTGTATATTAATGGGTGGAGTGCATTATTAGTGTGCTGTTTCCGATATATGGTTATTTTCTTACTCATTTTTGGGGGTTTGATTACGGTATTTTATACTTACAGTAACAAGGTTAAAAATAGCTTCTTCTTTTTTTTAAGGAGCATTTTTGCTAATCACTAATGTAATTTGGGAAGCAACTTTGTAATATTGAGGCACAATTTTTTTTGCAGGTTAATCCTGGGAACCTGAAGCAAGAGCTTAATTTAAAAAATCTGACTACTGTATAAGGGCTCAGTAACAGCAAACATTTTTTATTTTCAATCAATAATTAATTGAGGGCCACTGAGTGCGGGCGTCCAGCCCGTGGGCCGCCAGTTGCCCATCCCTCCCTAAATATTATTTATCCAATTCCAGTGACTTTCGGTTAGACTATAATTTACTTTTCTCCCTTTTTTAACGTCAGTTTATGCTTAATAATTTCATTAAATAAGAATCTTTATTTTCTACATTACATCACATTGGGAAAGTCAACCCAAAAATGTTCATTACAATAATATATTCTATGTAGCCCCACTAGTCTAAACGTGGTATTCTGATTAATATTGTGTTTGTTGAATTTGAGTTAAGTAGCAAAATCCACCCGTTTTTATTCATCTGTGGGGGTGGCCATTTTGCCACCTGCTGTTGACTGAATATTATACCATGGGGCTGCATAGAATATATTAATGTGAAGAAAATGTTTGGGTTGCCTCTTTCACAATTGGGTGTACATTCACATTTTCATATCAGTACAAAGTGTTAAATAATAATAATAATAATAATAATAATAAATAAACAAATATATATATAATACTCAGAGGTTAAAACGCACGCAGATTGCTAGCCACAATTCTACCCATGATCAAAACCGCTCATCTTATGCTTGTCAACAAATTAACCCACAATTACACCAAGGCCCTTTTAGCCACTGACTAAAGTTAAGTCTTTTTTTGTTATTAAGTACCAGCATTACTGGCTCACAAGTCCACAAAGGTGGACTGAAAGGAATGAAATTGCAAGGATATGGAGGCTTATCATGCTCCAGTACCTTCAGTCTCAAGCACTTAGCTTGCATGTACCAAAACCAAACAGCCGTCCATCCAACTATAAAGTCCAAAATGTAGTGTTAGATATTGCTATAAAGGGCATCAATCATACAAGAGCTGCCAAACATTCACACCTCTCGGCCCCTCTTTCTTCATTATTCCTTTTCTCATGCTCTTTCCTTTCCTATTTCTGTGCTTCACAAGGCCATGCCCCTCGGCCTGTCAGCCAGTGAATGTCCCCTCCCTGTGCGCTTCATTAAGCTTGTCAGGGATGAAGTGAAATCCTGACACTGGCACTCACGCTTGCTTAGCATTTTCAATTCCCATTTTACTCCACAAGCTTCAGGTTGGAGCACAGTTTGAGGCTCTCTGCTCTGTCATGTTGGTCCTCAGACGTGAACTGTTATGGTCCGCTCGTCTTCCTGATATTTGTGTTATAGCTGTAATTGGGCAATGATGGCATCCATCCATCCATCTATTAATTCATTCATTCATTCATTCTCTTCCGCTTATCGGATTACGGAGGCAGCAGTTTAAGCATGGAAGCCCAGACTTTCCTCTCAACTTCGTTCAGATTCTCCTGGGCGATCCTGAGGTGTCCGGGGTCATTCCCAGTGCCCCAGGCCATAGGACATACCCGGAACATCTCACCACCTCACTAGGTGACATCCTAACAAGATGTCCAAGTTGGCTCCTCTCAATGTGGAGGAGCAATGGCTCTGAACCCCTCGCAGATGATCGAGCTTCTCACCCAATCTCGAAGGGAGAGCCCGGACAACCCATGGAGGAATCTTTTTTGTCCGCTTCTATCCGGGATCTTGTTTGTAGTAATGCGCCTCCAGGCGAGGGAAATTGAGTTCCAAATATTTCTTTCATCCTAGGAGGCTTTAGTTTTTCTGATGAAGCATCCTCTCTAATATACTGAATTGCTGGTAGAGCTGCTCCATTCTCACCTGAAGGTCCAAACAAATGTCTCACACAGTACAGCCGTGCAGAGAAAATGAATTTTCTGAGGAAGATTTATTAGTCATAGCTTCAGACAGCTGCACTGTAGTACCTTCTGTTGCCACAAACAGACTGCAGAGCTTGGGCAGATGACCAGATGTTAATTAGGATCCATAGATCGCAAAAGAAAATGGTACTGAGAGCAGGGATAGAATTGTATGTGTGTGTGTTTGTTTCAAGTCTGAATTCAACTGCAACACAGCTAAAATGCTGATAAAATCCTGTCCGTACCTCAGGAACTGAAGCATTCATACTTCTTTATGTGACATACATTTCTCAATCAGTTCTTCTGTCTCTTGTTTTTTCTTCTCGGCGGGTCAATGCCTGCCCTCGTGTCTTCTTGCTTATCACCGACAGGAAACATACTTAAAAAAAAAAAAACAACAACTTCTGAGCTAATGTAGGAGTCTCGCCTCATTTTTCTGGAGGAAAAAAAAGGAACACACACAGCCATATCCCGTCATTAAAAGGGAGAGCACACCACATTATCTCAGTTGTGTTTTTTTTTGTGTTTTTTTACATTTACTTCCCCTATCAAAATATTTTTTTTCCCCCCCAATTAAGTTGTACAGGTTTTAGGTCACAATAATGGTGTACAAGTTTTTAAACAATTGATCTTGGTCGAAAGTTATTTTAGTTAACCAAAACTAACGAAATAACTAAAACTAAAATTCAAAAAACATTTTCGTTAACAAAATAAAATAAAGATGAAAATACTTTTTTAAAAAAACTAAAACTAACTGAAACTACATTTTACATTTACAAAACTAACTATAATTATAGTGAAAATGTTCTATGAGGCTTTGTGGTTGATTTTAAATGTGATCTAAGGACATTTCAGCATTTTTGAAATACGTAAAACTAACCATTAAAATAACTGTAACTAATAAACACTGAGCTGCCCTGAAAACTAATTAAAATTAACAAAAAAAAACTAAATACAAACTGAATATAATAAAAATTCCAAAACTATAATAACCCTTTGTTTTTGTTTTTTTTGTTGTTGTTGTTTTTCTTACACAAAATACGGGTATTTGATTAGTGGTGTATTGACTTTTTCTGTCCACCATATCTTCATCACAGTCAGGAAAGGGAAGCTGAGGAATGTGTTTGCTGTTCAAAACAGTTTTGCAGCACACTAGTTCTTAACACACAAAAGCGCTATCCTTCCAATGCGGACCTGAGCTCATTTATTACTTCGATGGAAATGCCTGTCAAATGTACTCTTCCTCCATTGGTCATGCCTGCAGCAGTAAGAGAAGAAGATTGTAGCAGTCAATTGTTGTATGACTTTTCTATTTGCTCTCCATGTTGCAACTGTGATTCAGGTTGTCTGTTGATAGAATATAAGAGCTCCTCACAGATAAACCCAGAATATGAAATATAATGAAATCGCAGCAGAATATTAACAGGAATTTAGGAGTGATCGTCTTCAAACACATTATTGAACAGCGTGTGTTCTTTTCTTTTCTTTTTTTTACTCATTGTTAATTTCCTGCTTTATCTCCTGCAGACGGTGGATATTCACAAGGAGAAGGTCGCCCGTCGTGAGATTGGCATCCTGACCACTAATAAAAACACCTCTCGCACGCATAAGATCATCGCCCCGGGCAACATGGAGCGGCCTGTGCGCTACATTCGAAAACCAATCGATTACACACTGCTGGATGATGTGGGGCACGGCGTAAAAGTAAGATGAATTTTGATCATTTCTCTCTTAATAAAATCAATAGCATTTCTGCTAATGCTGTCTTTTTATGCAAACATGCATTTTAATGCTAAGAGGCTGTTGTTTTAACATGCTAGTAAATGCACTAAAAACAACCTCACAATTCTGTAGTGTTGTGAACTGGAAAGAGCCAACTTTGCCACATGTGACCCTTCACTTTCTATGTAGAATCCGGCGGAAATGTTTTGTTGACTCTTTCCTGCCTCATGCTTGATGTGTATTCTCTCTCCCACATGAAGCGTCTGTTCCCTGCCTTTGCTCGCTTTTTTTTGACAAAGCAGTGTGTGTGTTAGTGCCCCTGTGAATGTGTCGACATAGTTTGGTGCATTGATTGCTGGTGTCATTTGTTTCCCCGCGGCATATTGAGTCGGTCTATTCATCCGGCTTTCTGTGTCTGTGTCTGCCAAGATAGTGTCTGTCTTCTGGTTTTCAAACATCTCCTAATTCAAAATCGGGGGCTTGCTTCTCGGAAGGAGAGTTCACCCTCAGACAGATTTTATTCAAATGGATTAGTCAGGATTGCTGGAAATGATTGTCAGCAAAAATCACTATTTGCCGACAGATTTTTCTTTCCATGCTATTATTTTTAAAATGTATCCCATCTGGGCTAGCATCATCAGTCAGACTCAACACGAGACCTCAGTCTTAGAGGGGAAATCAACCCCCAAATTTTCTTTACGATAATATGTTGTGTGCGACCCCACTAGTGTAAACGCAGTATGCTGGTTAATATTGTGTTTGTGGAATTTGATTTAAGTTGCAAAATCCACCTGTTTTTATCAATTTTAGGGGGCAGCCATTTTACCCCTTGCCTTTGAATGAAAATGACATTGCAATTGCTCAGGGCTCAGGTAACAGTCAATCACAACTCAGCTTCAGAAAACAGGTGAGTTGTGATTGGTCGTTACCTGAGCAACTGTGATGTCATCTTCAGTCGCAAAACAAACAAAACAGACAAACAAAATGGCCTCCCTTTGAGATAGATAAAAACGCGGGGATTGATTTGGCAGCTTAACTCATAGTCCACAAACGCAATATTAATCAGAATACCGTGTTTAGACTAGCGGGGCTACATCGATTTTGGATTGACTTCCCCTTTAAGTAGGGCACATACAATGCATGGGGGGCCCAAAGTATTATTATTATTAGGGGTGTTAAAAAAATTGGTTCGGCAATATATCGCGATATTACAGCGCACAATTCTGAAATCGATTCGATATGCGGCCGCATTGATGTTTAAACATAAATTTTTGATGGAAATAATCAACGAAATGTCTTACTTAGGGTTAGAATCAAGCATGGAAGAATGTTATATTAATGGAACATTAAGCCTTAATATTTTATTTCAATGCCGTTCGAACATGAAGCAGATAGCAACAGATTGTTTGTTAAATACAGTGGCTCACAATTGCAAGCCTGAAGTGTCAGATAAATACATTTTCATACAAATCTTACAGTGTACATGTACACGTTTACTGATTAGTATTTTCTAAATTTGAGTTTTTAAAAAATCGCAATAATCAATTTATGGATTCGTATCGAATCGTGACCTATGAATCGTGACACGGATCGAATCGCCAGGTACTAGGCAATTCACACCCCTAATTATAATAGTACTTAGTTTGCTTTGCTCCATATTTTTCATGATCACACAACAAAAACTTGCAGATTGGAGAATGTTTGGGACTGTTGCGCTACATTTTGGCCACATTCATATATTTAGCCGTAAGTCAGGTAACAGTTTTGCTTAGTCTGTTACAGTAGAGTTTTGAATGATGAGAAGCACCTGTTTTATTATTGATGGCTGTACTCACCCTGTCACCATCATTTTTACCAGAGCTTTCCAGGGTAACATAATCAGAGAGCCACTTATGGGATTCCGGGACCTCACTGAGCTTTACTGACACAGTTCAGTTTTCACAGACCTTCTAAAATAGTGACATGCGTTTCATTTTGTCTGATGATGTCATCAGGCCATGATCTTCATTTCTGATTAGTATAGCCTCATTTGTCCACATCTATTACTTTCATTCAGTTTACTTGTTTAGTTGCACTCTAAGCTGTTGAAATATTGTTGGGAAACTGGAATGACTACTGTACTTTGTTACTTTGTTGGCAGAACAGGACAGTTGGTTGTCAAGTGTCACCCCAGGGTTCTTGGCATGTGAAATGGGAGGCAGATAAATAGAGGAGTCTTTGACAGGGCAACTTCCCTGCCAAGGGAAGCTACTGTATTTTTGTTTGCCTAGCTTGAACTTCAGTTACTGAAGTTACGGTCAGAGATGTGTCCCTTTTTCCGTAAATTTCTTTGGTACAAACGTTACTGTTTCATCTAGTGTCACTAGAATGAATCTGAAGCTGAACTTGCTGTAACATAGAGTGTGATTTGCCTGTAATTATTTAACAGCCTGTCCCTTAATGTTGCAGAAATAAATTCCTGCCTATTAAACCATTAACCAATGAGCATATCTTGTTTTCTTTCTTCTCTCTTTTTCTGCTTGCACTCAGTGGCTTAAAGCCAAGGTAAGCGATAGTCACCTTTTATCTTCTCTTCACCACAATTTATTAAAACTCCATGCACTCACAAATTTCATGCAACCATTTTATGTACGCCTGATGGGAAATTGTTGATACAATAGGCATGTCCCTCAGCTCTCAGACATTTTACATAGCACAACTGTATTAATGAAAGTTTTGCTCAGTAATTATAATCCTCAGTGTTAAAAGTTACTCTGACAGGGCACATGCAAATGTCAGTCAAGTATTTTAACTGGCCTTTTTCTCTCTAGCAAAATGGGAACAATGCTGCAGGGCGAGGAGGAGGGACACTTTCTCGGACTAATCCACCAACCCAGAAACCCCCGAGCCCACCAATGGCTGGCCGCGGAACCTTGGGGTAAGAGTTGAGAAAATACAATGTGGTATTGAGGGAAACTAAAGCCCACTGGGTGTTTATTCTGCGTGCTTGGCCATGAATGTTGATGAGATTACTCTTATGTGTTTGTACTATTACTTGAGATAATTAAATTGGCTCTTAAAATGTTTGAATAACCAGAAGCAGCTACAGTATCAACAAGTAGAGCACTTTAAGTCTCCTTTCTTAAGTATGGCTGATAACACAATAGACAATACTATAGAATTGAGATTCACCCCTTAAAAATAATTAAAGCAAACTCAAGTCAAGTTTTGTTGATATTCACTTACAACCAAAGGAGTCAGTTTGACCTGTAACCTCTTTTTTTTCTTTGCCTAGGCGCAACACCCCCTACAAGACACTGGAGCCAGTCAAGCCTCCAGTGGTGCCCAATGACTACATGACAAGTCCAGCCAGGCTGGGCAGCCAGCAGAGTCCTGCACGTACAGCCTCACTCAATCAGAGGCCTCGGACACACAGGTAGAGATCACCACATCTATGGATATGTGAGCTACATACTGAATATGGGAGGGTAGCGGAATGAATGTCAACAGTGAGAAATTTTTAAATATCCTTTTTTATTTATTTAGAAAACTATAAAGGCCTAAGGTGACTACTTTTTATTCACCAGCCACAAAATTAAGTACAAACACCAAAATGAGACGAAATAAAATAACTACAGTAATTTCTGGACTATAAGCTGTTACTTTTTTCACTTGCATTCCACCCTGCGGCTAATACAAAGGTGCGGCTTATCCATCAGATCACAAGGGGGCACATTATAAAAGAAGCGCAAGAGCGTCAGGCAGAGCTAAACAAACCATGTGAGCCCAAATACAGTAGAAGAGACAGAACAAGAGCGAAACAATTTGCGCCCTCATTATGGAAAAGAAAGTAGCGGGAACCCGGTGCGCTAACATTAAAACACCTGCGGCTTATATGTGTAACAAACTCGAGTAGTCCCCAAATTTAGCTAGCGCGGCTTTTAGTCAGGTGCGCCTTATAGTCCAGAAATTACTGTATTTAGTTTGCACATTAGATTTTGGCACAGAACTCAATTTCTTGATCCGAAGGGTTAGGTTACCTAATTTTGGCAAAATGTACTTTACAAAAACTCACCTATTAATATACGATTAGGTTCCACCATACAATCTGTAATGATAATAATAGTATTTGATGAATATTAAAAGTGACAGCAGCATAGTAGACTAGTGATTAGTCCACATCACAGTTCTGAGGTCCATGAGTCAGTTTTCACTCTGACGTCATCCCACATAAAAAAAAAAAAAAAAAACTGAAAAACATTTTAAGGTTTATTGAATACTATAAATTCTATATTGTGTGAATGATTGTTTTTCTAAATCTGCCATGGTGACCAGTTGAGTTTTTATCCAGCTCATCCATCATCCTAATTAAGACAAGCACAAAAAAATGGATGCATTAAAAAGGACTCTACCTCTATTTGGTTACACATACAAAAATTTCACACCTTTTTTATAATGGACGGTAGATAAAAAGTTAGCCCAGATTGGCAGGTGTCCAAACCTGATTTAGCATCTGTCAAAGTAGAATCTGTTAATAGTGACAAGCATCATGACAAAAAGAAACCGTTCTGATGGGATTGCTAACGTAGTCATTAAGTTTGTCCCACACGTCCTTTTAATGGGTCAATTGTTTTTTCGTGCAGTGGCAGCAGTGGTGGTAGTGGTGGCAGGGAGAACAGTGGAGGCAGCGGAGTGGGTGTCCCCTTGGCGGTCCCGACGCCTTCTCCTCCCAGTATGGGCCAAGGTCCTTGGAACTCTGAGATACATTCTCTATGATTATTTTTTTTTTAATTTCTTACTATTTGTAGTCTACTGACCACATATTTTCTAATATGTTAAAGATGCTCTTTGAAGTAAATCTCAGAACAGAAATTTTCAGGCTGTATTCCTGCTCCTACAGTGGTGACATCTTCCGCCTCAGTGCCACAAGGACCCGGGCTCGGTCCGATCCCCATGTCCCAGTTTGGCACCATCTCTCGGCAGATCTCGCGCCACAACTCTTCCACCACCTCCTCAGCCTCCATGGTGTCGGCCACGGGGACATATCGCCGCGCTCCTTCTGTTTCCTCTCAGCAGCCCCATATTAACGGGGGTCCCACATTCCAACAAAATTCAGGTAACGTTTTGTTTTACTGTATGTATTTTTTATTACAATTTTGCAGAAGAGTTCAAAGATCTAATGTTGGGTATTGATAATTGCTAATTCTGAAATTTGAACCAGCGGGCTTTTACAGCAGAGGAAGGACGCAGTTCAGGGCACATCAGCCGCCCAGACATTTTGTTTTGTTGTTGAGTTTATCTTGGTAACATCACTCTGAGACATTTTCCTCTAATGGCTTCTCTCGTAGGACAACATAAAACAAAATGGGAGGCGGTTTGGGGTCTCATATGGGAAGAGATAACGACCTAGAGCTGCATCAGCAGGCTAACAAAAACTAGGACATCCTCTTTGAGATTGTTGAAATGTTTTCCAGCAAACAGACATGCATAGTACATGCTGCCTAGTGTAGTGTGTAGTTTTACAGCACTCAGCTCAATGATGTCGCCTCAGCGAAACAAGTGGAGTTTAGAGTGGATATTTCTCTGCAGTGATTTCTGTGAGATTATAGCCTCTAACTACAATTCATTAGATAACTCCCTTTGCATTTTTGGGGGGTTTGTTTTGTTTGTGTGTAACATACTTTACACCTCATCATGAAATCCAGTGATAGTTGAGAATGGTCGTTTATACTCATCTTTGTGAAACCTCATCAGGTGAGGTTGTATTTGTGATCTTATTAGATTTTGATCATTCGGGTCCATAAGAAAGTCTGGGTGTAGGTCAAACTTTCTGGTTATTAGACAGAACACTGTACTATATATCACTAAAGAGCCATTCAGCAAGGAGGTTGCTTATGTTGTAAAGCAGGGGTGTCAAACTGTTGCGAACTTGCAGGCCACATTGACTATGTTTACATGCAATCAATATTTGGGTTCAGGTCAAAAATCCAGTTTCTGAAATTTTCAGGATAACCCGTATGCTTGCATGAGCAGACAGTCCTGTATGCATATCTAAATCCAAACAGCGACACATGGGAGTTATTACGCAAATTGTCATTTCCACTTTGAACGTTCTCCAGTCAATACTAGAGATAGACCGGTATGTTTTTTTTTCAGGGCCGATACCGATTGTTAGTAGTCAAGGACGCCGATAACTAATATTTGGAGCAGATATTCATTTTTCACTAAAAGGGAAAATATTGTCATCAAAAAAAAAAAAAAGAACTCTAGCTTATTATTTATTTTTTAACATATGTTTATTGAACAATGTTTAGGGTTCGTAAAATATTGGAGTTAAAAAATTTTTTTTTTAAATTTATCTTAGTTTTAATTTCAAACAAACAGAAGAGTTCCCAGGGTCAAAGCATCTATGAAAATGTAAATAATTAGTTCCCTGATTGTTATTTTTTCATTTAGCCAGTGGCAACGTAAGATGGCCGCTGCGCACACAAATAATTCAGACCAAGATTCCTTGTGAATAGAGCATGTTTAAAACACAAACCAAAGTTCCATTCAAAGGATGTACCCTGATACGTGTTTATATGACCAAATATTTGGGTTAGAAAAGTGGTAACCCAGGGATCTTATTCGAGTTTTTCAGCGTGTGTTCACATGATCATTCGAAACCCAAATATTGGCAACATTCGGCATTTGGATGGGTTATTGACTGCATTTAAATAGTCGTAGTTACGGTTTCCCTTTGAGAAACCATGTACATGTTTAATCACCTCATATTCTTTCCTATACAGTGCACAAAAAAAATGGTGGATACCAAGTCAAAAATAATCGGTTTAAGTTGGTGTAATAAGAGGCTTGGAAACAAAAAAAATGCTAGCAATTTGACATGTTTGATTTGCTTTCGCGGGCCACATAAAATTATGCCGCTGTACAGATCTGGCCCCCGGGCCTCAAGTTTGACACCATGCTCTAAAGCAAAAGCTGTGCCTCGTTATTCCTACCCTATTACAGAGCGCTATTGCCGTCTCACCTCACGCTTGCGCAATAGATTGCTGACAGCAAGCAATGTACAGTATGTCCTCCATCACATGCTTTACTGTTCATTCCTCACCGTTCTTCACTTCTCACTCTTTGGTGCTCCGTCGCGTCCACATGGTTGCTTTGCTCCTCACTTGTCCTTTTCTCTGTCCACCGCGTCAACATTGTCTCCGCTGCTACCTCTTCTCGTCTGGCGGGTTGTCGCTCTAGTGTCTGTGGCTCCTCCGCCTCCTCCGATGGTCCAGCTGACACCGCAGATCCCTCTGACCGGCTTTGTGGCCAGAATGCAGGAGAGCAGTAAGTACTCAGACGATATGTTGCTGCTGGCTGTTTAACTGGAGTAAACACACACACACGCAGCACAAGCAGACTCACTAATGTAGTTGCCATGTAGATGGAAGTGAAATGTACACTCACCATCTGCCACAGTACATACACACCTAAGGCACATTAAATTAATTAAAATAAATGTAAAAATTTAATCAAATAGTGCGTTCAATGTCTCTCAGCATCCACATGCTGCTTAACATTGACTGTGGTTGCTTGGTGACTTTTACACTCATACCTCTGCTTGCACTGCACGCTGGTCCCTTGGCTGTCTGTCTGTTGCCATGGCGATGGCTCACATAAAGCTTGCGACCTGTTCTAGCTCCACTGTGGGGTGAAAATGTGACCTGACGCCAGTTCCTGGTCCTCCCTCGGCCTGTCTTTTGAAATACAGTTCGATTTTGATTGTCTGCTTCTGGTAAACGTTGCGGGTTAACAAAACTCTGTACCATTAGTAGTACAACATGGTACACTGTTCAAAAGCTTCCATGAGTTGTATTAAAATAATCTTGCTTTTATAATGATGCCAATAGAGCAACGACTATTGGTCCACAATGTCAGAGAGGTATTAATTTTACAGTGTGTTATATTGTGTAGTGTGTCAACAAATGAACTGTTGCCCTCTACTGAACAAAACGATTACTGCATCCTCTTTCCAAATGAGTCTTTAACGAGGATACTTCAGATTTATAGGGATTTCATATTGGTGGACTTAATAGAGTGTGCTAGAAATGGTTTCCTCAGTTATTATCAGACAAAATACGGAAATATGTACTTTGGCTCTCTTTTCCTATCCTTAATGCACCATTTTATGATGCTTATTGCTGATCCATCCATCCATTATCTGAACCGCTTATCCTCCTGAGAGTCACTTAAATATAATGTAAAATGTTAAACTATTTTGACAATCAAAAAAACGACCCTTCCATTTTGTGTAGTGCTTGTTCTCATTAGAGGGGCAGGCGAGATGACTTTGGAGTATACCTGGTCTGGTTGCCAGCTTATCACAGGGCACATGTAGACAACCAACCATTCACACTCATAGGCCTTTTAGAGTCCTCACTTTGAACCTAATGCATGTTTTTTTGTTGAGTTTTTTTGCTCAAGAACATAGAGGAAAAGTGCAGTCAAGCACAGGGAGAACATGCAAACTTGACACAGGATGTCTGAGATTCTAACCTCAAACATCAGAATTAGGGATAGGCGAGTACTGATACCAGGTATCTGTATTGGGCAGATACCTGGCAGATACCTGGCCTTATATCAAGGTACAGTATCTGTATTCATTACGGCGCCTGATAGTATACCAGTTTCGGGCACCCTCTTGTGACCGTTCGTTTTTACCATCAGAAACAGGAAATTACAAGAATTTTAAAGGAAATGCTATTGGGATAGGTCTTTCTTCAAAATTATCTGGGTTTCTTTTTTGTTTTTCTCTTTTTGGGGTGGGGGCTGGGGGTCATGTAACAAAATTATAGTGGTATCGGTATCGATGACTACTCAAGAGTTGAGTTCTTGTACTGGTATCGGTCTGAAAAAAAATTGGTATCGAACATACCTACCAGGGCTGGGCGAAAAAGTCAGTTCAATTCAATGGATGAATTTGAATTTGAGTTGACTCCACCCCATAGGATGTTTAATTCAATTTGAATGACAGGAAGTGGAATTGAATTAATTGTCATTGGGAATGAGACTTTTACATATATTTTTCTTCCAATTAGAAGTACAGAGACTAACATTAGTATAGATTTCCTTAATGTAGGAAAGCTTAGCACTTCAATATGTCTTTTCTTTATTTCAAAGTGCACCCTAAAAACAGTCGGGTCAAAATTAACCCTAAATTGGGTCAAAAGGGGACCAGCCCAACAATTAAATTTATTTATTTATACAAAAAACCCAACCCAACTAGTTTTTTTACATGTCAGTTTTTTTGAGTAATGCACATAAACCAAAAAGTTGGGTCAAAAAAAAAAAAAAACACACAAAATTGTTTATTTTTTGGGGCAGTAATTAATTTTGATCACCAAAAATGAAAAAGCATTTTTTTGTGGTTGTTTAATGTGTTACTCTTTTTTTGTGTTTTTTTTTCTTTTTTTAACCCAACTGTTTTTGGAGTGTAATGAAATGAAACAATGTTTTTGTAGTTGGGGCGGGTTGGCCATTGGCAATTTCAGACACCGGTACATTTTTGGACTGGTTTCACCGATACTGGTATCAGTACTCTCCCATCCCTAATTTTCTTCATGTGAATGTTTTTTTTCTCAGTTTTAGCTTTTGTCATTTCATTATTTTCCATTAACTATAATAACCTCTGCTCTTGTTGACCTTCAGTAACAGACAGCCCAGCTCCACCTCCTCCGCCTCCCCCTGAGGACATGGGTGTGTTTGAGGAGCCCTCACCCCCACCTCCACCTCCGCCTGTCGACTATGACGAAGAGGAGGCTGCGGTTGTCCATTACAGTGACCCCTACGCTGATGGAGACCCCCACTGGGCCCCTAAGGTCTATTTAGAGAAAGGTATGTAGAAGCGAGCTAAATTTTGGGGAATGTTCACTTTCTGTTCAATATTTTTTTCTGTCATTTTGCAGTTGTGGCCATCTACGACTACAGCAAGGACAAGGAGGATGAGCTGTCCTTCATGGAAGGAGCCATCATTTATATTATCAAGAAGAACGACGACGGATGGTTCGAAGGCGTCTGCAACGGCGTCACCGGGCTCTTCCCGGGAAACTACGTTGAGTCTATTATGCACTATGCTGATTAGGCAACAAAACAAAAAAAAACATACCTAAAACGGGCTTGGAGGTAAAACAGTGAAGGTGTACAGATGAATGCAGTTCTTACAGGTCTCATCTTCTCCTTTTCAATGAAGTGCCATGGCAAAGTGTTTGGAAATAAACCATTTCGGCTTGACAGAAGCACAATGGCCACTGAAGCTTTTGGAAAAGCGACTTGTATTAGTTTACACTGTTGACATGAAGGGAGGAGATAAAAGCATTTCATAGTGCTTGCTAACTTCAACTCTTGAAATGAGAAGGCTGACTATTTGTAAATGTTTTGTGTTAATATGTTAGTGCAGCACAGCCAATAGCATATTTGCAGTGTTAAAACCTGCTTCTTCCACAGAGTGCTGCATCACTGACAATGAACTCATTGACTGCCATTGACGGCTATAGACGTCAGAAATTCATTTGAACTATTTCTATTAGTTTCACATTTTTTCCCACTTTTGTTAACAAGAGTATGGAAACCTAGAAAAAATGTATTGTACATTTAGAACAGATATAAAATGTGATTAGTCATGAGTTAACTATTGAAGTCATGCGATTAATTACAATTAAAAAATGTAATCGTCTGACGCCTTAATAATATTTTCTTTTTTGTTTCATTACTTTATTATTTAAACTCAAGATTAGTCACAAATTTTATATCTGTTCTAAATGTACAATAATTTTTTTCTTGGTTTTCATACTCTTGTTAACAAAAGTGGAGAAAAAAATTGAAACTAATAGAAATAGTAAAAATGAATTTTTGACGTCTATAGCCGTCAATGGCAGTGAATGACTTAAACTTATCAGTGTGTTGCTGTGTCCTCTTGCACTGGAGACCCGCAGACTGGCCAAAGCTGTTCTCTCGACCCCAAAATTCCATTCTACCTTGTCAAGACTGGGGATGACATCAGCAAGTGCATTAGCATGTGACTGAATGTCAACCTTGTTTTGTCTGACTCCAGAGATGTTACAGAGGGAAGAAAGCAACCTCACCTTTCAGGGATTCGTTGCGATATCACCTAAAACACTGACAATGATTTTAGGAGAATATTTAGTGGAAAAGAAAACATCCATTTGTTGAGGATGAACTTGAGCCTATCCTGGTTGACTTTTAGGCAAGAAGCAGGATACGTATTGGACTGATCGGCAATTATAGGGCACTTATAGAAACAAACATTTACTTTGTACAATCAAGTGAGCACACATCTTTTTCGAATGACAGCAAATCAGACTACCTGGATACAAACCCACACAAGCACAGAAATAAGCCCACACAGAAAGGTCTGAGCCCAGATTCGAACCCAGAATCTTTCATTGTAAGGCAGCCACTAATGGCGGGAAAAAATAACATTATTTCATCAGATCTTCTAAAAGATACAGTGCACATTTTCTAATGTTTTAGATGATATTTGTAGGATCCCTTTAAAAAAAATGGTCAAGTGGGTGTACAACATAACAAAAACAACTTATTCTGCTCTCTAACTTGTACATAATGTGTGATGTGAGATGCTAAAGTGCATTTGTCAATGTTTTTTTTTTTTTACCCGATGTGAATTTTCATCAGTTTCAGTGGAGGTGGTGCCAAGAGTAGATTACATTTGATTATTTTGACTTGAATGTGCATTTTCTTCATCGGCCACAGTCCTGTCGAACGTGTATCGTGGAAACCGCCAGTCATGATGTTCATCATCATCATCATCATCATCGCCACTGCATTTTACTAATGTGCTGTCCAGCCACTGTAACAAAGTTGTGTCTTGAAGTACATGAAGGAGTCAAGTGCGTGCGTGAGTCATTCTCTCGGACTCCATCAGACTAGTCCAGAATCGTTCACATACGTGTTGCCTGCTGGTTGAGTGCTTGCTGGTGTGGTGCTTTACATCGGTGCTTAACAACGGTAATCGTCAACCCAAACAACCTCAAATCAAAAGAGAAATGTAACAAGGTCGCCTTGTTGGTTTGTTTTCCAGTGGGTGAACAGTCACCCATTTTGATTGTCTGCAATGTAGTGAATGTAGATTCAGAGTGGTATAATTGACACAAAGTATATACTTGTATTGACAGAAGTATTGACACACCCTTTTCCAAACTATTCCCACCAGTTGGATGTAGAGAATTTCAGTATCAAATGTCTAAGGAGTGTAGTTTAAAGGGGAAGTCAACCTTAAACATTTCTTGACAATAATATGTTATAGGTGACCTCACTAGTCTAAACATGACATTCTGATAAATATAACATCTGTGGAATATGAGCTATGAAGCAAAATACAGCCATTTTTTATCCATCTCAGAGGGCGGCCATTTTGCCACTAGCCGACAACTGAAGATGACATCACAGTTGGTCAAGGCTCAGGCAACGACCAATCACAGCTCACCTGTTTGTTTTTTTAAGCTGATCTGTGACTGGTTGTTACCTGAGCAACTGTGATGTCATTTTCACTCGACAGCAAGTGGCAAAATGGCCGCCCCCTGAGCTGGATAAAAAGTGCTGGATTTTGTTGTTTAACTCATATTCCACTTACGCAACATTAACCAGACTACCATATTTAGACCAGTGGGGCTGCATAGAACATATTATTGTCACTTCCCCTTTAACTCAAGTCATTCGTTGAACAGTTATCTTTGCTCTTCACATAGTTGCTGATGAAAAAATAAATAAATAGAATGCCTGAGGTAGTAACTTGCTGTCTGATGCCATTAAACAATCATTTACAGCACTCGACATAAATGAGTACACCCCAATGGTTTCCATTGAGAACCAATATGTCAGTCACGACGAAGCTCTAAATGCATTTGCCCTGTTTATCACCACTTGTAACCATTAAGGTGTGCATTACATGGAGAAGTTAGATAATGATACTAACATGCATTTATGTGCACCTTTGATTGTAAAAATGATTTTGTTAATGTAGCACACAAAAAATGGGTACACAGTGAAAGCAAAGCTAAATTATAGAGATAAAAAAAAAGTGTCAAACTCCAGTGAGTGTAATATTCGTTAGAATTCTGAAAAACTTTCTAGTGTTCACTGAGAAAATGAAAAAGGGGTGTACACATTTATATTAATCACTGTATACTAAAGGGGCTTAATTGTGAACTTTTATTGAGAAAATGAACAAAAGTGTAATGCCTTTTGTTACGTTTAAGTGGAACATTTTCCAAATCAAACATGCTGCCAATTCAGTATTTATTCATCCACATGCATGAACGTTTGTTAACATTTCCTGTGAATACATCCCATTTATGATTGTACTTTTCCATCATGCGCTGACTTGTGTGGGGAAACTCGCATTACTTTTCTATGTATTTCTAGCTTTGCATTCCACTTGTTTTTACATCTACTGTATGTTTGGAGCAGCGGATTAAAGTTTGCTCACACTTTATATGTAAAGGATTTATTTATACTTTTTCATAGAAAAATCATGGGACAACCACTGATGTGCAGAAATTTGTAATGTTTATCACATAACATCATTTCAGGGCATCGCAGATCGAGACGCCCATTTCTTTTTTTATGTGTGACTTTCGTATGATATGGGGAAAACTTGGTAACTTAAGTGTTCATGAGAAGAGTACTGAATATTTGTCTTCTCTTAATTTGTACATAGGTTGTGTTCATTCAAATTCATGTACAGTCTTTTTGTAATAAACAATTCATTGAAAGAAAGAAAAAAATCTGTTATGTACTTTATATTCATTATTGAAAAATCTTTGACCTCAGTCATTTTACATTATGCTGTAGATAGATTGGAATACAAAAGGTAAAAATCCAGTTGATTATTCCAACAAGATAGAAGCAATCTGATTCGCAGACATGAAAACTGGAGCACTGAAACAAAAATATTTGTTGGACTTTAAGTCGCTGTGGAGTAAAGTCTTCTGAATTATGTTGATAATAAACTACATACACAATTTTTTTTTATTATTATTATAATTTTTAAAATTTTTAAATTTTTAATTTTTAAATTTTTTATTTTTATACACTTCATCTACGATTGACCTGGCCCATGCTGACTACAAAAGTTTGCTCGCCCGTCATAGTATTGTTGGGCGTTTATATGTAGTTTTCTTTATATCCAGCAGAGGGCAGAGTGAACCAAATCAGGGCGCAATGAAGATTTGGAGGTTATGCTACGGTCAAGTTTCATTCATGTTTATAACTACTGAAAAGAAGAACCTAGAGAACTTTATGTTCACGTTTTTAGATGTTTTTCTATCTTGCTTGGAGTTTTACGGCTCTCCATCTGGTTCTCAACAGTCATTAAAGTGATCAAACTGCTGAGACCTAGCATCGCTTTTGATCTATCTGATTTTTAAAAGTGCGTAAGAACATGCAGTGCTACTTCCGCTGTCCACAAAATCATTGTCTGGATTGTGTTCAATTGCAATTCAACAAAATACAAAACAAAAACAAAAAAATAAACTGTTTTAAAACGTTTGATGCGGACCAGAGGCGATTCTAGGATCAGAGGTTCAGGGGTGCTATAAAGACATTTAGGGAAAAGTACAGACACACAAAAAACTATGAACAAAACAAATTGACTTTAGCACTGTTTGTGTCTGCCTTTTTACATTTGGTCTTTAATACAAATACTTTAAAATGGAGCTTTTGTTTGCTGAAAAACAATCTTATGTCCATGACCTACTCCATGAGGCTAGTTTTTTTTTCTGTGCAGACACACACACCACGCACGCCACACACGCTATAGTAAGCAAGCCAAATAGCAGCACAATAGAGACATTAATATTAACACTTGTTTCCCTCATTAGCACGTAGTAACATGATTGAGGAGCAAAAAAGCAGACTAGTAGTGAAAATAATGTGTTGGTGTTGAGTGGTAGAAGGTAAGAAACTTTTCACATATCCTGGTAAAAGTAAGGAACAGTTTCACTCTACTAGAGAGATGTACCCTGTGACCGGACTGAGGACTTGTCTGCTTGTAAGCTATAATATATATATATAAATATATATATTATAGCTATAAGTTTCTAGCTAGTTAAAAAAGAACACACATTAAAAATATGTCTATAAACTCACAACATTTTGGGGGGTGCTTTAGCCTAACCAAGTTAATCAAATCGCCGACTTTGCCGTAATTTACAGCGCACGACATATATCATTTTGTAGTCACTACCGTCTCTCCTCCTTACTGTTTTTTTCAACCTGGAAAAACACAAGATGTCTATTTTCAGTTATTAGCTAATGTAGCATTGTTTGTTGTTCAGTTTTAGCAAAACCATGGGAACACACTGAGACAGCTAGGCTAGCTTTCAAAATTTCTCTGGCACAAGAAAAAACTAAAATTGTTGGCAAATGTCTGACGAGAAATCAACATTGGCTACCTTTGCCTCCTCAGTGGGATATGAGCAGGGGATGAACATTTGCGAGTGTATGCGAAGGTCGCAAATGTCTTCATTCCTTGTTCGCGAAACATTTACTTTTTTTTTTTTTCTTGTTGCAAAGCAATTTTGAAAACAAGACGAGACGGCGAGAAATCAACATTTTCACAAACACTCAGAAACTTTCACCCCCTCTGTGGGATACTGTCCTGAGGGGGTATCTCACTGAGCGGCAACGAGACAGTCACAAACCGTTTTTATGCTCAAAAATTGTTTTTCTGGTTGCAAGACTTTTTTTTGAATATGTTCAGTAACTGACATCCATCAACCAAGTCGTCAGCTATAGATAAACATATGGCCCTCGACCCATAATCACCCCCGGTTGTCATGGCAAAATGGCAACAAAAGCTTTTGATCTGATAATATGATGTTGTGCTATGTCCCAGGCAGTAAAACGGAGAATGGATCAAATCCGGTCAAGTGGTATTAGTTTAAATTGGTTTGTTTCCTCCACTCTGAGAATCTGATCAGTTGAACTGCAGTTACAGCATATGGCACGGAGCAGTTGACGAGGATGACGTTAATGTCTGATGTCATGATGATGACTGATCCTATTCTTTGGACTGCTCTCATTCAGCTTATGCGCACAATAATGAATCAAACCCCGGGCTGTGATTGCCTCCGTCAGACATATGCCATGTTTTTCTTGGCCAGTCCCTCTTATACAATAAGAGGCTTATACGCTTTAGACAAAATCCATGGCCATGACCCATGGTCAAATCCAGATGCGATGACCTCACATCATTGTGTCACCCTAGAGTTTTTCACCTCAAAGGCTGCCAGGGGTGACCAGATCGTTCCCAGATTGGTGAGGCGCACTACAAGCGATTTGCCCCAATCACCTCTTGCAACCTTCTCCCACTTGAAAAACATCATCCATGAGCCATGTGGCCAGAGCTCATCTTACTCACATGGTCATATTATCAGGAAGAATGTAACCAAAGTTAATTTATATCATACTGCCTTGTGTTTGCTCCCAGAATGAAACAACCCATGAACTATTTACACAATGATTGTACTTGTGGCGCAGCAATAAAGATTTTGTACGTGTAAACTGATTTTGACATAGTCGTACTGTAAAAAGTGGGACAGACATTAATGTGCTAGCAGTGAGTTCCATACCATTCCGGATCAAGAGAGGCAGGTTTCTGCATGTATTCCATTGGTCCCACTAAGTACTTAAGCCTATAGAAGTTTTTGTTTCTGTATTTCCTGGCAATGTGGATATTGCTATAAAAATGAAAGGGGAAAAAAATAATGCAGTTAGAAATAGCACATACTGTACATGGTAGCTGCAAGTGTGATGAATTCCACTTCTCAAAACTCAAACAAGTTTAATACAATGTTTAGTGGTGGCACCAAATAATGAAGAGAAAAATTAAAGCGTTCAACAGGCTCCACATCTGCAGAATGACATCTTGCAGGGCGCACAGCTGCTTATGATACAAACTGAACTGAAACCTGCCTTTCTTTTTTTTCCTTTTCTTCTTCTTTTTTTTTTTTAGCTCAATGACACTTTTTCTGACTTATTTATTGTCAGGATTCTATTAGGTCATAGCAACTCACACAGGACTCTAATGATTCAAAGTTGATGCTAAAAAGTTGTAATGTGGATAATTTATATAATTTATATATAGCGAAATGTTTTGCGGGAAAAGCACAACTGAATATGGAAAATTAGATTAGTCCTATTCTTCTATTTTTATTGACTGTTTGTGTTTTGGTGGACTTGATGATTGAAGTCTTATTACAAAATATACTCACAGAAATATTTAAGCTTAACTTAAGATTTATGTGTTTTTTCACCTGACAAATTCCCATTTAATTGTTTTTATTAAAGATGATTTTAACACAAACCTACCAAATAAACCTTATATGATATTCATTATTCTAATAAAGCCTATTTATTTGAAATGCATAATCCTCGGGTTTATGTATTTAGTATTGATAAAATATAATTACTCTAAATTAATAATAATGAGAGTATTTATTTAAAATACATAAAGTATGTTGTTTGAACCTGGATTGGCTGGCAACCAGTTTAGGGTGTAGCGCGCCTACTGCCCGAAGCCAGCTGGGATTAGCTCCAGCGACCCCGCGACCCTAGTGAGGAATAAGCGGTTAAGAAAATGGATGGATGGATGTTGTTTGAATTGCATAATAATCAGGTTAAAGGTTAAAGTATCACTGATTGTCACGCCCATCTAAGTGGGGTGAAATTCGTTCTCCGCATTTGACCCATCCATTGAGGGAGCGGTGAGCAGCAGCAGGGGCTTGTGCTCGGGGATCATTTGTTGATCTATACGGTACACGATAAATAAATGTTTTTGGGATGAAACTGAATGCAGACATCCCAATAAACGTAAAAATAAAAACAAAGTAATTAATTATACTTTAATAATACTAAATACATAAACTTGAGGATTATGCATTTCAAATAAATAGGCTTTATTAGACTAATGAATATTTATCATATAAGGTTTATTCGGTAGGTTTGTGTTAAAGTTATCTAAACAAAAGTAAATGGGAACTTGTTATGTAAAAAAAATTACATAAATCTTACAAGTTCAGCTTAAATATTTATGTGAGTGTATTACATATATTATAAAATATTATAAATAATATTAAAATTCCCTGGATCGGCTAGCAACCAGTTCAGGGTGTCCCGCGCGTACTGCCTGAAGCCAGCTGGGATTGGCTGGATGAATATTACAATTAATTTTTTTCAATTTTTTATTTTTTTTTAAGATCAAGAGCTTTACAGATTCTACCTTGAATGGGGCCCTGTGCAAGACCTCGCTTTCGCTGCAATACAATTCTCTCATTTTGGAATGTTGGAGATGCCTCCACCTAAAAGTCTTACTCTGTTGGTGCAGCCATCCTTATAGCACTCTTCTCGTCCACCGTCTGAACACAAGGTCAGTAGCAACAACAGAATCCATTTTTGGCAAAGGTGATGAAATTGATACATTTTACACGGATGCAAGTGAACATGTTTATTTCGACCTACAATATAAAGGTCCCTGAACACAGCTCAGTCATTACAGCCATTTACAGCCTTGAAAATGTTCCCCACCCTCACTTTGTTTACATACACTATAAACACACAGTCCATTAAACTATAAGGTGGTCTAATGAGATCCATATGAAAGTGGCATATTTGGGTCAATGAGATGAACTTTCACCTTTCAGCTGAATCCCAACTATGTTTTTCACCTGTCTCTACATACTGGTCACATACTAAGCCTACCACCCTCACATTAAAATCAATCCTATGTTGTTTTTGTCTTTAATCTACCACCTGTTTATATATTTGGCATATACAGTGTCCTTGCAAGTCACTGCCCTAAGCATCAGCTAATCTCAGCACGTTGCTTATAAATTCCTTGCTCTCATTAAAAAGGTTGCTGCTGCTGCTCCTCTCTCATTCTGTGGTCTGACAAATGAACCAACACAGAACTGGCGGCAAACAGAAAGATGCCAAAGCCAAGAGGAGTAGTACTGAAGAGTGTTTTATTGAGACTTAGTCGCATGAAAAGTGTCCCAAGTGTTTCCTGCTCGCAGTAAAATCAACATGTTTTCCCTTTTGTGTGGTTGGGAGCTTCTCGCTGTTTTTTCATTACTCTGCACTGGCTGCTATGAAATGCAGCAGATGGAATGGAAAATTTAACTCTTGACAGCCTATTCAGAAAGTATTGTACATAATAGTACCGGTCACTTCAACTTGTATTGTAGGCATTAAACGGTTTGTACACATTTATGCAATTACACGTTCTGACCATTCTGTTCAAGAGTGTTTTGGGTGAACTGAGATGAAATGTGTTAAAATAATATTTCGCCACAAGAGGTTTTAATATTAAAACCACAGTGGCTTTACACAGAGAGATATAGACACACTTATATTTGTCATCTTTGAGAAATTCTGTGCACATGCCTTACGCTTCTCTTCCCAAAGCACAAAACCTGACTATGAGTGTTTTGGCAGAAATCTGGTAGCCAGGTAATTCGGAGCAGAAGAGCCCCAAAGCATACGATATGTTTTGTGGTGTGACTTGGCAGAGTGGCACGTCCGGGAACGCTACGGGTTAATTTAAGACTGGAAGCAAAAGCTGTTGCCAATTAGGTGCGGTGCACACCACATGTGGGCCATGCATGCAGAAGGAGCAAAAGGGGGCAGAGACCATTGAGAGCACTCCACTTCCATATCAGTTGCTCGTTACATAGATGGACAGCTACCAAGTGAAGACATACCAAGATAGAAGATAACCTTTCACACAGTTATCCTTTCATCATATCAACATGGCACATATTTCTGCTATGTTTTTAATTAGTGTCACTTTTTTACTGAGCACAACTGAAATTGCTTCCGAAGTGTGCCGGGGGCCTCGGTGCCTCCCTAACCAGGACTGGAGCGCAACGGACACTCACCCGGAGGTGTCCAGACGACAGCTTCAGCAGGGACAAGTCTACCCTAATTACCAGCAACAGGATGCTCGTTACGGTCATCACCACAGAGGCTTCGTGCCACAAACTGGTATTGACGTTACAAGAAGAACCAACCCGAGAACAATCACTGCTGAGGTGTTTCATCCTGGCTGTGCGGGTGGAACCTGCCCGACCACTGGCAATCGTCAACCTGATAACAGGGATGCGTCACGGGAATGCAAAGGGAATGATTGCAACTTGGATCTCCGGATGCGCCAGAAAGCAAAACCTTGTGTCGACTGCAATACACAAAAGGGAGAAGACGTGAGAGGGAATCCTTCACCGGTTCATGTAAGAGACAGAGCAGCACAATTTATGGAGGAGCGGTCAGAAGGACCTGCACGGATACAGTTGACATGTGACATCAAATCAGGTTGGTATAAAAATTGATTAAGACATTATAAACGTCATTACATTGTAATGGTAAAAGGAACAAGAGCTGTATCAAAACATACTCATTTACAAAGACTGCTTACGTTTGCTTGAAAGTGTCAGAGTATAATAGACACACCATATTTTGATTTCCATAAAAGAGGACACTCGGCTCGGCCTCGAGACACTTAAAGGGAAAGGAGTTACTTTGTGACCACTGGAAATTTTGAAACTGATCGAATGGCCATAATATGCAGAGTCCCTCAAAGTTCAATCCTTGGACCTCTTTTGTTTAGTTATATGTTACCGTTGGATCAAATGCTTCCATTGTTTGTTATGGTGTTTCTGCAGGTTAAATTCAGGTTCAAACTTTTCCTGTACTAAAACTAAGACTAAGGTCTTCCAGACATTTTTAAATCATTTTTTATTTTACTTCTTTTAGAAAACTACTCTTATTTCATTGTTTAAATTTTTTTATGTTAAAGTTTGTTCTAGTGATTTTTGTAATTTTCTTTTGTTTTCTCTGCTTTGCTTTTGAATGTCGTTAAAGCGGCTCTTTGTAACAATTTGGCCATCTTTGCAATAGCTTTTTTATTTGAACATTTATGACTGAAACATCTTCTTCAGGATATTAAAACCTCAGCTGTATCACAATGGGTACTACTGCAAACCTCTGGCCAATAGTTTTCGGATTTGTTTCAGGTTAGAATTTCCTGCCCTCTGTCTGCGGATGTGACGTCATGTGCGCATTGTGTACGTGAAGGGTGTGTGCAGTTTCATTTGTCGGCCAGAGGTGGCAGTAGCGAGTTTTCTGCCTTCAGCAGCTTTAACTGTTGTGTTTGTTGATGCTTGGGTGTTGTGTCTTTGCTTGCGGTATGAAATGTGCTATAGAAGTAAAACTACCTTACCTTACCTTGCCTTAAATGATACTCAAAAGTTTACTGAAAGATTCCATGCATTGTAATTTTTTTAACACATGCCTCATGTATGGGTAGATAACAGTAGATTCACCTACTGATGACGCAGCATCAGGAGCAACTGGGGGTTTAGTATCTTGCTCAAGGATAGACGCTGTCAGAATGGCGTGAGATGAAACACAAAAGCCTATGCGTTGTGAGACGATGACTCTACCACTGAGCCATGCCGCCCCAACTCAGATATCGATATCGAACCTATGTCACAACCACGTCTCCAGTTTGGGAGCACATTTTCAATCCATTGAATTTATCATCTCGTTGCTGTGGTTGCTTTAGAAAATGTTTTGTCTTTCTTCAAAGTGCATCAGGTTGGCTAGATTAAGATTAGGATAGATTAGGAAGTAACACGAATGGTGCATGAGGAAGAAAAGTGTGACAGATTCAACAATATTGGCATTCTATACAGTATGTATCAGGTCTATCTGGGAAACTCAGAAGGTCATTTAATCAACTCAATACGGTACACATCAAACCTGGTAACACCCTGAGACAAATGCCAGCAAACCCCTAGAACTGGACACTGCATACACGGTCAAACAATCTGATTTATGCTTTCCAGTGCAGTAAGGAATGTACTAATATTGGGGAAGCTGAACAGCCACAGAGCAGATGCATGTCACAACAAAGACGGGCTAACTCTTCAGGTCAGCTGTCTTCCTGAACCTCAAAAATAAACTGTACTCTTTTGAGGACAACCATGCACCTATTCTTGACATTGAAGACGGATAGTTTGAAAGAGGATTGGGAGGTCATACACAGGTGATGGCTGAGAAACCATCAAGAGAGGAAAGAGTTTGACTACAGACTGCTGTGATGAGAGTCTATTGCATTTTTTTTTTTTTACATCAGCAGTTTCAAGGCACATCAGAAGACATCAGTTCAAACACACTGACTTTAGGAAATAAGAACTTTTACTTAGTACAGTAAATTAACTATTACGTTTTTAACTAACTCATTTTTTAATCGTCATTAATCCTATTACTGCAATAATGAACTCACAGTTAATCGCAAATCTGTTCTAAATGTAAATTAAAATGTACAAGAATTTTTTTTCTTCAAATTTTTCATCCTATTGTTAACAAAAAAGTGGCAAAAATGTTAAACTAATAGAAATATGGTTGCATCTTTTAGTCATTAATACTGTAATTTCAAAATAATTCATAAAATTGAGTTAAAATTAAAAAGATGTACTGTACTGAGTGCGGTATTGATTTGTGTTGAGGTCATTTTTCTGCCACTAGATGGCATAATTGCATTTGTAAGATGGTGACAGCAGTGCTTTTTTTTCTTCCATATTAACATGAACTAACTTGTGAAATTTTGCCCATTTTTAAAATTGTAAAATACAACTTGACCCTAGTCTTGACAAATATATGCATTATTATTTAAATTTATTACTGCTAAATTTTGACGTGGACGTGTCTGCTGCGTTGCGACTGGAATTCTCCCAGTGTCGGCTTTCCAAGTAAGGGGCGGTCATTAATCGCGCGTTAAAAAAATGATTGGCATTAAAGGAACTTTAAATGAACTCGAAATTAGCACACTAATTTTGACACCCCTATTTTTAACTCTTTCTTAGAGGAAAGCTGATCAGCTGATAAAGTGCAGATGATCATGTAATGTTCCTAACTCTTGTCCAGACCAATCAACTGTGGCTGCTGATTTCTTAAGGAGGAAAACCTTAACATAAACTCTTCCCTTTCTTGCTGCAGGGAGCAATGATGTTCCTTCTGACGATGCTGTCATCCTGCAGCTTCAGCTGTCCAAAGACCAAGAGAAGCTTGTTGAGGCCTTGAAGGATCAGCAGGAAGAGGTCAAAGTGATGCATCGGCTCCTCAGTGAGCAACAGGGGGAGCTGATCCACCAGCAGAGAGAAATCCTGGCGCAACAGAAGAAGATGCATGACTACATGGAGCAAGTGAGATGATCATGTGTGCATGTCAGAATAATATTAGTTCATCTTGCTTGACTTGATTTTTGTCTTCTAGGTCAAGGCACAGTACAACATACTTTTGGACACCATCAAGCAAATGTCCATGCAGAACCTGCAGGAGGAGCTGGACAGTCACAGGGAAGTCTTGAGTGAGCCAAGTGGGCCACATCGAGTTCAACAGGCCATCTCTTTGCACAAAGTGGACATGGAGGCCAGCGTAATGGAGGTAAACATTACAAGTATATTCATTCTAGTAGTGTGTACAATGATGTTCAGAGTTGCAAGTTTGGACCAACGTGTTTGCTGGCCACCAGGTGGGCCATTCCCTTGTGACGTGTGGGAGATGTGGCCCTGAGGAATACTGCGACTTCAAGGGTGGTCATCCACTCTGTGAGAAATGCACAGTCTGCCCTGCCGGCTTCTTCCTGGTTGCTCAGTGTTCAGTCCACGCAGACAGAATCTGTCAGGTTAGACTGAACAGTTGTCATTTTGCCGCTTTGGAAACTGTTCGATAGCTCAGAAAATACTGTAAACAACTTTTGTGTGTATAATTGTGGTTGCAGGACAGAGATGAATGCCTTGAGCTTGCTGATCTTTGTGAAGATCGCCAGAAATGTATCAACACACCAGGTAACGCTAACAAATTACGCCAAAGACCAAAGTTGCCCCCAAGGCGACCCGCCGGCTAAGCGTCACCCACTCAATGAATAGTAACCCCCCTGTCAACGAACGGAATCGCTGGATGTCGTCCACCTTGTGTAAAGCAAAAACATTTTTAGCTTTATAAAGGATGATATTTTAATGCAACTTTTTTACTGAATCTTTTTTAGATATCATGGGTGTAACCAATAAAAAGTCAAGTTGTGTCATTTCACAGTACAGTGCAACCTCGGGGTCTTGGAACACGAACAAATTGACTTTCACAAAAAAATCTGTAAAAAATGCCTCAGAGTTCGACCTCAGAGTTCGAACACCCAAGCCTAGCCAAACGTATCTTGAATAGGTATGGAAAAAGCCGAGCGATCCTGAATGCACACGTAATAGTAGTCGAGAGGAGGCGCTGCTCATTTCGAGTCAGAGCGAGAGACACTCTCTGAGGTGTTCCGTACATTCGCGAGTGAATTTAGATTTTTCCATGACAATTTTTTTCGCCATGGGCCCAAAGAAAAATAGTGCCAGTGGCAGCAAAGAAAAGCGAAAAGTGCTACGAACCACAGTGGGATTTATAGGGAAGGAGATCATCGCGACTATTTCTGTAAATACCGACGCAGGGACCCTTGGCTGTTCAACAATGTGCCTGACGTTAAACAGCACCCGCAAGAGCCCCTAAGTCGTCTAACAATATGCCCAATATAAACTACACTAACTTTGTACTGAACTAAAGCATGCATTAACTTAGCAAAAAATGAGAAATTTACAATTAAAAAAAATATAAAATGTATTTGTGAGTGAATTTTTCATCCACTGATGCCATAACACCACAACAAAAAAGGTAAGGTTTTTTATTGCTTAAATACTGTACATATTTTTACATAAATAGAAATTAAAATAGGAATTTACTGTATTTGGAGCTTGGGAACGGATTAAAGTAATTTACATTATATCTTATGGAGAAAAAAAATCTGAGTTTGAATAGTTCAGACACCTCACAAGAAATGGAATTCCTTACTACCAGAGGGTGATTCTGGTGGAACTCCCGAGTAGCATCATGCATGCTTTGTGCTTGACATAGTTTCTTTCCTATTTGAACAGGACTTGCACATCTTATCTACAAATATTCTGAATTGTGTTCCTTTTATTCCATATAATTCCAAGGTGGATTTCGATGTCAAGGAATGACGGAGCGAGACGCCAGAGCCGGCATGTGTGGCCACGACTATTTCTACAACGTGGACATGGACGAGTGTCAGGCCTGCGCTGAGTGTGAAGGACAACCAGCGACATCATCGTGTACATTTACAACAGACACCGCCTGCTCTGGACCTTCTGATGGTGACAATGTCCTCTCTCTTTCCTGGACCGGAGATGTGAGTCTGGCTGACACCAACGGCCACATAGTGAACTTGGCCTCGCCAGGCGTGCAGTTTCACATCCGGGCGAGGGACAAGGCAAGCCTGGCATCGACTGAGGACGGACGCCTGGTGATGAAGAAGCACGGGCTGGTATGGCTGGAGCAGAACCTGTCAGTCAACCACAGCTGCCGCAGCTTTGTTCAGGTGTGTTTGCATATGAACGCCAGCGATGGCTCTGAAAGTCATTACCTCAGCGGTGTCAGAATTGAGCAACAGGAAGTGAGGTCCTTCCAGGGCGTCAGTATCAGCGCGGTAGCAGAGGTTGCCCCAGGTTACGCGATCTCCACTTCCCTTTGGAGTGCTAACCACCACTGCAACCAGAGCAATGGTTTGCGACTTTATGACCCCTTACCTGCTTCTCTAAGCCTCATGTGGCTGTCCCATGACACGGGTGCCGTCGCCATGACGGCACAGGCTGCGCTGTCAGCTCACTACCACACAAACCATCGGCCAAGCTTTCGTATCGCCTCCATCTCGGACCCTTACGTGGTAGTGCTGACTCATGACGGCCGTGGGATACGTTTTGCAGAAAGTGGTACCGTGCGCTTTGTATTTCAGCAGGCGTTGTACTCCATGGGCCAGGCATGCGTGAGTGAGGGCTTCCAAATGTTGGCGTACCTCAATCGGAATGGTACCGCTGTGGAGCTTTGCCGGACCTTCAAACCAGGGGTTCACTATCGCGACACATCCATCTCACTGTCTGGAGCGACTGAAGTTGGTTCTGGAGACACATTGGCCTTTGAGATTCTGTCTCCTGCCCAGTGCAATGTCCGTTTCTTTAGTGATGACACAGGTGTTAGTGGACTCAGCTTGGTTTGGGTTCCTGCTGCTAGCTCTGCCTCTATTTATGCCTCTGTAGCTCAAGCCGGCCTTCCCTCAGGAGCCGTCCGAAACAAGCCTCTGTTCTTCCATCAGACCAGTCCTCAGGTGTCCCAAATGGGGTTGTCAGTGAAGGGGTCCGCTAAACCTAACCAATATTTTGTCTTCAGGGAGAGCGGCACTGCCAATGTAGCTCTGGACCTTAAACTGATTCACTCTTGCCGCCTGGTTAAGCTGACTCTACTCAGACTAATTGACCCAGAGAGGCCTGGAGCGGGCTGGGAGGCAAGGGGCTCTCGACCCACCCCCCTCGCCCAACAGGTAGGTGGACAAATGCCTGATGGTAGTCAGTGGGCTAGTGTAAGTCTGCGGGCATCCTTCCAGGTACAAAACGGCACATCAGTGTTCTTCACATTGGATTGTGTACGAGGACGAGTCAACCAGGTCAGCCACCACACAGGAAGTGGAGTGTCAGTGCTCTGGGTGGCAGCATAACATCAGAACTTTAGCCCTACCTCATTTCAGTGGGCTGTACCCCCCCCCCCCCCACACACACACACACACACACAAAAAAAAAAAAAAACGATACAATGTTCTTTAGACAAACAAAAAGAATCGATGCAATATTTTCAGACAAACACAAAATGTGAAAAGTTTGCCTTGTTTTTGCAGCTATTACAACTAGGGCTGGGTATTGATTCAGATTTCCAAAATGGATTTAATTCGATTCAGAAGGGCCCGATTCGATTCACGATTCACATTGATTTTTAATTCAGTTAAGGATTTAATGCAGTACCAATTTTACTTTTATTTGGAAGACATTCTCAGAAGTATCAATGTTGCAAATAGTAGAAACTTCTTTCTCTTACTTGGAGCATTAGTAAAAATATGAACATTTACATTTATAATTGAATCCAATGCAGTTACATAATTATGTATGTTTTATTGAACATGACCTGATCAAAACAATAAATACTACAGCGCTATGTAAATAAAGTGGCAAAAACACTCTGGCAAATCACGACATTCACATTCCTGTGACGGTTTTTATGCTAAGGCTCCAGTGGTTAATAAAAAAAATATATATATATATATATATATATATATTATTTTCTTTATTTTTTCTTTCTGGGAGTAAATATACATAAAAAATAAAAATATAAATAAAAAATATATATAATAACTGACATAAGAGAGACAGTCATATTGCATAATTATGCATCCACATTTTGTGTTTTTATGTCCAATTTCTTACCTTAATTCTTTTGGGTGGTATTTGTGTTCAGTCTTTCGCTTTTTCTTTCATTTAATGTACAGTTTAATTACTGCCACATGCATGCACTCCGTTTAATAATGTGGCGGTAATGCACTAAAAGCACCTGCCAACCGCAATAACAAAGAAGAAGAAGTCATGCATTACCGCCAGTGACCTTCTTCATAGCCATAGGTATCTATGCTAAAGAAGGGGGCGCTAATGAACCAAAAGGGTTTGACAACCATCAAATGGAAGTAGAAGAAGTAGTTCGTAGTCTTGTGTAAGTTATAGTGTAGTATGACTTATTTACTATTTAGAGCAGCAAGATGCACAATAATCGATCAGGATTCGACTTTTGGCTCCAATGTGACGTAGAATTTTAGTTAAAGTAAGCCATTTAAAAAGGGGAAGGGGCTAGGAAATGCATCATGTCAATGAGATGTCCCCACGATGACACAAAAACAAGTGTGCGTGTGTGTGTGTGTGTATGCCCACCTTTCAGCCCGTGCTTACGCATTTTTGGCAAGTGTTTTAAAACAAAATACAATGATTTGTAAATCATGTTCAACCTATATTTAACTGAATACACAACAATGACAGCAAACTGATAATAAAGTTTAACTTCAAATTGTATGGTTCCAACCAGTGGCGTCTCTGGCATGAAAAGTTGAGTGGGGCACAAAAGTGGGCACTTTACATCCACAAGCAGCAAAGCCTACACAATAAATTCTAATTTAATTCAAGATCAATCCAGTGGAAAAGCGCTATATAAATTAAGTAGCCTATTCATAGCCTTACAAATTAAGGCTATGAATAAAACCTTTGAATGGTTCAAAATAGGGCTGTGCAATTAATCGAAATCCAATTACAGTTTAAATTATTACACTCCACAATTACAAATTGACATAATCGTAAACAAAAATAAAAGATTATTAATACTCATTTTGAGTTGTTTAAGTTTATATATTTGCACCTTTTTTTTTCAAAATGACTAAGTTAATAAATATTGTTTGCTCCAAAAGGAACTTACATAATTATGTTTCAAATAATTGTATTTGTCTTAATATTTTTAAATGTTTAAACATTTTCTTGTTTTGTATGAAAAAATTATCGTTTGAATAATTATGATTTAAATTATTACCAAAATAATTGGGATTGGTATTTTTTCCATAATCGAGTAGCCCTAGTTCAAAATAAAAATGCTACTCACCAGTGCTGTTCAATCAGCTTAGTTTCTAGCTTAACTTTATTTTCAATTTGCCAGATTTGCTTAGCTGCTTCAAATTCAACACATAGAAATGTTTTGCAGAAATTACTGAAAAGTGTGATCTCTACAAGCAGTACTGCTATAAGGTGGCCAAATCTCACCTTCACTTGAGCCACAAGCTTCCTTCACACAGCTGCAGTGTTTTGCCACCTCCGTTTCTGCAGCGCTGCCTCTCTCTCTCTCTCTCTCTCTCTCTCTCTCTCTCTCTCTCTCTCTCTCTCTCTCTCTCTCTCTCTCTCTCTCCTCTCTATTTTGAGCGAAAACGTCATCAACAAATCTACTTCATTCATATTGTTGGTTTGCTATTACGTAGTCTTTTTGCTCCCGATAAAAAACAATCTACCTTACTGCTGTATGCTGCCATCCGCCAAGACTGAGCGTGTGTTGATGGAGTATTGATGTCACGTGACACCGGTCCTGTATTTCAATTGGATGATTGGCCCAGTTAATGTGGCCCCATGGCTGTCAATAGAGAGCAGCTTGGGACATGCGCACTGTGATTTGAGCGGCACTTCATCACTCGCTGGCACTCTGTTTAGAAAGTTAGATAGAAAGTTATATACCATTGAACTTGGCTTTGTATTATACATACATGTTTATAACGAAATTAATTAATAATTATTCATGAATATTATTATTCTTGATAAAATCAAATGTTATAAATTACTAGCTATGAAGACGACCAATTATGAGCCTGCATAGTGCTCTACAGTGCCATCTGGGGGGGCGGGGGGGTCACCCTGGCCTCAAATGCACATCACTGGTTCCAACACATTCCAAAAAGCTGGGAGAGGATCATGTTTACCACTGTTTTACATCACCTGTTCTTTTAACAACATTCAATATACATTAGGGAACCAAGGACACTAATTGCTGAAGCTTTTTCCCCCCATTCTTGCTTGATGTACATCTTCAGCTATTCAACAGTTCGGGGTCTCCGTTGTCATTTTTTTATGATTCATAATGCACCATACAATAGGAGACAGGTCTGGACTGCAGGCATGTCATTGTAGTACCCACACTCTTTTACTACAAAGTCACGCTGTTGAATGCAGTTTAGCATCGTCTTGCTGAAATCAGCAGGAGTGTCCATGAAAAAGACGTTGCTTGGATGGCAGCATGTTTCTCCAAAACCTGTACCATTATTGGCGCCTCCACAGCTGTGTAAGTTACCCATGCTATTGGCATTAACACAGCCCCCACTGTCACATATGCTGACTTTTGAACTTTGCATCCATAACAGCCCGGATGGTTCTTTTCCCCTTTGGCCTGGAGGACACGACAACCTCAACTTCCAAAAAATCTTGAAATATGTACTCGTCAGACCACAGAATATGATTTGCAAATCATTGCATTCTGTTTTTTTTTTTGTTTACCACAATGTCCCAACTTCATTGTAATTACTGTACGCTGTATGTGTTCATATACTGTATATTCATAGACATAATGTACATGTATATTGCTATCACATGAAAAGTAACCCAAACTTATTGAAGCTGAATGAAACAGCTCGCATGAAATATAACAATGTAGTTCTTATACATTTGTATTTTGCACATATAACAAAATGAGCAAACTTGTTTTTCTTTTTGTGTTCAAGCCATTTATTTACTGTATATCATTTGTTATTCATCCACTGCCCTGCCGCCACTTCTGAATCTTGTCACTTCTAGTGAAATATGTAACATGATTTCCTAACCCCCCCCCCCAGAAAAAAAGTAGTTGTGACCATGTGTTTGATCTTAGTCACCATTTTCTAATGCGTAATGTGTTAAATGGCTGTCTTCTGCTTCTGCAGACTCATGTGGTCCACAAAGAGCAGGGTATCGTGCAACTGTCTTCCGGAGAATATTATATTATGATTGCTATGTATGCTATGTTAAGATGTAACTATCATTTATCACAGAAAAAAAATATTACATTTATATTTGATAATGGAAATAAAATATCAACCAATTTGCTTCACCTGTTTTCCGCCACTATTCTTGTCAGAACATTCCAGGTGTTCCTGATTAGACAGGAAAGCAAAGAGCTCATTTTTCATCATTTGAAATGACAACATGAGATTTCTCAACTCCTTCTGGCCCGCCGACAAACCTCGTCATTCCCTTGGTTATAAATTGCTTTGGCATAAAATCAAGATTTCCCAGGCTTATGAAAACCAGTTGAGCATTCGATGGACAGTACTTGGTAAATACTCTCAGGTGTGTGTGTGTGTGTTACTGGATAGTGCTCAGTTTCAATACGCTGCCTTTTTCATTCTGCTCATTTATTATTCCCTTCAACTTGTAATACACAACACACGCACGCACACACATGTTGGGTTTACATTTCTAGTGGGGACATCTCATTGACATAATGCATTTCCTAGACCAGGCGGCAAACTCAGTCCTCGAGGGCCGAAGTCCGGCAGGTTTTGGAGGTTTCCCCTCATCCAACACAAGCTGATTCCAATCAACAGGATCGTTATCAGGCTTATGCAGAGCTTGCTGATGAGCTGATCATATATCAACTGTGTTGGACAAGGGAAACATCCCAAACCTGCAGGACTCCGGCTCTCGAGGACCGAGTTTGCCCAGCCCTGTCCTAGACCCTTCCGACGTCGGCCAAATGTGACCATTTATTTATTAATTATTGATTTTATCTACCGCCTAACGTACCTGGCAACAGTCATATAAGGGGAGTACCAGAAAGCTACTTGAGTTTATCTTGCCTGAGAGGGAGTTACAGTGAAAACTCCTTGGCTGTTGTCACAACAGAGATAATTAAAGAGTCTTGAGTTCTTGAAGTTCATTTTGTGTCCTTGATAAAATGATTAACAGAAATAGACTGAAAATGACCGCGAGGTCAAGCCAGCTTCATCGCTCCTTTTCGTCCTGAATGAACCGGAAGTACAAACCCGGGAGTGAAAGTGTGCGCTACAAAATAACGCAAGACTATTTACGTAAATGACGTAATGATATTGTAAACACCAAAATTAATAATAATTAAATGTGGCTATACTTACACATATAACTTGGCTGGCATGCAATACAAATATTATATAACCTTGCCAAAATTAACATGCGTCTCTTAAAATCTCTGTAAAGTTAAAATAAATATCTGCTAAATTTGGCACACCACACTAAAGAATTTTGTTTGCATCCCAGCCTAATTGTGATGGCCAAGTGTATAAAATGAGGCTTCAAATTGGTGTCAAATCAAGCTATCCCAGTGAGACATTGCAGGTCTACTCAAGGCACTAGCCATCAGCTAGCTAGCGAGAAAACAGCTTCCAGGGTTTAACTCGGCCAATGGATATGAGTTTTCAAAATGGAGGCATAGCTATTTAGGTAGCTAACTGCTCCCCTTAGTGGTAGAAATGACTCACAATTATGTTTTTTTTCTTACATTTTTCAAAAATTGGACTTCAGACTTTCCACTGTTACGACTATTTGACATTTCAAACCATTTTAAGCGACGTCCACTCTTCAAGCTTCAAGTTATGACATGAGTCTGTATCGGTAAAGATTCTCCCATCACAGAGTGGAGGAGCTCCGCTTGAAGTCTTCTAGGATGATGGCCGCGTACCTCCCATTGGGCGGCGTGCAAATGGAGTCGGAAATCGGTGAATTGAGGGAGGGGTCTGAGAAATCCCGGAAAGGCGAGGGCGGCATGAGCACCAGGCGATCTCCTGCTTCTTCCTCCTCTTCATCTGCGAGGAGGCAACTGTCGTACAGGTAACTGTGAACGATCCCAGGTTCATCTTCAACGATCATGTTGGTGACGTCATTAGCGAATTTAGTCGCTTCCTGGTGTGTAACCACGCCACCGAGCTCATCGCCCTCATCCTCCTCGGTCACATTGTACAGCAGCGAGTCACGGTAGGTGCTAGTGAGCGGCTTGATGATGGCCGTCTGATTGGTCGCCACCATCTGATTGGACGCCACCTCCTGCATCCTAACATGCACCGACAGTCGTTGCCAGACGTGATCGCCTTTGGGAGGACGCCGCGCACCTGCCGCAAACCAGGATACAGACTTGCTGTTAGAGCTAGAACAGAAACAGAGATAGGGGGTTAATAACAGGGAGGAAATTCTACACCCCTGAATGACAACTTGAGGAAAATTTTGGTATTACAAATTTTAAAAATTAAATGTGGGAAAAATACGGACTGGATTTAAGTCAGCTGTGATCACTCCCATAGCAATCTATGAATTTACGAACACCAGGTCTAACCCGCCTCCGCTCAGAGATACGTCACACACTTAGCCAGATTTACAAGTCACAGTAGTCACAATAGAGACCTTGTAGCTCCTTTTACACTGCCTGTAAGAGTCATTGCTTTAGAAGTGTGACGTCTAACACTTGGCTCTACTGTTATTCCTGTTTTCAGGACAGACAGTGTGAAAGGGCGCTGTTCCATCAGCACACTCATTTTAATTTTGATGGAGGTCAGAGGTAGATGACTGTTTAAGTGTGATTACAGACTGTCAGATGTCAGCTCAAGAAAGCAACCATACCTTTAGAGTAGAGCTGGTCAGTACATCGAATTCATTCGATTAATCGTCATTTTAAAAATGGAATTGTTGGAAATTTGCTAAATCGTGAAATCGAGTGGCAGAATGCTGGATAGGTGGTTTACAAGTAGCATGTTAACAATAGCTACCAACTACTTAACTGTGGCATTTAAGTGCAAACTATGAATGTTAGGTTTATGTTTAAACTGATTTAGAATTGGTATACATTATTGCTGTCTGAATATTTTGCACATTAATTAATTTTGAATAAATTAAACCTTTGAATAAACGTTTGTTGGGTTTATTAGATTAAAATAAATTAAAATCGTGATCGCCCTGAATGACTGAAAAAAATTTTGATTTTATTTTTTGGACATATAGCCCAGCCCTACCTTAGAGAGCCTTAATTATGGCACCCGCACTGCATGTGAGTGTCTGGGTGTAAGCTGTGGCCAACATCAGCTCCTGCAAGAGGGTGCAAGTGCATTGCTAAGTGTGTATTTCCACTGAAGTGAATGTAAATGCCATTAATCCGTTGCAGTCTTCCTCTAAATAAAAACACAAGAACATGTTTTTGTATATTTAAATGAGTAAAAATAGCACTCCATATTAATGTACTTCATAAAAACACACAATAATGGCATAATTAAATGGAATTTAAAACTATTTTTGTCACACTACATGAATTAAATGGTTATTGTGCTGCTCCATCTGGGGGCAGCAAAGGATAAACAGATGTAATGTAATTTTTGGGAAACTCTTTAGATAAACGTGAGCACAGCCTGCTAATCAGCATGTGGCTGCTACTAGCAACATGGCTGGAAGAATGATGCCTTCCATCTCCACCGATGAATACCTGACCGCCAACTAATGACTGAGGAAACGTGTCAGCCTATGCAAAAGGCTACTTCAACACCAAGAAATCAGTCTTCGACGTTGGTACCGGCAAAAAAATCTAGGGTAATCTGACTGTAAAATCGTTTGTGATTCACACAGGAGCATTTGATGTGTTGGAAAAACAGTCAGAGATACTGAAGTAGGACTTTATTACCTTTCTACAAAAAATGCTATCTCTAAACGCAGAGGTATTTCTGAGTGGGCCTCCGCCTACTGTCCGGCCAGGTGATGAGCGCTTAAGCCGGATTATGTCACTCTGGAGATGGCTAAAAAGTATCTTTCTTTTTATCCAGTGAACTTTATTGACAAATTTTCCACATTTTATGAATGTTGCCATATTGTAACGCAATGGGATTTATCTCAAAGAGCAGGGAGTCAGATTACTGACAGCCAACATCTTCCACAGTGTGTCTTGGTGGACGCTATGTTCCCAAAACAAAGGACATCATGAATCACAACAACAGATAAATGGAGAGTCTGCTGCATCTGGCTCACAGTCTTCCACTCCCCGCTCTGCAGAACAGATTGATTTACCCTCACTCCAAACACCGACCATCCAGAACCTCTGCACTGTTCATCGCCCCCGAGCGACCCGACGACTGACTCCCCATCGGATCTCACCAATAGGATAAACCATCTTGTCAATCTCGCCAACCGGCTATCTACCAATCGCAGGAGTTCTCCCATGCTTCCTCCCAAGACTCCACCATCAGCTATCTACCAACCGTCTGACTCCACCAAGCCTCAACAAACGCCCACTTCCATCTTTGTCAATGGAGAATCTCAACTACAGTTCGGTCTGATATACTTTGGGTCCAGACTATGTGTGCACTATAAACAGTGTGTGTCCCCAGAATAAGTCAGGACCCAATGAACCTAAAGAAGCTTGTAGCATTCCTGTGATTACGAGTAACAGAAAATTGGCAAAAGAAATGAGAAGAAATAAATTACAAACTTAGTCAGTATAGCTTGTCAACCTTTGACTAAACCACTGTCTCCGATTACTACTGCAAGACTAGCTTTACTCAATACTAGATTACTAGTTACCAAATCACTGTTGATTCATGATGTCATATGATCTTGACTTATTTCTCCTTAGCGAAACATGGCTAACAGAAGGTTCCTGCAACACTGTTATGAATGTCAGGTTTTAGTTTCACGAACAAATGTTGTAGTGGCAAAAAAGGTGGGGGCCTTGCTGCCATTTTTAAATCACTCTTTCAGTGTAAAGACATTTTATTGGGAGGCTTCAATTCATTTGAATATATCTGTCTTTTGGTAAACGGTGATCCAAAGATCATCATTGTAATCATTTATAGACCTCCAAAAACGAAAAGGCAAATTCATGGAGGAATTTGAAGAAATGCTGTCAGTAATCTGTACCGACTATGACGATCTGGTCATATCTGGACACTTTAACATTCATGTTGACAACTTAACAACTTGGATAAAAATACCAAAGAATACTCGATACTTTTGGTCCCTCATAACATGAGAAGGGTCCATTCTTGATCTCGTCATCTCTACAGGTGTTGACATTTCATCTGTTGAGGTGAAAGATCTGGCTGGCTATTTCAGATCTTTTCTGTGTGTTCTTTGAAGTAAAAAAAACAATCCCAGAAGTTCAGACAACCACTGTCTGTCTTAAAAAATGAAGAAATATGTTTATGGAATTAATGGCTGCATCACCAACTGTCAATGCAGAGACTATTGATGAACTTCTGGATGAATTCACCTCAAAAATCCCAAATGTTTTGGATGCTGTTGCTCCTATTAAAACTAAGACCGTTTCATCCCGACCTAAAACACCTTGGAGGTGTGCTACCAACGTAATGACTTTAAAATTAAAGTGCAGAAAAAGCAGCGCGAAAGTGGAGAAAAACTAAACTCCAAGTTCATTTTGATCTGTACAGACAATGTCTTTGAAATTTTAACAAAGAGCTAGTAATAGTTAAACAACAACACTTTCTGAAATCATTATTAAGAACCTCAACAATACACGCATCCTATTTGCCGTGGTCAACAAACTCACAAATCCCCCATATCAAACAGCACCAGAACGCCTCTCAACAGATAAATGCAATGAATTTGCCTGCCAGTTCTTGTAATGTGTTTTATGTTTTTCTACAAGTTACAAGCCATCAGGTCAAACATTGTCACAAACCAGCACGATGAAAAAAATGATGCAGCACTTAAAACCACCAAGGAATAATTCAACTACCATAACAGAATTTGAATCGGTGGATCAAAATACTATAACAGACTTGGTTCAGCAATTGAAACCTTCCACGAACTGTCTTGACTCAATACCTTCTGGCTTTTTCAAAACTATTGTCAAATCTGTTCAAATCGATTTACAGCAAATAATCAACTGCTCACTTCAATCAGGCGAGTTTCCTAAATCTCTGAAAGTAGCCGCCATCCGGCCCATTCTAAAAAAGAGAACGCTGGATGTCTCTCAAACCTTCCCTTTTTAACTAAAATTGTTGAAAAGGTGTTTTTTAATCAACTCGGCAATTTCTTGAGCTCAAACGGATTTTTTGATCAATTCCAGTCAGGTTTTCGACCTCATCACAGTACAGAAACAGCTCTGACTAAAGTACTGAATGATATAAGATTGGGCACTGACGCAGGGAAGGTATCGGTGCTCGTCTTATTGGACCTCAGTGCAGCATTTGACACGATTGATCATAATATACTGTTGGACAGGCTGGTAACTTGGGTGGGGTTAAATGGAACAGTCCTAAAATTGTTTAGGTCCTACTTGGAAGAAAGGAGTTACTTTGTGACCATTGGAAATTTTGAATCTGATCGAATGGCCATGACGTGTGAGGTCCCTCAAGGGTCAGTCCTTGGACCTCTGTTGGTCAGTCTGTATATGTTGCCTTTGGGTCAAAAGCTTCAGAACGCCAATCATAGTACAGATGACACAACTGTATTTATCAATGTCCCCAAATGACAGCATTTCAATTAACATATTGTGTCACTCACTTGAGCAAATTGCTGGACGAACGCAAAATTTCCTTCAGCTAAACGAAAACAAGGTCATTGTTTTTGGCATTAAAGAAAAGAGGATTGCTGTTAGAAAACACTTTGAGTCACTTTCTTTAGAAACCAAAGATCAAGTTCGAAATCTTGGGGTGCTAATAGACTCAGACCTGACTTTCAGCAGTCATATCAAATCAATTACTAAGACAGCCTTTTATCAGCTGAAAAACATCCACCCTGAAGGACTGCATGCTCCAAGCAGACCGGGAGATGCTTACCCATGCTTTTATCTCCAGCAGACTCGATTACTGTAACGGTCTTCTGAATGGACTCTCTCGAAAGAACATCAGACAATTGCAGCTCATTTAGAACGCTGTAGCTCGAGTTCTGACCAAAACAAAGAGATCAGAACATATCACTCCAGTCCTTAAGGCTTTACACTGGCTCCCAGTCAGCTGTGGGATAGATTTAAATATTCTGCTAGTGGTCTATAAATCACTGAATGGTTTGGGTCCTGAATATATTCAAGAAATGCTGACTGAATACAAACATAGCAGAGCTCTGAGATCTACAGACTTGGGCCAACTAGTGGAACCCAGAGTTCAAAGTAAACATGGTGAAACTGCATTTAGCTGTTATGCTGCACACAAATGGAATAAGCTGCCAACAGAAGTGAAGTCAGCCCCGAGTGTAAATGCTTTTAAATCCAGGTTGAAAACTGCCTTTTTTCCACACAACTTTGATTAACGTCTTAACGGTTTAAAATCATGTATTTTCTCTTTTATTATTATTCATTTAAAGTTCCTTACGCTAAATAATTTTTATAGTTTGCTGTCTAATATTTTAATATTGTCAATGTATGTTCTTTTAGAACATTTTATAAACTACTTTTGTTTACTTGCTCTGTTAACTACTGTGCACATTGAGTTGCCTTGTGTATGAATTGTGCTATACAAATAAACTTGCCTTGCCCAAGGCGGAATAATGCCATCTAGTGTTCAAATAGACACGTGACTTTTACAGTTTTACAGCGCTTGAAAGTTTATATACCCTAGTACTTACTATCCATCGCTTCAGTTTGTGAGCAATTTTCCTTCTGTGGCCCCCATCCAAAGAGGCTGACAGCATTCCAGTTGATCTTAAATGTCTGAATATGTGAATACTGTATGTGCAAATGCCAGCACAGGAACATCAAACTGCTTGGAGATTTTGTCTTATAGCCTTTACTTCCCTCTACTTTCTTACCAAACCCACAGCCATTTTTACATATTTACCTCCAAAGTCCATCTTGATCAGTTCAAACTATTACAAATTCAAATTGTTCAGCTCAAATCATTCAATGTTCATAAATACGGCAGCGTATCTGAAGCTCGGTAGTAACTCAGATTTAAGTTGTCACCACAAATAAAATTTAAAAAAGGTTGCTGAAAAATCAATTATCAGTAGACTCAAGTCACTCACTCACCTGCCGCTCTTCTTCCACTTGAACACATCGAACAGGCCTCCGCCTGCCCGGCACGAGGCCTTGCCGTCGCGCACGTGCATGCGCACGGTGTCGGAGGTGGTGAAGGCGCTGCGCACGTTGCGCTCGGGCTTGGCGATGATGACGTACATCTTGGGCGCAAACATGCAGCCCAGCGCCACGGTGACGCTTAAGCTGACGGAGAAGGACGTGATGATGGTCTTGTAGTCGGAGCCGAAGTAGATGGGCACAAAAGCTAGCCAGATGATGCAGGTGGTGTACATGGTGAAGGCCACGTACTTGGCCTCGTTGAAGTTGGCGGGCACGTTGCGCGTCTTGAAGGCGTAGTAGGTGCAGCTGAGGATGAGCAAGCCGTTATAGCCCAGCGGAGCCACCACTCCGAGGGTGCTGGTGTTGCAGACCAGAAAGACCTCGCGGGAGCTTTGATGGAACAAAAAAAAAAACATTTTGCTGAATGGAAATACAAAGAAAAATCAGGCCGTGTCCTATTCCCTAATCATGACATTGAGATATTTCCATTAAAAATCCTACACAGTGGTACCTTGAGACACAAATTTAATTTGTCATTGTTAATGCTCGTAACCCTCACCTTGTTGTAAAGTTAAAATGTAGTTAGTTAGCTAGATGTAAGCATTAAAGGAGAAGTCAACCCAAAATGTTTTTTACAATATGTTCTATGCACCCTCACTAGAGTAAACACAGTATTCTGATAAATACTATTGCGTTTGTGGAACATGAACTAAGCAGCAAAAAACACTTTTTTTTTTACCTCAGTGGGCGGCCATTATGTCACTTGGTGTCGACTGATGGCATTGCAATTGCTCAGGCAATTACCAATCACCTGTTTTCTGATTTTGGTCATGTGACGTTCACAAGCTGAGTCTGGTTGGTCGCTATCTCTGGCCTGAGCAACTGTGATGTCATTTTCAGTCAACAGCAAGTGGCAAAAGGGCCGTCACTTGAGATAGAGAAAAATGGGTGGATTTTTTGGCTTAATTCATATACAGGTACAAACAATTTATTCAGAATATCGTGTGACTATACTATCACTGTACAGAATAGTGGGGCTGCTTAGAACATATTATTGTAAAGAAAAAATTTGGGTTGACTTTCCCTTTAAGGGCCAAAAAAATGTATTGAGTAAAAATATTTTATTCATTATATATTTTCAAATTAATCAGCTGATTAGCCAATTGTCGGAATTTCATTTAGTCAAATATTGGAAATGGCATTGGTTAAAAAATTAATAAAAATAGTTTGGTCCTATTTGCGCACACAACATTAAACATTGTTAAATGCCTTAAATAGTTCCTTCCAGCTTTCCCATAAAAAAAGTATTTTAATGAGAAAAAAATAACACTTTATAACACTATACTTTTTTTTCTTTTTTAAAACATCGGTGGTAATTACATGATTAAATATAATTTAACAGTTAATGTCACACTGCATTACACACAGTTTTATCTGTTGCTTAAAGGGCTTTCGCACTCCAACATTCTAGAGATGCTATTTAGTTAGCATTAAGCTAGTGGACAGGAAGGCAAAGCTGTGTGTTTGTTTTGTTCAAACAAAAGGTGTAAAACTCTTTGTTTTATAGCTTGTCGAAAGTAAACGTCAGCTGGATGTAGCAATAAACAGCCTGAAGCCTCTTTTTTGACGCAAGTCAAGTCACTCGTATCTCATGAGCAGTTGTTGCAGAATAACACAAGTGTGAAAAATCCCAAACTATTCCAACCTTGGGTGGGAGCGTATGGGTTCAGGCGGCTCCACCACCACCAGCGTCACCTCCAGAGCCAGCTGCGCGCCGACCAGCGCCGACGCGATGGCTACCTGCGCCCACGCGCCCATGAAGCGCGGCTTGCGTGTGCAGATCTTCTTCTTGCCGCCCGCCAGGATGCGGGCGATACGGTTGGTCTTGGTGACCAGCGCCGAGTAGCACACGGCGGGCGAGAGACCCACCAGGAGCCTCTGCAGGTAGCAGGAGGCCACAGTGGGCCGGGCCATGAGCGTGAAGGGGCACAGGTAGCCCAGGAAGATGCCCGCCAGGATGATGTAGCACAGCTCCCGGCTGGACGACTTGACCACGGGTGTGTCGCGGTACAGCACGAACGTGAGGGTCACGAAGGATGTCGCCAGGACGCCCACGCAGGAGAAGACCACCTGGATGACGGATTCGGGACTGCTCCACTCCAGGTAACGCAGGGGGATGGCCTCGCAGCCTGGTGGGGGAAAAAAGGTGCAGGTGTGAGAATAAATATGGACTAAGGGAGGAATACAGTCTGCCCCCCTTAGCACTGAGCATTCACATTTTCTTTTTTGTTCCTGGTCCTACAGCCGTAATGTGATCTGGAGGACTAATGGTTAGCACGTCTGCCTCGCAGACAAGAGGTTCAAAATCGAATCTCTCCCAGGTGGATGTGGCAGGTCGACCCTTCCCTTGCTTGTGAGGGTTGTCTCCAGCTACTCATGTTTTCCAAGCACATTCCCAGATCATGTATATTATTGAAGACAGAAGTCAGCAGAGGGTCACCTTTTGGAAACTGGGAGCTACTTCTTGGGTATTGATTAATGTAGAGGGCTACCAGTTTAATGCTTCTGAAATTATGAATTTCCCTAAATTATCTTCAATAATGTTATTATTCCCAACCAACTTCTCAGATGGAGGATTTAATTGGCCAGTATTAGCACTTTTTAGCCCGTGACCCTTGTGAGGATAAACGGTTTAGATCATGGATGCATAGCCCTTTTTTTTAGATAGTGTGCTGATTTTGGCTGGTTTTATTTTTATTTTTATTCCCTGTTTTTTTTAAACCTATAAACACATTACAACATAAGACCTCCAAAAAACAACAACAACAACAACTCTCAGCCAATGTTTGCCAATTTCACTTTCTGTAATCAAGATAAAAACACCAGCAGAATGTGTGTAAAGGAGGGTTAAGAAATGGGCTTTACAACTTGGGTTATGGTTTCAAAGTAGGGTTAGGGTTTTAAAGTAGGTTTTAAAAAAGGGTCCGGGTTTCAAAATAGGGTTAGTATTTCAAAACTAGAGCTTTGCTTTTTCAAAGGTTTTAAACTAGGGTTGGGGCTTCGAAGTAGGGCTGGGGTTTAAATGTTTCAAAATAGGGTTAATGAATGAATGAATAAATAGTTTATTTCGGCTCCATTTACAACACAGAATAGAAAACACAAACATCCTTTCGAACAAATCAATTAACGGAAAAAGGTATAGGCTGAAGCACCAGATGTATTTATTGCTATGCTATACAGTCCCATGAATCACAAACAATTACAATAAAAATAAATTCTGCACTCACATTATAATTCAATTCATAATCAAATCCTTTCCACAATTTTACACCCAGAAGTGAAACACATCTGTGTTTTATGTTGGTCATCACTTTACATGTTTCAAACATAATTAAACCCCTTAAATTATAGTTCCCTTCTCTTAATTTAAAGAAATTCCGAAAACAATCAGGTAGGTTAATGTTTGCTGCATGAAAAAGTTTTTCCAGTGATTTCAAAAACATGATTTTAAAATACCAGACTATAAATAATTGATTAGTTGATTCTCTGTTTGAAAGTAGGGCTTCATAGTCGGGTCAGGGTTTCAAAGTAGGATTTCATAGAAGGACCAGGGTAAAGTAGGGTTAGGGTTTGGGGTCAATCTTTCAAAGTAGGGTTTTAAAGTACAGTTAAGGTTTCAATGTAGGATATTAAAACTCATTCACTGCCATTGACGGCTATATAAAATCATTTGAACTATTTCTATTAGTTTAACGTTATTTTATTTTTTTTACATTTGTTAACAAGAGTATGAAACCCTAGAATTTTTTATTGTACATTTCGAACAGATATAAAATTTGTCATTAATCGTGAGTTAACTAGTGAAGTCATGCGATTAATTACGATGACTAATATTAATTGCCTGACGCCCCTAATATTTAAAAAAATATATATATTTTTTAAATCTTTTTCTTCTTCTTTTTTAAAGCATAAAAGATTATTAAAAAATAATTGTAATTAATCACATGACTTGGCATGATTAACTCACGATTAATCACAAATTTTATATCTGTTCTAAATGTATAATAAAAAAATCTAGGTTTTCTTACTCTTGTTAACAAAAGTAGAAAAAAAAACAGTTAAAATAATAGAAATAGTTCAAATGAATTTATGGCAGTGAATGAGTTAAGTAAGGTCAGGATTTCAAACTACAGGGTTCCAGACTAACCCCCTAAGTGTTCGAGTTAGGGTGACATTTTCTTACAACTGGACAAACAATGGCGTATAGGTCAGGACTTGGGAGGATCCATAAGAAGTGTTTTGTCCTTGAAATGCACATTGCGGAGCCTTTTAAGTGGGCCAGAGTGGCAGGGGGCACAAAAGTGTGTAAGTAGGTCCCAACATGATGAATCGATGGCCTCTTTGGTGTCATGGGAAAGCATTGGAAATAGCACACATGAGGAGAAGGAGATTAGAATAAAACAGGAACCTGTGAGAGCAAACTTTTCGCCTAACGTGGCTGTTTCAAAGCAAAATGGCTAACTTCCTGTTCGTTAAGGCATGGCTCAGTTTGACTTAGCAACATCACATTTGGCAGGCATGTCTTAATATTTATCATGAGCAGACCCACACAAAAATGTGAGGGTTTAGTTCAAAGCAGCCAGTTTACGCTTTTTCAAATATGAACTTTTCCAAGAGATTTAGTTAGTAAAACCCATTCATTTTGTGATTTTGTATTTTTTTTGGGGGGGGGGGTAGTATTTTGGTCTAATGCTAAAAGGTCATGTGTAATCCACTTTCAACCACTAGATGGTGGTACACTTTTATAGTTAGTTTAGTTGTAAATTTGAAATAAGAATGCAACAGTTAAAATGTTTCAGCACAGCCTATTTGTAGTTGAACGTTATTGAATGTAATACTGCTTTTTTAGTGCTACAGAAAGTGATAAATGTAACTTTCATTTTATAATCTACATCATTGGACATGATTACACAAAAAGTCAGCCACACACGGCCAGAACTTGACCCAAAAAAATGGCGATTCTGAAAATTCTGTTCTTTAAAACAGTGATTCTTAACCCTACAACGCCAAACGTATCATATTAAATACAAGACATTTTGAGCTCTCTATTTCATGAGTATAGTATTTTTTCCCCATGAAAACCCTCATGTAAATGATCTGACACATGCATTGCAATGACAACCCATTAGAGGGCAGTGTTACCCAGCTGCTGATTTTTCCAGCAACCTTGCAAGATCGCCCCAATTGAGAAAGGAGAGACGCCTATACTTATTAATAGCGGGAAATGTTATTTCTGATTTTTGGAATTACTAATATGTTTGGTATGTCTGTTTATTATTATATTTTTCACCGTTGTAAATGTACGAATTTAAAGCATTGTTACATTGTGTATCAAATATGATACAAATCAAAAGTCATGTGGAAGTTGATTTTCCCCCAAAATGTTTTAGTTTGTTTGTTCAAAAGGACCAATAAATACTCTATTTGTAAAGAATCGGAATGTTCTCATATATTACACGGTTCAGGCTTTATAGGGTTAACCATTGGGCCAAGCTTGGTCCGCGAGTGCTATCTAGTGGGCTGCAAAGTCATTTCAGTTTTGTAACTGTGGGCAGCAAGGGTCGCAGGCAGCTTTCAATTGAGGCTTATATTTCCCCCTCCCCATGTAGAAAAAAAATGCCTCCACACTGCCTTGTTTTTTTTTTAAAAACTATTAATATATAAAACACATCCACATAAACGCACACAAACATTGAGAAGTGCGTTTTTAAGATCATTTAGATGCATGCCAAGCCTCTGGGCAGCAGTAATTAGCCAAACTTGCTTGACTTTGATGTCACTTCCACCAATACACAAGCACAGTCAGCCCACACAAGATGTTAAAAAAAATAAATAAATAAATAAAATAAAATACATGTAAACAGTCAACCAGAGTGAGTACATCAAAAATGGAGCATAGAGGAAAACAATGAGAATACAAAATAAAAAAGCTTCACTTGTTTTTTTTTATTTTTTACGTGTGACGTCGACCTGCTTCCTGTCACTAGGTGGGGATAAGTCATCACAATTTCATTTACCTGTAGAAATGTAGTCAAAGTAGTAGTTCTATAATAAGTCAACATAAATCATAAATTCTGATTGGTCCCCTGGACACTTTTTACAGGAAAAGTTGGGCCCCAAGGTTAAAAGATTAAAGATTAAAAAAAAAAAAACTGCTTTAAAACCTACCTTCCAATTCTTGGTCTGGCCACCATCCCAGCTCGCAAGCCTTGCAGGTGAACTCATCCTGGACGTACTCGTTGTCTTTGCAGGCCGTGCAGATCCAGCAGCAGCTCACTTCGCCCTTCCTGATCACCTGCTCCACAACAATAATGAAACTTGACCATCGTGACCTGTCACAGCACGAGTTTACTGCAAAAAGAAGCTCAAATTTAATAAGGTTTAAATATTTCTGAGCAGAACAAAATATGCATTCTTCTTATGTGTAGGCTAACAGCATTCACTTGCTTCATGCACCCACCCCCAACCCCCCTAAAAATCTTAGAAAGGTTATTATAACTATTTGTTGAGATTTTATTGCTGTTGTGATATTATAATTCTATAGGCTTAAGCAGTATAAATAGAATTGTTTTTTAAAAACTATGTTCACTTCAGTAAAATTTTCCTCTTCTATGGGCTGATTATTTTGCTTCAAGGTGCCAGGCCAGCATAGTGTTTTGAGTAACGAATATGGTCACGGAACTATTTATTTATTTTTTTATCTTAGTTGTTTTAATTTATGCCGTGTTGATGATGCTTTGTACAACAGTGAAACAGGCCTCACTTTGATCTCCCCCTTGGAGCAGGGCTCGCTGCACACCGAGCGCACCGCTCCGGTACGGTTGGTCATCATGGCGTCGTCGTCGATGCTGAGCACGCCCTCGTGCCACGAGCCAATGTTGACGTAGTCGTACAGGCCGGGACGTATGCTCTGGAAGTTCATGATCTCGTACCTGGACAGTAGATGGCATGACAAGACAAGGAATTTGTTTCGTGTATCGCACCCTTTCTTGATGAAATAATAATGGATTATAATAGTTTTAGATTTTTCATTTCATTCTTTTTAACTTTTGTTTTTTAACTTTTGTTTTTTAACTTTTGTTTTGTTTTTATATTAAGTTAGTTTTAATACTATATGAGCGTGTTTGTTATGTTAGTTTTTATTTTATTTCATTTTTTTCCAAAAATGATTAATTTTAGTTTAGTTTGGATTAGTTTTAGTATTAGTTTTTAACATATGCATTGTTTTTCCTGTGTAAGATATATATATATATATATAAAAAAAAATCAAGTCATTAATTAATTATTTATTTTATGTTTAAAAAATGGTTTGTGAAAGTAGTTTTGTTGCCTTTCAAAACAAAAATTCAGCAACATAATTAAATAAAATACATAATAATGTAAATAATGCATAAAACAAATTATTATTATTATTAGGTTATCCTTGGATGACGTCATACTATGAGACGCGCCCTCATTCTGCCATGGTTGCTCGCCACAACACCTGTGGTCGGTAAGTAAGTTGGTCGCTCCGTTTGTATTTGCGTAGTCTCACTCACAGTAAACAAAAACCAAGGTCATAGAATGCAGAAAACGCAAGCAAAACTAATGCCTTTATTTGATAGATCTTGTCGACATTGATCACAGCGCATACTGCTTGCTAGCCTAGCTTCAATTGAAATGTAGTGAAACAAGTTGTAATGAGCTTAGCAACTATGATGAAGTCTGACATTTGGGTGCAGTTGGCTCTGAGGACGCGTGGAAGATGTCCCCCGCAATTGCATAATGACCAGGATCCTTCCCATCCACATGTATTAACGCATATTAATCGCTATTCATTTTAAGCGCAGATGATCCTTTAGCTGACAGTGGATGGTTACGTTAAAGGTAGCACAGGTTGTGGTTGAGCAATAAACATAACTTTGGATTAAAGTAAAACATTTAATAAATGTTTGCGTTTGACATTCAGAATATTTGTTCTTGTCAAAATATTGGGGTAATTAGTTTTTCTTTTTTTTTTTTAAATCTGCAAATATTAGCATTTTAGCTCAATGGCCTCCTGGTCATGTGACCTATTGACCCCAAATAAGTGCTGCATTGTAGTGGCATGTCTGTTGGATGATGCACACTTTTTAATTTGAATTGTTAGGTCTCTTCTTATTTTTATTTTTTTTTCTGCAAATATTAGCATTTTAGCTCAATAGCTTTGAGGTCATGTGACCTATTGACCTCCAAATCAGTGCTGCATTATAGTGGCATGTCTGCTGGAAGATGCACACCTCTTATTTTTTTAATATTAGGTCTACACTTATTTTTAATTAATTTTTCCACAAAAAATTCCATTTTTGCCCAATAGCTTCCAGGTCATGTGACTTATTGACCCCAAATCAGTGCTGCATCATAGTGGCATGTGTGTTGAATGATGCACACCTCTTATTTTTTCATTTTAGATCTTAGCTCATTTTAATGAATTTTTTTCAACAAAAATGAGCATTTTTGCTCAATAGCTTCCAGGTCATGTGACCGATTGGCCCCAAATCAGTGCTGCATCATAGTGGCATGTCTGCTGGATGAATCACACCTTTTATTTTTTATTATTAGGTCTCCAATTTTTTATCATTATTATTTTTTCAACAAAAATTTGCATTTTTGCTCAATAGCTTCCAGGTTATGTGACCTATTGACCCCAAATCACTTCTGCATCGTAGTGGCATGTCTGTTGGATGATGCACACTTTTTAATTAGAATTTTTAGGTCTCCTCTTATTTTTAATATTTTTTTGGGCAAATTTCATTTGAGCTCAATGGCTTCCAGGTCATGTGGCCTATTGACTCCAAATCAGTGCTGCATCGTAGTGGCATGTTTGTTGGATGATGCAAACCTTAATTTTTATTTTATTTTAGGTCTCCTCTTATTTTTAATATTTTCTTAGCTGCATATATTAGCTTTTTTACTCAATAGCTTCCAGGTCATGTGACCTATTGGCCCCAAATCAGTGCTGCATCATAGTGGCATGTCTGCTGGATGAATCACACCTTTTATTTTTTATTATTAGGTCTCCAATTTTTTATCATTATTATTTTTTCAACAAAAATTTGCATTTTTGCTCAATAGCTTCCAGGTTATGTGACCTATTGACCCCAAATCAGTTCTGCATCGTAGTGGCATGTCTGCTGGATGATGCACACCTCTGATTTTTCATTTTAAATCTCCACTTATTTTTAATGAATTTTTATTTTTATTTTTTTGCAAATGAGTGCGATTGGCGGAAGGATGCATGGAAAGGAGGTGGGGGAGCAATTGAGACGGTTGCTGCAACTCAATGCGAGACAACGCAATAAAGGACCTATTGCCCTCTCCGAATGCTGTTGTCTTTCCCACAACCTTCATTTGATCCACGCTACAATAGAAATATTCTGTTTTAAAAATACCCTGCTACATGTGTATTAAAGTGAAGCTGCCCTTGCGGCCCAGAGTTACGAAACTGAAATTACTTTGCGGCCCACTGGATGGCACTAGTGGCCCAGGCCCAATGATTAAGAATCATTGCTGTAGAGTGCTATTTTTTGGATGAAAAAGCTACTGTGTGCGCGCCGTACCTGCCAGGGGAGTCCCCGTTGTGGTCGAAGCGGACATCCTCGCCCGAGACGCCGGCAAAGGAGGTCCAGAGCAGGAAGTCCAGCAGGCGGCTGCCGTCCACGGGCCTCATGGCGTCGCACAGGCCTGCGGCCCCAGGGCACAGGCTGGCGTGCATGTCGTGCAGTCCGTGCGCCATGGCGTAGATGGCGTTCACCACGAAGCCCATTTTGCTGTCCTGCACGTAGTTGTCCTCCAGGCGCTCGGTGCCTGCTCAAAAACACAAGACGACAAACATTTTTGTCTTAGTTTGTTTATATTTTTCATTTGGATTTGGGGCTGTGGGGTTAATAATTGTGTTGTTTTTTCTTATTTGTGTATTTTGCATCTAAGATTATTATAGGAGCCAATTGTGTATTGGTTAATTTGTAGTGTGTTCTACATATTATACATCGTTGCTAGATTCATATTTACACACTGCATAGTTATTATTGTAGTAGTTATAGTTATAATTTGGTTAAAAATAATGGTAACTATTCTTTCATGCATATATTAGAATATATTTGTTTAAAATTACAAAGATACAAATTGTTTACATATTTCTTTATTGGAGCTATTTTCTAGATAGTCACGTGACTGATGATTGTGTATAGATAAAAAAGACAGATAAAGCCAGCTCATGTTAGAAGCCATAGTTTTTTGACCATTCGATTCAATTTTTTTGTTGGGGGGGGGGGGGTACTTGTACTATTTTTTTGGTGTTTTATCAAGTTGTGGTCCTGTCGTTTGCGTTCAAGACTCAATTATTGTTCTTAATGTTTGAACTAATTATCTTCATTTTTGATCCAATATTAATTTCTGATATTTGTGTATTTTCCTTAATTTTTCTAATTTAATTTTTAAGCATATATTTTTTTAATATTTTCAGATAATAATTTTTGCTTTAATTTTGGGTCTCATTTTGTTTTTTTGTCAAATATTTGCATTATTTTCATTTGTTTATGTATTTTTTTTAATTATTTGTTTGTTTTTAACTTACTATTTTTGTAATGAATTAATGAATGAATTGAATTATTTTGAACATGATCAAAAAATGAAATTAACTAAAAAACATCAACAACACAAAGCACTTACACATGTTCGGAAAAAGTGTATAAAGAAGCATAAACTTTTTAAACTCCTACCCTTTTACAACTTATAGCCCATACAAGTACAACCCCAACTGTTATAAATCCACATAAAAAAGCATGAACATAATATGCCAATTATATCCTTATAAATGAATAACACAAACATACTTCAAAAGACATTCTTGTGTAAGATGTTTTTATATCCCATTTAATATTTTTGTATATTTAGAATATTTACACACTGTTTCACTTCACGTTTTAAATTTTTCTAATTAACAAAAAATACGTCTGCTGTCATAATTACACAACACAATGCAGAGACCAGGAGATTTGAGATCCCCACCAACTAAAAACGGTTGCATTATTTAATATTTTAGTCATTTTTCTATTTCTGTAGAATATTTTGGACAAATTTTAAAATTATTTGTTATTATTTAAATGATTACAACTATTTGTTATTTTTAAAAAGGCATGTGTTGACTGCTTGTTTTCTAATGTGCGTGTATTTGTCATCTATTTGTGTAGTTTTTATCTATTATTTTGATATTTTGCATCAAAAATTTACATGTAGTTTTTCATCAAATATTTTTCTGCTATTTTCTAATATTTCTGTTGTATTGTATTTTAGCCCCAAACATTTTTTAATCACTTTTCTCTGACTGTGGTCAGAAAGTGCAAGTGTACTTAATTCGTCTTGAACCACTTGTGTGAACAAATCTCTAACATCTAAATATCAGCCTCTACCAAGCCAAGGTTGAAAAACCTTTGACGAATGTAGACTGTGGCAGTCTTACTACATACAGTGGAATGAATACACAACACAGCAAGCGTGTGATGACCTGAGCAGTTCCTGACATAGTTCTTGTTGTCATGCGGATGCCCGGGCAGGCGGCACTGGAAGCGATGCTGCCAAAACTCTGGGAACCAGGGATTGCGCATGTTGGTGTCCGGCTTGAGTTTCAGGAAGTAGTCATCGAAGGAGGCCACCTCCTCTGACTTCAGCTTGACAGTGATGCCTCCGAGGGCTTCCTCCTCGTAGCCTTCCACCACCTCCAAGCGGTCTGCCCAGCCATCACTGTTAATGACATGCAGTGTAGTAATACTGCTGCACTTGTTTTCATGTGACAGGAATTATGTTATTGATGCCATTATGATAACATGTAACCATGATGAATTGATAGATGTTTTTTTTTTAACTGACCATTGAATGTATTTACCAGCAACAACTCTTAGAGAGGAGATTTGAAAAAGTGGGGCGGAAGAAGTTCTATTCTTTTTTCTCTTTTTTGAGAGCTTAGTATTGTTCATTTGGCAATCTTACCGATTCAACATGTCATCATCATTGCGCTCTTTTTTAGTGTACGTGTGTGTGCGTGAGTATGTGTGTGTGTGTGTGTGTGTGCATAGGTGCATGCGAGTTTGTGCTCATTAATTCACCTGAAACCTATTCAAAATCCCATACCCTTCACCTAAACCAAATACTTCAGAATCACGATCCCGAGAGTCGTGAAGTTGTCAGGAGACCCGAGGAAGGGAGAAAAGTTAAATCACCAGACACCACCTACTACCCACAGAGTTACAAACCATAATCTTTCACCAACCCCAGGAGCATATAAATTCTACCAAACCTCAAGAGACCAAAGGAAAGACTAAAGAAAGGAAGGAAGGATAGATGAAGCAACGTGAGATCCACAAACATCAGCCTCCATCGATTCAGCGACTAGAGGAAGAAGCAGATTGTGCTTGAATTTCGGTAGATGCTGGTGTGGTGGATCCGGCATGCATGAAAAAACCTCCACCAAAGAGGGGAGCCGTTGACCCCGGCCAGGACAGGGCAAGCACAACCCCCCATGACCCCCCAGGCCTCGGCAGCGCCAGGGCACAACCCCCGGGCCGGAGAGCAAACCCAGGAGCCCAGAGCACCCCCCATCCCAATACGGCCCGCGCCCCCAGCCCAATGCAGCAGAACGGGGCACGGCAGGCCCACCAGGCACCCCACAGTCCCAAAATTGTTGACCACTTTGCTGCGTTCTTTGTGGAAGGCAAAGGAGGGTACACGCTGACATTACGGCACTGACTCGTGAATTTTGAGTCATATAAATGAATGTATAATACTGTAGATTATTTTGATAATTAAAGAATTTATTTTCCATATCGTCTCCTGCTGCAGACATTTTGGAGTGTTTCCGTGTGAAACAAGCTAATAATGAGTTGTCTGTGTGAATGTGTGACAATGAGCACGAGTGCACCTCAGGCATTTTTTTCGCTTGTGTTGCTCCACAAAACATTTTTAGTGCGAGTCACCTTGACCCACAAACACACTCACGCATCCTACATTCTCCTCCATGCAGACAAAAAATAAATATTGCTAGTGTCGGTTGTAATCCTCGTACCTCCAAAATAATCTATGTTTTAGGAGACCGCCAGTGCTCATATTCTTGAGATGAGCCAGATGAGGTGGCTCGGGCATCTGGTTAGGTTGCTTCCTGATTGAAGGCATACCCCACCAGGAGGAGGCGCCATGGACGATCTGCGGACATGCTGGAAGGACTATGTCTGCCAGTTGGCCTGGGAACGACTCGCATTCCTCCTGAGGAGTTGGACGAAGTGGCTGGGGAAAAGAAAGTCTGGGCTTCCCTGTTAAAGCTGCTGCCCCCGCAAAACCTGACCCCGGATAAGTTGAAGAAAATGAATGGATGGTATCAATGTTTTTAATGTGTGAGTAGTTATCCTATTAATGTAATTTGGAAGTGTCTGCCCAGCAACAAGGACCAGGAAGAGGAATTATTTGATGTACATTGCTGCTATTCTGAAGCGACTCTCCGCTTCCTCTTTGAGAAAAGAACTTTGCAAACAAACTAACCTGCCAATGAGAAGGAACTCACTGGCGACTCCTCTTCGCCTCATTGCCATGAGTAGGCCTCGGACCGTCATTCCCTCGCAGAAGCAGACCACCACTCGAGCTTTGGGCAGCCGCTGGCGCAGTTTGCGTAGCAGCCTGTCAAAGTGCTTCTCACCGGCGTTGCTGTAGATTTTGTCCGACAGCGACAGGCACAGTCCTTCCTGTGAGGCCAGCTCCTTGAACACCTCCATGCCGCTTTCGCCATAGTTACCTAAATTGAAAAAAAAAAAATAAAAGTCAATTTTTGACGCATATGCATAAGGCAGGGCACAGATCATTTGATCAATAAATTCTAAAAATAAAAATTCTACACTAAGGAGCAGGAGTGGAAAAAAAATATTTCAATCTAGAACCTGTAGTGTATATTATTTGTTATTTCCATTTTGAATTATGAATCCACAAAAAAAGTTATTCATTAGTATATTCAAATCTAACACACAAAAAAGACAAAATTCCTTTTTTTTCCCTCTCTCATCTTTTGTCTCTTAGGCGCATTCTATTCCAAATCACCCAGTGGGTTTAAAAAGCATATTTTAATTTTAATGAAACTTGCTGCACTTGTTGATAGTCATGGCATAACACAGAATGTCAAATTTGAGGTCAGTCGGAGCAGGGGTTTGAGAGCTAGTAGCAAAAAGGGGCGGGGCAAGCTTTTTTTTTTTGAACCCTTGTATCTCAGGAACTACTGGGTCAATCTGACATTGTTGTAAAGGGAATTCAGCAAGGATTCCAAAACTGGACTCTGCAATCTCTATGTAAAAGATTGGTGCATATTTTAGTAACCTTTTGATCTCTTGCTTTAGTTGACCTTGAAATTGACCTTATGGATTACATGGCCTAAAAGTAAAATAAAAAATAATATGTTCTATGCAGCCCCACTATTCTAAATATGGCATTCTGGTTAATATTGTGCTAGTGGAAGATAAGTTAAGCAGCAAAATCCAGCCGTTTCTCAGGGGGCGGCCATTTTGCCACTTGCTGTCAATATCAATGGTTCTCAGGTAACAACCAATCGCAGCGCAGCTTCAGAAAACAGGTAAGCTGTGATTGGTCATTGCCTGAGACATTAGCAACCTTGATGTCATCTTCAGTTGACAGCAAGTGGCAAAATGGCCGCCCCTTAAAGATGAATAAAAACGGCTGGATTTTGCTTCATAACTCATATTTCACAAATGTAATATTAATCAGAATGTCATGTTTAAACTAGTGAGGTCACATGTAACATATTATTGTCAAGAAAGGTTAACATCCATTTTAACACAAATTTTCATGAAACGCTATCTCTCACAAGTTCTCTAAAACAATGAGTTTCAGATATAGCAATAAGGAGCCAACGTATCAATACCCTCAGACTTTCAACGACTACTCGTGGATGTTCAACAAATATTGAAGTTTCAATGACTATTCAGTGAATGAACTACATTTCTGTGCCTGGGCGCAAACTAACGTCTTTACTCAATCTTCATGTTTTGGGCTAGCACCAAGAACCAGCCAACAGAACTAACCATTTTTGATCCCTTGTCGCTCCTGCTAGCATGCTAAAAATGACACTCACACTTTAGGTGTCTGCACAGGACCAGAAAACAGAATCTGAGCAATCTGTGCTTCTGTGTTGCTAGCCTATAGATACCTAAAAATTCTAATTCAATTCTGAAGTTTCTGCCTTGCAACAAAGTCATAAATTTCCACCTTGGCATGCAGCTGGCTGTTGATCAGTTTAGAAAAAGGACAGCAAGCAGACTGCAGGTACTCAAGTAATGGCCTCTTACCCTCGGTGTGGACAGCAGACACGTAGGTCCAGTTGTACCGCTTGACAATGTCAAGGAGGGCTCTGGCCTGTAGTGTGTCTGAGGGCACCACCCTGAGAAAGTACTGAAATAAGTTCTTGTCGCTCAGGTCGATGCTGGTGGCCGAGTATGCGATCTGCGGAATGTTGAAGAGCTGCAGCAGGTTCTGCACCTGGATGGCCACCGAGCTGGAACCTGGCCCAACCACGCCCACGATCGGTTTCTTGACGGGCGCTGTCTGTGCTGCGTCGGCCCCCTTCACACACCACTGGCTGTCATCGTCCTCCCGGATGGAGATGAGCGAGTCTCGTATGAACTCGATGCTCTGCTCCAGAGCCACCGACGAATGCCAGCACGAGTCTCTGATCTCACAGCCTAGTGTGATGTTGGGCAACAGGTTTGGATCTGCGTTGATGCGGTCCAGCGTGTGGAACATGGCCTCCACCCGCTGGACGCCGTACTGCTCACGCACTTTGCCGCACTGCCTATCCGCCACCTTGTCGGCCGACGGCTGGTGGTGAACTGAGAAGAGAGCGCCGATAATCACGTCGCCGTCCGTCCGCGCTACCAGACGGGAGGCCGAGCTTGGCACCGTGTACCTCTCTTGCTTTGACAGGACCAAGGCCTCTAGGAGGAAGGCAGGCAGGCACAACGCATGCAGGAATCTCAGGAGGCTCATGCTGGACGTCTGACTGCAGTTGTAGAATGAGGGATGCAGACTTATAGATAAGAAATCATAGGTGCGGGAAATCAGAGCCACCGGTGGAGAATCATCAATTCTGCTGAATCACCATTGCAGGATACAGATAGAGAAGGTGCAGGATCAGGAATCTTACAGGCAGGATGCAGAGCTTTAGGTGCAGAATCTCAGATGTGTAGCTGCATGGATGTAGTCCTAGGTGCGAGATCATAGGCGCAGGATGCAGAAGAATTGCGCCACTCCCTGGGGGAAGTCCATCAAGTTGGCAGTCTGTGTGATACATGGCGCCTCCAACCATGAGGTATTTAAACAGAATTTGACTACATGTAAATAGTAAATGGACTACTTTTTATATCGCGCTTTAACTATTGAAGACTCACATTCACCCGTTCACACACCAGTGGTCAGGTTCACTGGCAGCAAATCGGGGGTTCATTGTCTTGCGCAAGGACATTTCGACATGGTCACCAGGGGTGAGGATCGAATCCACAACCTCACTGATGGGAGACCATTCTACCACTGAGCCATGCCGCCCCAATTACTTAGCAGTAATTGATAGAAGGAACAATCAAATCAGGCCAGGGAGTTTTGTGCCTAAACGGGCATTCATAATAACTGTTATACATGTATCTGTTTTCTGATTTTTCTGTATGGAACATTCAGAAAACAGACAGAACATTAAATGATCAAATGGAGTGAATCTCAGCCTCGAGTAAGCAGATGACTTAAATTAAGTAGACAAAAAGCCACAATCTATTTCACCAGAAAACTGAACAAAGGATCCAACGTCTTCCTGACAAATATAGTCAACCCAACCTTATCTTCATAAACACAAATGTCATTACATTGGGCTGTGAGCCACATGCTGCTCTCAGGTCTAAAATATATGATTATCTGATCAATACCTTACTTGCTCAGAATATAAAGAGCTGCACAGACATTTCTTTCAAACCTACCTGCAGGTGAGGATCTATGGCAGCTCTAAAGCAGACTGGAAAGTCTAGAATGATACAGAGGAGACTGACTCTCACTCTCTCTCTTCTTCATCTTCTTTTTCTGCTGCTCGTCACCACATTTTGAAAGCGGGTCACACGCCGCTGCGATGCCCCTAATCTGATGTCACATCCCAAAAGCGAAAAGGCATATTGGAAACTTGAAAATAGGGAAGAAACATTCAAATAAATGTTTGGCAGAGCATGAAATGGTCAAACTTGACATGATTTATTGATTTATATATGATGCCATTGTGTGGCCAGTTTTTGCAACTGTACAATCACAATTTTGCAGGGGACATATGGAAAACTGACTTTTTAATGTTTGTATTAGGGGTGTCAGGTGATTACATTTCACACTTCAATAGTTAACTCAAGATTAATTGCAATTTTTATATCAGTTTGAAATGTACAATAACATGTACTGTACATTAAAATAATATAATAAATATATAATAAGTTTTCATACACTTGTTAACATAAAAGTGGGGGAAGCTGTTAAAAATATGGCTGCATCTTCTAGTCACTGATACAGTCATTTCATAATAATTCATGAAATTGAGTTAAAATGAAAAATATGTACCGTACTATAAAAAGACGAATGTGATATTGATTTGTGTTGAGGTCATTTTTCTGCCACTAGATAGCATAATTGCATGAATAAAACGTTGGGGACAGCTCAGTGCATTTTTCTTTTCTTGTTAAGAGCGATGTAATCTCTAACATGAAGTAACTTGTTGCACATGTTTGAAATGATAAAATACAACTTGAGCCCAGTCTCCACAAATATATGCATTATAATTAAATTGATTACTGCTAAATTTTGACATAGACGTGTCTGCTGCATTGCGACTGGAATTCCCCCGTACAGGGGTGGTCATTAATCACACGTTAAAAAAATGTATTGGCTTTTAAGGAACTTTAAATGAACTCAAAATTAACACACTAATTTTGACACCCCTAGTTTGTATACAAATTGTTGGGTCTAATAGTTGAGTGTCTTGACTGTCTGCCCACCCATGAAGAGTAAAAATGAACTGCTGTGCCGTTATATGCCTATTTCTGAAAATGTGTTTGTGATTGAGCCGTTCTAAACTTCCATCCCACTTATGATGTAACAGTGGTGCTAATTTCACAACAGCCACACCTACATCTACAATGCTACAGTTTCTCAGCCAATGGCAGGATAAACTAGGCTTGTGTAGTTCCAGAGTAAAATAACAACATTGCCATGGCTCTATTAAGTCAACGTGAAAAGGTAAGCAGAGCTACGGTATTAGCATTGATTAGCATTAGCTAACAGCGTTACCAGCATTACTGTAACCCCTGATACTGAGTGAGCTATCGACAACATGGGGTTGGGATATATTTGTGTTAAACTGCTACATTAATCAACAATTTGGTGGCTTGTGGATGAACTGCATTCACATTTACATTCACTTTAAGGAAGATTTCTTGGTTTCTCCATTGAGTTGTTGCAGTATGAAGAGGTAATTGCATGGCTGCCTCTCCCTTAACGCAAAACACGCACTGCGCGTCGGGCCTTTATTTTTCTACTTCCGCTAGAAAAACACAGCACGTTTGCCCGTTGAACAAACACAATCTCAGAATGATGTTAGGGCGTCACATTGAATTCTTAAAAGCATCCTTTAAACCTGAAATATTTGTGTATTATTTTGCCTAAAAAAAAACAACTGATGTTGCTATCCACAACATGCACGAAAACTCATGATACACTGCAAACGCTTAAGGCCTGGCAAAAATTATTCAAATATTTTTTGTTTATTGTGTGATTTAATTAAACAAAAATGCATTTTGTTGTACGTTTGATCAAGATCTACGAAAAATTCAAGGCAAATGTACTAGTCCAAAACCTACAAAAAAGGGTCTTTGTTACGGTCCGCCACGGAGCGGCGTGGTGTCTGTCGGCGTGTGAAGTGGAGGACCCAAAATGCAGGGAGGCAGGAGAACCACAGCAGGAGTGCGGGCAAGACTGGCGTGCTTTATATTACAGAAAACACTAACCAGGGTACTGGTTAATGCTAACTAAACAAGGAACTGAAAAGATACAAAATCAAAGTGACAGACAGAACTCCGGGGTGACCGTGACAAGCGGCAATGATCTCACGCCGACTGATCACCACCCGGGAACTAAATACACCCACACTAATTAGGTAACTAGTCACACCTGGGGCACAAGTGGCTGAGGGCCCGGACTGGTCAACTCACGGAAGGGCAGGAACCCACTCAGGACCAATCGGCACCCTCAACCAAAACCAGATCTTCCCAGACATGACAGTCTTGGAGCATACGCTAAACCTAACAAGAAGTCCGCCATCTTGAATTTACTTTCAAATGAGGGTCTTTCATAGCACTCATACATATCAAACACCCTCCTCGGAAAAAAAAGGGACCTTCAAAGATGCTTGCAGTTCAAGGTTCAAATTGTAGCATAATGAATCAACATAATGAATCTTGGCTTGTTGAAAAGTTATATAAAAACTAAGTGAATGTTTTTTGCCAATGATCAAGTCAAGTTTATTTATACGGCCCTTAATCACAAACGAGTCTCAAAGGGCTTCACATGCCCACAGTTGACAAATATTAACGACATCCCCCGATCAAAGCAATGATTTTTCACTACATACTGATGGAGTACTTATTCTGTATACAGAATATGTTTAGGCCTTGGGGAGTTCAACTAAAAACTTTCCATTAAAAACATATATGGGACCACTAAGACTAAATATGCACTTAAAATTTAACTGGATGTTGATATTTGTTTTGTGCTAATACAAAGGGTTGTTTTTTTGTCATCTAAGTGGTAGAATTATTAGGGCTATGATAGACTACCATGAAGATTGTGCTGAAGAGGCAGACAGAAGAATACTATTTGTTTATTTTCCAAACATGAAAAGTGTGAATTTGAGTTATGTATAAAGAATCTGTTTCCATATTGTGTACTTTCATAAAAGGAAAAAATATATACTGTGATCCGTTTTAACAGCACTGCCATCTAACATCGTGCAAAGAAAACAACTTTAAATATTTAGTTTTGTTTTATTTCCTTGTTTCTCTATAACACTTTCCATGTCAAGAGAAAACACAAAGACAAACTAGTAAGTTAATTTAGTTTATGACAATGTAACAGTCTATTACAGTAGCCACTATCATTATAAATTTAAATAACATACAATTGCATACATAGACATCAGTGAGGACATTCTTGGAGTCTTGTTCAGTGTTACCGACAGTGTCTAGCCATCCTAAAAGCACACATTCTCCATTTGTTAGTGCATTCAATTATAAAGTGAGTAACTATATGAAAATTGTAAAACACACCGTGCACCTAAACAGCTGAAGTGAAGTTACTGTATATCGCCCCGTCGTCTAATGTGGTCAGTCGGCACTTGTTTCGACAACCATTTGCATACCTATGAAAAACATCTTTGAGGCAAATTGCACTAAAAATTTAAATTAAATAAATAGTTTTTTTACACAGACAGTGAAACAGTGTAATGTGTTTCACTTGCTGACTGCAAAAAGGACACACGAGATGACACACAGGAATGACAGTTTTTACTTGTACGTATATGGTATGAATGGTTTATGTCATTATATTATAGTTCCTTTGTCCCTCAAAGTTGCCAAAAGCCAGAGGATGCATAGATGCATATAGAATTCCGGCAGTATGAAACTTTTACTGGATATTGGAGACATTAAATGGCAGTTAACATGTGGCAACATCTTGCTTTTTGGTCCAGGCTGCAAAGACACACGAGAGCACGTCAACAGACAGCAAGCTAATAAAGAGTACAGGAAGTGAAATCGAGGAGGATGATGATGAGTGAACAGATGCGGTGCTCAGAGGAGGTAGAGAGGAAGATACATGTTTGCGTTAAATAAGGCCAGTAAGAGCAAGAAAAGTGTTTCAGTGCAAGATCTCCAGGAGGAGACGTTTGAAGTCTCCGCCACACTCGCCATCCACGGCATCTTTTAAGGTGACATCGTACTTTTCCCGGTACATGTCCTTCACCGTCCCCAGGTCGATCTGGTAAATAATTGTGCCGTCAACACACAGAAGCAAAAGTAGAAGTCGTACTACTAGTGTGCATTATGTCCAGAAACATGAACGCTACTCGACTTAACCGCATAATAAGCATTCAACTTTGTAATAAGCATTCAACTGTGGTTTCCCAATATTATGTTCAAAGAAACGCACAAACCTCTGAGCGACCCACAATGATGCTGATGAGTGTGTCCTCATCGGTGCCGAGTCCCTTCATAGCAGCTTTAAGGCGCCGTGCGAAGTATAGCCCAGGGTTCTTGGCGCACTGAACTATAAAACATATGATTCTGTGTCACCATTGTCATATTTTATACTTAACAGATAGAGATCAGATGTTTTCTATGATTATGTTCACAAAGTTGCACGTGATAATGCACCATTACGTTGCTAATGGAATTGATCTTTGGAACTCCGTGATCCTAACGCACCACGTTATGCAATAAACATGCTGTGATATCAGCACCCGCATTGTGTCACATTGCAACACCATGTCAAGTGTGAAAAGTATGACGGTTACTTTAAAGAAATAACCAGACTATCAAACATATTGCCTTCACATCATGAAAAGTAAGTAAGATGGCTGGGAAGCCATTGTTTGTTGTGCGGTCCACAGTTTATGGTTTCACTACGTGTAAGTGTACGCAATCTTACTCAACACATTCACGGTGCAGGCGAGAACAAACTTAAGAAAAAGCAGTGATTAAAATGGTATTAAGAGATTTTTATGTCATTTTGCTTTTTTGCAAATTGCTGTTGGTGACAATCGCTCTCTGATTGGCTGTTAGCCAGGAAATGCAAATCAGTTAGTTTTCTTTCCTCCCTCCAGTAATCTCCTGTAGTACAGAAGCTACGCTTATGTTGTTGTTGTCTTAATGCTCAAACTTTATTTTTCTCTGAACAAACAATGTGATTTTTTTCTTTTATGTAACCATGTGACTCTGGACGGAGTGGGAAAGAATGGCTTCCCAGTTACGGAGAGCAGATGAACCGTCAGCATCAGACAACAGAAAAAATAACATAATTACTTTACTTACTTTGTTGAGTAACATATTACTTTTTGAAAACAGTAACTCTGTTGCCAACTGAATTACATTTTTATAATAAGTCATTTGTAATTATAACTAATTACTTTTTTTAGGGTAATGAGCCCAACACCGATCAATACTTACACACCTAGAATGATGTAGCAGTTCTTTAGAGTTCCTCTAGCCTCAGAGTCAATCGTGTCCAAAATATCTGTCCCTGATAACTTGAATCGACAAAAATGTGACATTTTACTGACATGGCATTGACAGAAAGTCAAACACCTGCCCCAGAATGTGTGTGTGTTCACTACTTACTGCCTCATAGGCTTTAAACGTGGCCTGAAGCTGCATGTAGTTCCTGTGTGTGAGGATGTAGCTGAAGGTGGACTCATCCGTGCCAAACATGCCTTCTCCTGCCTGTTGGGTGGTTACAAACAAATGAGAGCAGGAAACCATTCGTTACACTCTAAAAAATGATTCATGGCGTTAGTTGGTACAGCTTAAAATAAAGGGTTTTCTATGCTTAAAAAAATTGAGGTTTTTTTTCATGAGCACATTACAATCAATTGATAACTTATTTTATGGGGTGCGATCCATTATAAGATTGCTCAATTTTAAAATGTAACGATTTAGTTTGGTTCCATTCAGTAGGATGACGATTCGATGTAGTGGTGCAATGATTATTTGATTACTCGACAACTAGTCAATTGTCAAATTAATTTATAATTATTTTTGATACTCCATTAATTGTTTGAATATCATGTTTAATTTTTAATGATCTAAATCTCATAATGTGCACATTTGCAATCATTTGCTTTTATTTTGGAAAATAGTGATTAACATTTTTTTTATAATTTTGGGATGTCTGCATACAGTTGCATCCCAAACATGTAATAATAAAAAAAAATGGGGGGAAAATGGACATAAGTGTTTTTCCACATAGCAGCGACAATATGTAATGTTCCAACATGTTTGCGGACCAAGATAGTAACTATCAGTCTTTTAAAATGCTAAAATATAAATATAAAATGTCACAACGTACCTCAAACAAAGACAGAGCGTCCTGTTTAGCTAAGGCCTCATCCACCTCGTAGCCTTTGTCTCTGATCGCCTGTAGACAGGTTTAATAATGAAGATAAAGAGATTTAGTGAGGAGTGGGAAAGCCAAAGCGAGGGAAGCTGTGTCGCTAAATATCTCAGTAAGTGAATAAAAGCATGCAAAGCTATTGTATGAAAGTTATCTCTCGCATCCATTTTGACAACTTTTTTGGAAACATAATTATTCAATGATTCGGTGAATCACGTGATTACCTGCAGGAGTGACATAAGAAGGTTCCTCACATCTCCACTGGTGTCATCTTCAATGTCAGCTTGCAGGTCACGTTCATGCACTACAAAGATACAATGACTTCTTTTACACTTTATTCATAAAAAGAACATCAACACAAACATTTTCATTACAATAATATGTTGTATGCACCCCCACTAGACATTTGCTATCGACTGAAATTGACATCACAGTTGCTCACGGTCTCAGGTAGCAAGCAATCACGGCTCAGTTGTTCTCTGAGATTTGGTCATTTGCAAGCTGGTATGCACAGCTGGTATATGATCAACTCATCAGCAAGATCTGCATAAGCGTGATAACGATCCTGGTGATTGGAATCAGCTTGTGTTGGAAGAGGGAAATCTCCAAAACCTTTAGGGCTCTGGCCCTCGAGGACCGAGTTTGCCCACCACTGCCTGACTGGCAGAATTATGAGAGAGCGAGAGAGAGAGAGAGAGAGAGAGAGAGAGAGAGAGACCGAGTTTACCCACACCTGCCGAGGGTATGTAAACTTACAAGTACAACTGTAACTGCTGCTTTAAAGTTTTACAGACATAATGATATGGAACTTTGTCACTAGTTGCGTCGTGTGATAGACATGTTCAATAGTTTTTTAAAAACAAAACAGTAAAAGCACAAAAACGTGCCTATAGGCTATAACATCATGCGTCCAAATAAACAGTATCTTGTTTTTTGAATGGATGAACAATTTATTGAACTACGGAGCTTACCCTGGGCATAGGTCTCTTTGTAACTGATGATGTCCTGATAGGGAGAAAAGACAAAAACATGAACGTTGCCAAGAGTCCAAGTATATAATATTTTTGGAGAATATACTCTAATCATCTGTTCTTTTGGTGTTTGTGCTGGAAATATTGTAGCAAATGTAATTCATTTGGTTTGAATTGGGATTACTCTATTTTGCAGCTATTTTTAAAACCATGCATTATGCATCAACTGCATTCACAATTATAATATTGCCGGCAGTAAGTCGAATTAGTTTCTAGTGAGGGTTAGACTCCGCCAAGGCTGCCCTTTGTCACCGATTCTGTTCATAACTTTTATGGACAGAATTTCTGGGCGCAGTCGAGGTGTTGAGGGGGTCCGGTTTGGTGGCCTCAACATTGCATCTCTGCTTTTTGCAGATGATGTGGTGCTGTTGCCTTCTTCAAGCCGTGATCTCCAACTCTCGCTGGAGCGGTTCGCAGCTGAGTGTGAAGCGGTTGGCATGAAAATCAGCACCTTCAAATCCGAGACTATGGTCCTCAGTCAAAAAAGGGTGGAGTGCCCTCTCCGGGTCGGGGATGAGATCCTGCCCCAAGTGGAGGAGTTGGGGTCACGAGTGAGGGCAGGTTAGAGCGGGAGATGGACAGGCGGATCGGTGCAGCATCTGCAGTGATGCGGACTCTGTATCGGTCCGTTGTGATAAAGAAGGAACTGAGCTGAAAGGCAAAGCTCTTGATTTACCGGTCGATCTACGTTCCTACCCTCACCTATGGTCACGAGATGTGCGTCGTGACCGAAAGAACAAGATCTCGGATACAAGCGGCCAAAATGAGTTTCCTCCGTAGGGTAGCCGGGCTCTCCCTTAGAGATAGGGTGAGAAGCTCGGTCATCTGGGAGGGACTGTTTTGTTTATTTTGTATGTTTGTTTTTATTTCCATTTATATAAATTTTTTTGTATTCAATTTTTTAATTTTATTTTTAGATCTGTTTTTATTTTCATAATAATAATATTATTATTATCATTATTATTATTAATAATAACAGTAAAAGGTGCATTGTGCAGTTTAAAAAGGTAATGTCATGCATGCACCACCAATACCCAGTTGAGTACGAAGAGCCCCGCCTGTTTTACTCTGACTGCACCAATCAGCTTTTTTTCCCCTTTATAGTAGAGTGCACAGACCCTGCGCACTCCACAGTTGGGGAGGGGCGAAGTTTTTCTTACCTCATTTGAAGTCATGTCTTAATTTGTCAACTGTGGCTGTCGCTTTGATATCGTGCACGTACTCGCACGCACACCATGAACCAGCTTGACACAGATGCTGCAGTTACGCTTTGGGCCAGAGGTGGCAGTCGTGAGTAAAAAAACGTGACAAACTGCACAAAGATCGTTGAATGATTGTCCATCCATTTTCTTAACCGCTTGTCCTTACAAGGGTCGCGGGGGGGGGGGGGGGGGGGCGCTGGAGCCTATCCCAGCTGGCTTCGGGCAGTAGGCGGGGTACACCCTGAACTGGTTGCCAGCCAATCGCAGGGCACACAGAGACGAACAACCATCCACACTCACAATCACATGTATGGACAATTTGGAGTGTTCAATTAACCTGCCATGCATATCTCTGGAATGTGGGAGGAAACCGGAGTACCCGGAGAAAACCCGTGCTGCCCCTTTTAATGATTGTAATAATTATAGTAAAAATTCAATTATTAATAAAAATAATTATAAATAATAATTTTATTTAGACATTTTTGATCCTCCATAGCAAGCAAGTAATAATCTTTGATGGGAAGCCAAGTGATTTTAGCATATTTTTGACATACCTCATTAGTAGCCGTGCACAGGATTTCCACCAGAACGGCTTCATCTGTGCCCGCCCCCTTCAGGGCCTTCCTCAGCTTGTTGGCGAAATAGACATTAGGAGGGTCCAACATTGCCATAATGGCTTTCTCAAAGCTGCCCGACAACTTCTTTTTCAGGATCTCCTCTAATTTCTAAATGATCAAACATATTGTAGCACAATGTGCTGATGTTGACACAGAAGGCAAGATGAGGAAGGGCGGGTACTCACATCATCGTACTTTTCAAAATAGGCCTGTTTGATTTTCAGACGTTGGGCTGCCGAGCGATTGGCCAAGATTTGAATAATGGCTTCTTTATCTGTGCCTGCAAGGAGCACATTTGCAGTTTTAGTGCAAAACATTTTACAAACAACTATTCATCCGTCTGTCCAAGCACAAAGGAGGAACTCACTAAGATCATTATTGTCCTTGAAAATGTACTTTTTCGAATTGTATTATATATTTGACATTCTTACATGCAGTACGTGTTTGTAATGACATAACAATGCTTCACTCAGGTGTGGCGTCTCCCCTGACCAAACCGGAATTTCCAGTGCATGACAGTTGCAGTGAGGGTGTACAACAGGTGCAACAGGAACAGACAACCACTGAGCTAGCCTTAATTTAAGTGATGTTTCTCTTTTTAACATCGGTTTGTTCTGAACAAAACGCCCTAGAAGAAATCAGACTAATGTGTTAATAAATGATCGTCACAAGAAATAAACTCACCGAAACCCACAAATGCTTGTCGAATAGCCTTTATGTCAGCTGTAACGTCAAAGTCCTCCAACGGGACAACTGTAGGCTAGAAATGACAAATATAGACATGAACAGTGAAAATGTTTCTGTAAACAGCAAGAAAACAATGATGGGTTGAGAGAGATTCATGTCACAATATTCCTAATGCATATGATGCACATAATGTGGACGTCATGTGAAATGACCCCCTCCAGCTCAACGAGCAGTATCGAATAGTTGACATCTTACTCAGTTCTCTTACCTGCACGTTGCCCATGATGGTCCGGAACAGTGTGTGTTATTGCAAAAACACGACAAGAAAGGTTATGAGTGTGTCTGGATAACGCGTGTGGTGTGCTGCGCTGTGTGTGGAGGAGGGTGTGATGAAGAGGGTGAAGATGATGATGGTGTGAAGGAGTGCCAACAGCCCTGTCCCGTCCTGTCAGTAGCTACGGACGTTCAATAAGTTCTCTTACAATTATGGATTGAGAGAGATTCATGTCACAATATTTCTAATCTGTTTCGTTCATTTATGCTGCTACGGTTGATGTGGATGTTTGTGTGCTGCAAATAGTGGGTGGGGGGGGGGGGGGGGGGGTGGCTGGTAGATAGTAGTGGTTAGGGGGTAGTTTTAACCGCTCCAAAAAATTGCATGGGAAGTCAGTGAGTAAACCGAATCTAATAAAAGTTATGCAAAGGAGAAAAGGACTTAAAATATTAACATATCCTAACCGTAATTTCTTGGGAAGGTATACAACAGCTCCTCAACATACACATTGACAGTATGCATGTTTCTGGAGTAAATTAGCTCCCCACAGTTAACAGTGAGAATTAACTTATTGTAGACTTGGTTTTTTTAAATTTTCTTTTAAATGAAACACACAACTTATAGTTATAAAATATATTAACTGGCATCAACTTAATACAGAATGTTGTTTTTTTTTGACTATTCTTGTCTGCACTCTGTACAAAAAGAAATGTGCTTGAATATACAACATAATAATAATGCATGTACAAGTCTGTGTGTGGCTGAAGTGCAGTCACATCATATAAAACATATTAACAAAACAAATTGACTTTAGCACTGTTTTGTGTCTGCCTTTTTTTTTATCTTGAAAAAAAAGAGCGCACACACATATATAACGAAGAGCATATAACACATATACATACAGTATATATATATATATATATATATATATATATATATATATATATATATATATATATATACACATATATATATATATACATACATTCAAAAAAAATTGGGGTGCTATTGTTCACTAAATACGTGTCTGCCCTATGATGCCATTTTGTAGGGGTGTCCGAATGTCCAGGGAGTGAAAATGTAGGGCATTCAAATTGTACTACAAGAGGAAAACGAGGGCCACAATCCACTATTGTCAAGAGGCAAATGAGGGCCACCAGACCCAAAAACAAAGAACTGACAGCAAGCGTCAGGAAAGCCTGGGCTTCCAGGACCCCCAGGCAATGACACGGCGCATCGAGGCAGTGATTAAGGCAAAGGGATTTCCCAACCAACTACTGAAGATTGACTTTTTTTTTAATACCATCCATCCTTTCCCCCCATGCAAAACACTGGAAAGTATGCATGGTGATTTCTTCATAGTACTCCTATTTTTGACATCCTGTTTTTGTGGGTTTTATGAGCTGGAAGCCCAAATAACATAAAGATAAACAAATAAATACTTGAAATCACTTAAATCGTGGGCCCCCGGCCCCGAATCTATAATCTATGAAAGTTCTACTTTTTGAACTATGGAAATAATCCATTTTTTTGAGAATATTCAAATTTTATGACGAGTACCTGCATATTAGTGTTGTCAAGTGATTAAAAATTGTAACTAATTAATCACAAGATTTTCCATAATTAATCTCAATTAAGCATATTTTTCTTTTACTTTTGCTTTTACTTTCTTCTTCAAAGCAAGTTGTAACAGATATTTACTTGAGTAAAATCTTGGAATTGATGTAAAATCATCAAATAGATAGTATGTTTACAATCAAAGACTGTCCTAATGGCTTTCTTTGACCCTTGAATAGAATACTTCTCCTGTAAAATAAAATGATCAAAATGGACAAACACTTCTCAGAACTTCTCGCTTACAAATTTAGTTCTGCTCATGAGTACTACACTCCAGCAGCATTGGTTTGCGAGGCCCCATGCTCTAAAATGATACGCCAAATGTAATATGCTATTTGAATTTGGCTCTGCAAAGTGCGCTAATTACTTTCTTCTCCAACAAGCAACAAGCAAGTAAATCAGAAAGTAAAACTACCTCATGTCCATGTTAATGATCTTTCCACCAGTGACTCATCCATAATTGGCTGCACACCGAGTTGACCGAGTTAAACAATTTTTTTTAAATGCTTCAATAAAATAAAATTAATCTCCAGAGTTAATGCTTTAATTTTGACAGCCCTAATGGGCCTTTTCAGTTGCCCGTCCCTCCATTTGCAACAACCTTCCGCTAAATATTTGGCAATCCAATGTTTTATATCTTAAAGCACATCGCTATTCTTTGGCCTTTGACTCGGGGATCGTTTGGAGTAACTGTAGCAAATTTGAGCAGGATCTCAAGAGAAGTTAGCAAGGGATACAAACCATTTACTGTCTTGTACAATTGACATATTTACATTATTTTGTTTCACTTGTGTTTACTGTATGACTGATTTCTGTTCTATGTACAGCACTTTGTACGCAGCAATGGTTGTTTTAAAGTGCTTTATAAATAAAGTTGAGTTGGCTTGAAAGTTAAAAACTAAATTAATGTTTTTTGCCAATAAAAGGATGAAGCTTCACTAGATATTGATGAGTTAACATCAAGAAAGTAGATTACTGTATACAGAAAATGAGACTAATATGCACCCGAAACGTAACTGGATGTTTATATTTGTTTTGAGCTAATAATTTTTTTGTGCGTATTTTGTTTTTTTGTCATCCAAAGTGTAGAATGATTACGGCAATGATAGACCACCAGTAAGATTGTGCTGAAGAGGCAGAAAAACACAAGCATTCTATTTACTTTCCAACCATGAAAAGTGTGGAGATGTGTACAAAGAATCTGCTTTCATATTGTGTGCTGCACTTTCATAAAAGGAAAAAAATATATACTATGATCCATTTTAACAGCATTACTGCCATCTATAGGGTGCGAAGAAAAAAAACTTTAAATATTAAGTTGTGTTTTTATTTCCTTGTTTCTCTAACACTTTCCACATCAATAGAATACGTACCAACATACGTTATATCGTCTAGTACTTTCATTTAGTATATGACAATGTAACAGTCTATTACAGTAGCCACTATCATTTTAAATAACATACAATTGCATACATAGACATCAGTGAGGACATTCTTCAAGTCTTGTTCAGTGTTACGGTGTCTAGCCATCCTAAAAGCACATATTCGCCACGGTTGTTAGTGCATTAAATTTGAAAGTGATTATATGGAAATTGTAAAGTCTACTATAGTTAAATCATTTTTGAAGATTGCAATTTATTAACTGTGACTAAAATAACTTCTTTTTTTTAAAAACACAGGGCGTGAAGGTGTCAAACACATCGTGCACCAAAACAGCTGAAGTGAAGTTACTGTTTATCACCCTGTCGTCTAATGTGGTCAGTCGGCACTTGTTTTGACAACCATTTGCATACCTATGAAAAACATCTTTGAGGCAAATTGCACTACATTTGTAATGCAACTCAAGTAAAGTGCCTTTTACACAGACAGTGAAACAGTGTAATGTGTTTCAAATGCTGACTGCAAATAAGATACACGGGATGACAGACAGGAATGACTGTATTTACTTGTACGCATATGTTATAAATTGTTTGTCATTTATATTATAGTACCTTTGTCCCTCAAAATTGCCAAAAGCCAGAGGATGCATAGATGTATATAGAATTCCGGCAGTATGAAACTTTTTTACTGGATATTGGAGACATTAAATGGCAGTTAACATGTGGCAACATCTTGCTTTTTGGTCCAGGCTGCAAAGACACACGAGAGCACGTCAACAGACAGCAAGCTAATAAAGAGTACAGGAAGTGAAATCGAGGAGGATGATGATGAGTGAACAGATGCGGTGCTCAGAGGAGGTAGAGAGGAAGATACATGTTTGCGTTAAATAAGGCCAGTAAGAGCAAGAAAAGTGTTTCAGTGCAAGATCTCCAGGAGGAGACGTTTGAAGTCTCCGCCACACTCGCCATCCAGGGCATCTTTTAAGGTGACATCGTACTTTTCCAGGTACATGTCCTTCACCGTCTCCAGGTCAATCTGGTAAATAATTGTGCCGTCAACACACAGAAGCTGCAATACAACACTATTATGGCAGAAGCATGAGCGCTACTCGACTTAACCGCGTAATAAAAATTCAACTTTGTACTTGTTCAAGTGACGCAAATGTGCTTGGCCAATATGTTTACAAACACACACACACCTCTGAGCGACCCACGATCATGCGGATGAGTGTGTCCTCATCGGTGCCGAGTCCCTTCATAGCAGCATTAAGGCGTCGTGCGAAGTATAGTTGAGGGTTCTTGGCGCACCTAACTATAAAACGCACACATACGAGTCAGTATCACCATTGTCACATTTTATACTTAACAGATACAGTATATTCGATGTTTAAAAAAAAATAAAAAATTAGATTGTATTCACACATGATACTGCACCCATATTACTTACATACCTAGAGTGACGTAGCAGTCCTTAAGAGTTCCTGTAGCCTCAGAGTCAATCGTGTCCAAAATATCTGTCCCTGATAACTTGAATCGACAAAAACGTGACATTTTACTGACATAAAGTCAAACCCTGCCCCAGAATGTGTGTGTGTTCACTACTTACTGCCTCATAGGCTTTAAACGTGGCCTGAAGCTGCATGTAGTTCCTGTGTGTGAGGATGTAGCTGAAGGTGGACTCATCCGTGCCAAACATGCCTTCTCCTGCCTGGTGGGTGGTTACAAACAAATGAGAGCAGGAAATCATTCGTTTCCATCTGGAGTCCATTTAATGAGTTTGGCTCAAAGTGGTCGTAGTTTTTGGCGTCATTTGGGAGCGATGGAAGTATAAATAAATAGTAGTTCGAGAAAACAAAAACAGTTCTTTAAGATCACATTAAAATGTATTGTATGCAGTAGTTCAATATCCAACAAAAGTGTATGCCACTGTAAAATACGGTGTAAACATGTAATTCTGTCTCATACCACTAGAAGGAGCTGGCATACCACTAGGGCAGAGATAGGAAGCTCAACATGCCAACACTCCGTTTTGGACCTCTATTAGTTTTTTAAAACAAAAATATTTACTGTAGCAGAGCATTTCAAAGTTGTAATAAGTGTTCACCACTAGATGGCAGACATTACTCAAGAGCGCATCTACCTAACCCCAAGACTGTACTTCTTGCTTTCTCTCTCCTTAATTCATTCAAGCAGCACAAACAAAACATTACATACTATAGAGGCACACACTTTAATACATCTCCAGACTCCTACACATATGTTCACTTAACATGCCTGAGGAGGAATAGGAAGAAGCACTTCTGCGTTCGAGAAAAACAGAGCGAGTCCTTGCCCGAAGCAGGAAACAGGAAGCAGATTACATGTTGAGAACATTTAAACACAAATCTATCTGCCTAAAGGCGGGAATCAGCCATGAAAGTGTTCAACTACAACACTGATTTGAGTTTTTAAATGTGTGTCCTCCAAAACCATCAAGATATTCAATGCTTTTGGAACCTGGCGATGGAGTGTATAGGACTACTAACAATGTTATATGGTATTACTATACCTAGTATTGTATAGTATTGAGATTTTTTTTCCTCACGTTTCATACATTATATTAACGATACTGATTTAAAGGTGCATTGTGCAGTTTAAAAAAGGTAATATTAAAGCTTTTTCTACATCATGCATGCTCCACCAATGCCCAGATGAGTACGAAGAGCCCTGACTGTTTTACTCTGACTACACCTATCGGCTTTTATCTTCCCTTTATAGTAGAGTGTGCGGACCCTGCACAATCCAGTTGCTTTGTGGAGAGGAGGGGCGGAGTTTTTCTTACCTCAAGTCATGTCTTCCTTTGTCAACTGTGGCTGTCGCTTTAAGATCGTACTCGCACGTGCACCATGAACGAGCCTGACACAGATGCTGCAGTTACGCTTTGGGCCAGGGGCGGCAGTCACGTGTAAAGATCCTTTAACTAAATTGTCAGTGTATATGCCTTGTGACTGGCTCACACAGGTGTGTTTTTGCAAACAGTATGCGCCGGAGGGAATGGATGGCTATATTTAAAAGTAAAGCTAAATATTTGAAACACCTTCCGGTGCAGTGCAGCTCTAAACCATTGCAAACTGTGATCACAATTATAATCAGAATGATAAAAAAAAAAACATACCTTGGACATTTCCATTAAAAATTAAGCGTTATTTTCTTAAGATGGGGATGACAATGTTCCTAATGAATTGTCCAGTGACAGCAGCATTATTCCTAGCTGTGAATAAGAAATTTCCACGCAGTTCTCCTGAACAAAAGCAGCAAAAACTTAAATCTGAATTGGAAGAAGGGCTTACCAACCATCAGGCTTGGGGGGTAACGGAATACATACCATCGTTACGTAATCAGATTGCAAAAAAAATGTAACTATTTCATTACAGTTACAGAAAAAAAACATGTAATCAGATTACAGGTACATTTATTAAAAATGGGGATTACTTCGAGGGATTACAATTTCTACGATGCGCGTGTGGGACCGATGCTACATGTCGGGGAGGTGGGAACGAACGAATTGACTGGTCGTGTACACATGCAGGCAGTTTGAAAAAGCTTCACGGACGGACGGATTTTTGCTATTTGTAGGCTTCCCGGGTCCCTATCACCCGCAAATAGCAGGGGCACATTGTATAGAATATACTGTATATTGTGGTGATATTTATTTTGTCTTCATGAGCATACTCAATATTGGAGTAAATCGAAAAGTAATCCAGTTACATTACTTTAATATTATGATACTTGGATTACGTTACCAACTACATTTTTTAGCAGGTAATTTATAACTGTAATGGATTACATTTTAAAAGTAACCCTCCCAACCCTGCACCAACACTTCAGTCACTCTGTGATTCAAGATAGATAATGAATAAGACGCATATTCTTAACATGTTTCACAACGTACCTCAAACAAAGACGCAGCGTCCTGTTCAGCTAAGCCCTCATCCACCTCGTATCCTTCATCTCTGCTCGCCTGTAGACAGGTTTAATGAGGAAGATAAAGAGATTTAGTGAGATGTGGAAAAGCCCAAATATTTGGTGGGATCATAATTGTCTTGCAACACATTATTAAAGGGCATATTTGGAAGCTGCAGCTCAATGGTTAGGCTTTGAACATGAGTCATGCTGTGTTGTCATTTTTCACAAGGGGAAGGAAAAGGGTTGGAGCGTGAGCGGGATGGAGATCGATGGTATGCAGGCATAACAATGACGTGCTGTGTCGCTAAATATCTCAGTAGGCGAATAAAAGCATGCAAAGCTATTGTATGAAAGTTATCTTTAGGAGAGATGCAATTCTAATTCTTCCTTCTCATCCATTTTGACAACTTTTTTGGAAACATGACTATTGCATGATTAGGTGAATCCCGTGTTTACCTGCAGGAGTGAGATAAGGAGATTCCTCACGTCTCCACTGGTGTCATCTTCAATGTCAGCTTCCAGGTCACATTCATGCACTACAAAGATACAATGACTCCTTTTACACTTTATACTTGTTAAAAAGGAAGTCAATCCCAAAATTTAATTTACAATAATATGTTTTATACGCCCCTGCTAGTCTAAACACAGCATTTGAGTTTGTGGAATATGAATAAAGCAGCAAAATCCACACGTTCTATCTACTTCACGGGGCGGCCATTTTGCTAAATGCTGTTGACTGAAAATGACATCACAGTTGCTCACGGCACCGGTAACAACCAATCACAGCTCACCTGTTTTATGAGTTTGGCCATGTGACGTTTGCAAGCTGAGCCTTGATTGGTCATTACCTGAGCCCTGGGCAACTGAGGTGTCAGTCATGGCAAGTCAAAATGGCCGCCCCAAGAGCTAAAAATGGAGGTGGATTTTGTTGCTTAATTCATATTCTACAAACACATTATTAATCAGAATACCGTGTTTAGATTCTTGTAAAGAAAACTTGTGAGACGACTTCCCCTTAACAAATAGTACATATCATTTATGGCCACTGTCTTCATTCTTGCAAGAAAAATGATACAGAACAGGAACATCAGATTTATACTTAATCCCGGGGAACATTTGAAAGACATGATTCATAACACTATAACTCCCAAACCATCTAATTGTAATGACAAATACGTGCAGTTGTGCTGGTATGTAAATTTATGTGCACAATTGTAAATGTACAAAAGCTAAATGCCGCTTAACGGCACAAATATGAATCGACATCAAAATTCACATGCACATCTCTACTCATGTCAACTTCAACATTTCAAAATTTCAAAACAATTAGCAGATTATTTTGGATTTATGGGCAGTAGGACTTTTTCTCACCATGCAGTGCGCTCATATCGCAAGTGTATGTCAACTTGCAAGCACAACAGTAACCATGATGTTTTAAAGATTTATTCACCTCACAGACGTCCCCTAATCATGATTTGGAACTTTATCACTAGTTGCAAATTGGAATAGGCATTTTCAATATCATATAAAAAAAAAAAGAAAGAGACAAAAAACGTTGTCTATAGGCTACAACACAATGCCAGTGTCTTGTTTTTTGAATGGATGAACAATTTATTGAACTACGGAGCTTACCCTGGGCATAGGTCTCTTTGTAACTGATGATGTCCTGATAGGGAGAAAAGACAAAAACATGAACGTTGCCAAGAGTCCAAGTATATAATATTTTTGGAGAATATACTCTAATCATCTGTTCTTTTGGTGTTTGTGCTGGAAATATTGTAGCAAATGTAATTCATTTGGTTTGAATTGGGATTACTCTATTTTGCAGCTATTTTTTAACAACATGCATCAACTGCATCCACAATTACAATATTTGCTTGCCAAGTGACCATATTTGAAAATATGTTATTTTACCAACATCTGACATGAGCCTGAAAATTGTTGAGAAATCACACTCTTGCATAAATTAACATAGTAATGAAGACTTAGAAATTTTAATACAAGACTAAGACTCTGCAATTGCACCTAAATTGAATGTGTTTTGTGTATGAATGACCTTTTCCCCACATTTCAAAGCACAAATCTGTGGTCATCTTTTAAACATTGTTTTTGGATGAGAATCTCCTTGCTGGAAGTAATAGTTTGCTACCTCCTGTAAACTGGACTTGAAAAAAAGTAATAAAGAGAAGGAAATATGACAATTAAAAAAAACTTGACCTGATTTATTGTGCTACTTTTCTACTGCTATTGAGCAATTTGTAACTGCTTCCTGACTTAAAGTTACGACAAATTATTATAATCCCACTTCTGTGTGCTTGTGGTTTACATGAAAGTTATTTTTAGTTATTTGTTTTTTAGCATATATTTTGACATACCTCATTAGTAGCCGTGCACAGGATTTCCACCAGCACGGCTTCATCTGTGCCCGCCCCCTTCATGGCCTTCCTCAGCTCCTTGGCGAAATAGACATTAGGGGGGTCCAACATGGCCATAATGGCTTTCTCAAAGCTGCCAGTCAACTCCTTTTTCAGGACCTCCTCTAACTCCTAAATGATCAGACATACTGTAGCACGGTGCGCTGATGTTGGCACAGAGGGCAAGATGAGGAAGGGCGGGTACTCACATCATCGTACTTTTCAAAATACGCCTGCTTGATTTCCAGACGTTGGGCTGCCGAGCGATTGGCCAGGATTTGAACAATGGATTCTTCATCTGTGCCTGGAAGGAGCACATTTGCAGCAAAGTTACAGCAAAACATTGGTACATTTACAAACAACTATTCGTCCGTCTGTCCGAGCACCTCCAAAGAGGAGGGCCAGACTGTGATCATTTTTGTCCTTGAAAATGTACTTTTTCTAATTTTGTGATATATTTTACAACCTTACATGTTGTATTTGTTTGTAATGACATGATGCTGCACTCAGGTGTGGCGTCTCCCCTGACCAAACCAGAATTTCCAGTGCAGTTGCAGTGAGGGTGGACAACAGGTGCAACAGGAAAAGACTACTATTGAGATAGCCTTGAATTTAGCCGATTTTTCTATTTTAAACACTTTTCAATTTGTTTGTTCTGCAGAAACCAGCACCCTAGACGATATGCGGTAAAAAATAAATGAACACTGTAAGAAATACTCACCTAAACCTTTACATGCTTGTCGAATAGCCTTTATGTCAACTGTAACATCAAAGTCCTCAAATGGGACGACTGTAGGCTAGAAATGCAGACAGGGACAGTGAAAATGTGCCATTTGCACACGCACACAAAACATTTTTTTATATATAGTATCCAATATATCCATGTACATAAATTGGGGATTTACAAACATAACATTCATTTAGATTCATGTCACAATATTTGTAATACAGTTTTGTGTCATAATGCTCATTCGACTACAACTGCACATCATTTTAACTCATAATGATGAATTTATAGTTTACACTGCCTTCCCAACATTGTTGCCTTTTCGTTTTGAATCCATCTCTAATGGGAAATTCTAATCCCATTTGAAACCAGAGGAGGTCTGGTCATGGGCGTGACATGCAGGCCATTTGCAGACTGCGGTACAGCCTCTGTGATGCTGAGTCATTGCCAGGAGCATCCACCCAACTCGTCTCCTCTCTCCTGCGTGCATTCATACAGTGCAGCATTATTGATTAGCCCATCTCACAAATTCCATAAGACTGCTGCATCCTTATGGTTAGCATCTCTGTGCAAGAAATTTGCTTCTTTTTTTTTTTTTTAAACAAGTCATAAGAGAAGATGATCACTAAGAGCACTTACTATACAAACAGATTTTGTTACATAATAGGTTGTGACACTGTAAAATGTACAGGCAAAAAGACCACACACAAAAAAAAAACAAAAAAAAAACATTGCTCCAGATGCCGATGAGGGGAGCACATATTGTCCCTTATGGAAAATACATTTACAGTAGTTTCAATTTCAATACGTGCAAAGTTTACAATTCAGGCTTGGTAGGCGCGTCGTTTTGAAAGGGAAATGACGTAAACCTCCTCCACAGCGCCCTTTGAAAAGCGCCAGAAAAGCCGACAAAATGTTTGTCCTATACAGTACAGTAGTCCTACATTATATACACATTCGTCTTGAAAAGATATATTGTAAATAAAAGTGCCATAAACCTGAAAATAATGATGTCCGCATTCAATTGGTAAGGACCCACTTGATCGCGCTCAATGGAAGTTCACTTACCTGCACGTTGCCCATGATGGTCCGGAACAGTGTGTGTTATTGCAAAAACACAACAAGAAAGGTTAGGAGTATGTTCGGATGACTCGTGTGGTGTGTTGCACCGTGTGCGGAGGGTGTGATGAAGATGATGATGATGCTGAGAAGGAGTGGGTCCTGCAGAGAGAACAGAACGGCCCTGTCCGGAAGTTACTGCGGGACTGACGTCACCACAAACAAAACGGTGCACTTTACGTAGTTTTCAAGTCGACCAACGGCTTAAAAGCGCAACATTCCATAAAACTGATTATCATCGTAGCCTATTGGCCATGTTTTGTCATTGTTGTTGTATTAAGATTCATGATCATGACGTACCGTTCTATTGTTCCACAAGGTGGCAGTGTTGTACAGCACGTGCTAGCCTCCAAGATTGTATGAGCCCCCCCCTCAAATATCACGTCAAAAAAAAAAAACATCAGAAAATAAAGGGGAAAAGGGATTAGGCTATGTCGAGTTTAGAGCATCACAGTATTCCCTGGCAGAATATGTGGAAACCATCTTCACACAAGTGCAATATCGGATTACGGTGAACACGATATACCAGTGGTCCCCAACCTTTTCTGTACCACAGACCGGTTTAATGTCTGACAATATTTTCACGGCCCAATCTAAAGGTTTAGCTGATAAAAACAAAATAAAATGACAAGAAAAAAAACGGTGGTATTTTCTCTAGAATAATAATGAACGTAAATCTACTGTGTAATCATGTGCAACTTTATTAACGTTGTCCGTAACGTCGCACCAACAACAGAGTTGTCAAGTGAGACGGATGTAAGAGACAGAATCCGGCCACTTTTCAAAACAAAACGTCATTTTCGAAAAAAATAAAAAAGAATGCAATTTTTTTTCTTTCGGTACCAAATGACCGACGGCCCGGTACCAAATGACCCGCGGCCCGGTGGTTGGGGACCACTGCGATATACGACACAGATACGAACGGCAGCGAATGACGTATGTTCTGTGTTAAATTAACATTTCAAATTAATCCTGAAATTTCACCCCAAAATCCCCAGCCTTTTATTGAGTAGCTATTATTAGGTTACAAATTTGTTATTAAATTATTAAAAATAAAATAATTATTAAAAAAAAGTTAATTGTAGCCTACCTTAATTAAATCCAGCCATATGGAGGAACACATTTCTCTGTGTCACTATAGGTTACGACATTGCAGGATACGACCAAAGAAGATAAATTGGACCAATTTAGTAAATTGCATAATATCCTATTCAGACCAATCTCTCACTGTGTGCTACGCACAGTGGTTGAGATGACTAGTTGACTTTCGCAGTGGGGTCGGTGACAATTAAAGGTAGCCTACGCGCAGATTTATCGCTGTAGGTTTTCATTTAATTTTTATGTGTAGCTATGACAAGTGCTTTCCGTTCCGTACAAATACTATTTTACTGTACATAGGCAGGCTACAAACTGCGTTAGTGTCGGTTATTGACCGACTAAGTTGGAACGGAACTCCAAAACTTGTACAATCGGAAGTGTAAGGTATTTAAAATAAAATAAAATAAATAAATACAAAATCCCAAAGCCAACTTGAACATGTTACGTCTAATCATGACCAAACACAATACAAACACATGACATAAACAATCATAGCTACTATACAAAAACTTACACGAATGGAACGTCACTTCCTATGGTGAGCAACACGTGACGTGTTGATTGGTGGAGGAGCATATGGCACATGCCAGATGGAAAGGACAACAGGTGCAAACAATAATGAGCTAACTAAACATTAATTAGATTCACGTGAATGTGACGGTAGACATAGAAGCACACGTCAAGGCCAAAAATAAAACAATATGGGAAAGTGGCAAATGCACTTAAACTGTAGACCTACTTTAGTATAAGTATTTGTAATATATATATATATATATATATATATATATATATATATATACATAACCTACATATATTTGTAAAAGTTTTGTTTTTAGATAAAAGTAAAAAAAGAAGAAAAAAAGTAAGATTGAAATTTACTTACTGTACATACAAAAGTAAAAATGGATGTTGACTGTCAATTATATACAATGAATGATTGCAATCTTGTAACAACAAAGCAAAGAAAAAAAACAAAAACAACATAATTTCCCGCTTAAATAATAGAGGGGAAAAAATAGCTAGAGATGAGTAATATCTCGCTCCTCCAAATGTGTCACCACATTCTGCAATGTTGCTGCTTTAACTGTTTTTTGTTGTTGTTTTTTTACCCTTTATAAGACCCCAAGATCAAGACCTCAACTACGTACACCAGTAGTTGTAGTTGGCAGAGTTTTATTTTATTTTATTAGACAACAACAACAAAACAGCCTATTCTGACAAAATAAGGTGTAGAAACTACAAAAGCTTTAAAATTAAAAACTAAAAAGTCATACACAGTATAATAAAATATAATCAGTTAGTGGTTAGCATCAAGCGTCAGGTCAATCAGTCCTGGGTTTGGCCAAGGCCCTCTCATGTAGTGTGTGTATGTGCTCTCCATACCGGTTCTCTCGTTCAACCTCTTCCCACATACCAAAAACATACATTTTAGGCTCATTTAAGACTGAATTGTCCTTAGGTATGATTAGCTGGTAACCAGTCGAGGTTGTGCCTCACTTCCCACCCAGTCAGCTAGGATAGGCTTCAACAACCTTCATAAGGATCAACAGTAAATAAATGGATGGAAGGATGATATTATTTATGTATTAATTAAAAGGTGAAACAGACCAGTGTCCACTTAGGTTTAATATAAATATTTAATTCTGAACTGATAACAGTGTATTCATTGTTTATACATGCAACACAATATGAATAGTTACATAGAAATACTCCCACATGGGTCTGTAGCATTTTGGGAGTGAAACCCAAAAACAAGCATAAAATACTGGACAAAACATGTATCTAAAGGCTGATAGAAAACATTAGTGAGATTTGATTACAAATAAATTAAATAAGAGGCTATGCATGTTCATGAATATATTTGTTGCACCTTTTCATTTTCTGAAACCTCGATGAGCAGGACGAATAAAATGAAACATCATAGAAACGACAGCTTTGAAATCTAAATCCTCTTGCACAATGTTGATTTTATGTGATGTGACCCTTGCAAGCTTTCTATCATACGCACATTATTCAGTTAGCGTGGTCAGAGTATAGAAAGGTTGACTGTTGCTATTAACAGTATCACATTAAATAAAAGTATGTGCCATGGACAGAATGTAAATATGTGAAAACATTAAGAAATTGCATTCATAATGTGAAAAACAATGATACAATATTCATGTATTTTTAGGAAAAGCTAATGGCAGGCGTGGTGGCCTAGCAGTGAGCATGTCTGCCTCACCATTCTGAGGGAAAGAAAAAAAACAATGTATAAATAATACAGGAGGTGTAAAATACTGTTTTTCGATACAGCATAGCAGGCCAATGTGTAACGTGATTGGCTGGTGATAAGTCCATCGTGTACTCCAACTCTCGCCCTATGTCATCTTGGGTAGACTTCAGCTAACCCACATCCCTGACAAGAAGAAATCACGATTAATTTTTTTTTAAATTGTAACCTAAACCTTTTTGACGGATGCAGCAGGTCAAAAAAGATTGTCTTATATTTTCAAGAAAGGGACACAGTTATGACACAAAAGCAAAAAAAAAAAAGTTGGATGCCTCAACACTTTCTGTCTGTAACTTTGAGCTGTCTGACATACAGTTATTTGTGCATGTATGAATGCGCAAATGATGTGCATTTCCTGTGGTGCAGTAGAAGGCAGATGGCAGAAACACATTAATAATTCCACTGTTGCAACACGTAAACCAATGAACACTCGGATACTCAACAGTTACCACATGTGATGGCTTTTCCGAGGTGCTGACAAACTGGAGCTATAAGACTGGACGACGATATTTTGTTATTCCCACATTCTTAAAAAAAAAAAAACGCCATCATCGTGCTGTGAATACAATATTCCATCTGCTTTCACACAGCTTAAATCGACTGTTTTTGTGTGTGCTTTGTTAGTACCGGATGTACTGTAATAAGCTCCCATCAGGGCCGTAGCATTATTTGCTCTTCGGGGGAACGCGCACATCAATATTCAACAAAATGATTGGGTGAATCATTCATTATTTGTGAGTGTCAGAAAGATGGAAAAATACAAGTGAGATTCACGTTCCCTTGAGAAGTGAAGGCATATAATGATGAAATGTAGCAGCGTGCAAGCAAAAATATTTGCAGACAAGCAATTCTTTCATAGTGACTTAAAGGTTGCATTGAAAGCAACAGCAAGCAACAAAACAGCAACTAGCAATTGTTTGAATTGTATTAATGGCCATCAGAGTCAGTGGACTTTATTTACCAACATCCATCTGCCAGTTGATTTTACTTAGGAAAGGAAATGCTTAGGAACAATAAAATACAAATAAAAACAATAAAAACAAGAGCACATACCGGTATGCTGTTTAAGTGCTGACAAAACAATTTGTCAAACATAATTGCTTATTGGCTTTCATTTATTCTTCTCTTATATTATTGGATTTAAAATAAAATATATTTTAAAGGACTTTTTAATCAAACTTTGTTTGAGTTTGCATGTGGTCTTAAAATATTCCATTAATTTTTCATTTATTTAGTACAGCAATCAGATATGCAGGAAAACAAGTGCACTCCTGAAGCGAACGAATAAAAACATTTTCATAGAATAATGGTGGACATTCCGCTTGTCAATGGGCAACTGTGCCACTAAGCCCATCACTTAAAATGTTCTCCAGTCTCATGCCGTTATGCAGAATGGACGTTTGGGAAACGATGGACAAAATAACACATTTTGAAGAAAAAAAAATCGGTTGAGCTAGATTTTTATGGTGATTAAAATTAGAATGGTCATGCTGATTCCAAAATTGCGTTCAAGTTTTTTCTCCACTGTCACCCTCCAGATAAGCAAAATTCCACTGATTAGATAAGAAGATAAGAAGAGCTGATACGATTGCACTCATTGACAGCTATGTGTCAACTTGTTTTTTTGAGACGATGAAAGGTGAAAGTGTGGTCAAAGGTGCGTGCAGCTCCCATCAGTACTATCAATGTCTGCAAACAGAAATATAGCAGAAATAAGATAATTGCAGGCTTTTCTCTTAACTTTGCAACCATGGGTATACCATTATAAGTTCTGTTTTTTTAACTAAGTGCTATTTTTTTTAGTTGTCAAAGCTTGCAACTATTCCATCTTAAGTGTTTTATTACATACAAATTTCATATTTTTTAAGAAAACGTGGAGCTTATCTATATCTCACAAACACAACATGATAGAAGACTGAGACCAGTTTTGGATTCTGCACCCAAAGATGAGCTAAAAATATCCATCAGAGCTAACGCAACAAAAATGGTGTTCCTCAATGTAATCAATACAAATAGATGCGTTGCCATAACTGTTGACGCAGTGGTCCAAAAGGGGGGGGGGGGGGGGGGTTGGGTGGGGTGGGGGAGGATGATGTTACAGATAGAATTAGCAGAAATTCGACACATTACTTCAAATGCCCAAAAATGGTAAAACTGATTTTTTTTGTACATGTAAGCCTACTTGATAAGAACCAGACCACATAGTCTTGATATCAAATTGGTTCTGTCTACAGCCACAGGCTCCAGCAGTGCTTCTTGACTTTAACCCATTAAGGCCGGGAGCACATTAACGCATTTTTACCTTTAGAGCCGGGTGCGCTCTAGCGCTCTTCTACCTTAAAATCCGGGAAAGCGGACACGTCTTTTTGTTTTGTTTTGAAAAATTCTCTGTCTCTTAGCCAATGAAATAAATACATCAGAACATACACGTGAGGGTGACGTGGGCCTCGTAGTATATCAAAGAATTTTAACAAAAAACGGCCCCGCAGGTGGCAGCAGAGTATAAGGGATCAACAGGAGCCATGTTGCAACAACCTCTTTTCCCCAGTGTTTTGAACAGGTTTGTGAACAATGAGGAAATTTAGCTATTTTCTAATGAATAATGAAATAAGAGACTAATCTTTTTTTTGGGTAGTTTCCTATTTTTTTTTATAGGCCTGGCAAAATCAGTCAAAATCCAGTAAAACAGCCAGGAGCAAAAATGGTTGCTTCAGTGAAAAATGGCTGGGAGTGAATGGGTTAAGAAATGTGTTTGTAGACAATGAGGATGTTGAAATTTTTTACGGCTTTGTAGCGGAATAGACGGAATGATCCCCCGAGGTTATTACAACTGCACTCCAGTGTTGGAGGTAAATATACCCGCAGATGCGACATTTGTTTGCTGATTTAAAAAATATATATAATGAAGCTTTATACTAATAAACGTAGGTTTGTGTGAACGCCACAGGTGTAAGCTCTAAAATGTTTTTGGAATTAGGTTTTTATCTGCTTCAGGAGCGGAGATATCAATTATTTATTAGGCATGACAATATTGTTGAATTTCCAGGAAAACTTTCCGAGGGTGACTCTAAAGTCAACCATAGGTTTTAGAGGCATGTTTTGTCAGGCTCTTTAGGCCTTAATGGGTTAAACCAGTGCATTAAATGTTGCATCTTTTCCCTCCCACTCTACTAGCGACAACTGTGTAGAAAATGATTTTACATCTCAAGCAAATGTGCTGAAGAATGTAGTTCCGGTGGCACATTCTCAATGAAAAGTACGTAATCAAACACTTGAAACTTTGCTCGGTCGTGCTGTAAGTCTGTGAATACAAATGGAAAATACCAGCAAGCATCATGCCCTCTCTCCAGGGTCTTGGTCCTCAAAGTCCCAGGGACAAACGTCAGCCATCTTTGGACCGCTACTCACCGCGGGTTTGTGATACCTCTCTTTCTTCCTGTCAGTGGAGACTTTAGTCTGACCAAAACTGCTGTTTGAGGCTTCGCTCTCCCGTGACAGGATCTCTGCCCTACTCATCTCCGCCGCCTCCGGGTCTTTGCTGGAGCTCCTCCGTCGCTCCGAGACCGGCCCGCCGCACTCGGACGACTGGCTAACACGCCTTCTCTCTGACGGCGGCTTGCTGGAGGAGCTCCGTCTTTCCCGGTTTTTCTCCCTCCCTTTCTCCTTCTCCGCTTTATGATTGGATGAGCAGGAGCCTTTCCGTTTCTTCTTGTGCGTGGACGGGCTGCTGCAGATCTTTTCCTGCTTGGGTGAGGGCGGGCTGTTGTAATCCCACGGGCAGATCTCTACCATCAAGGAAGGAGGCTGCAGTAGGCTTCCTGTGGATTTGGAGTGGTCTGAGTGGAGTGTCTTGGGCTTGCCATCAGTGGGTGTGACGCTCTTTTTGCGCCGGATTCTGTCTGGGGAAATGGATTCTGAAACCCCAGCAAGCATGGGCTGCTCATCAAAACCCCAGGGACTCACATCTGGCTTGAGTGGGAGAGGTGACCTGGGACCACGAGATTTCCGGGTTTCCCTGCCATCTTCCCTTTCCCCTCCTCTATCCTTGGAGCGTCGTCTGTTTGAAGGAGACTGCCCACTTTTCAGTCTCTGCCGAGACCGACTACATTTGCTGATGCCCGAGCTGCTACTTCCTCGTCGGCCTGCATTTGTTTCCTCCGGGGCGATGGACACATGCTTCTGTGTCTTGACTTCAGACGGTGTCTGAGCCTCTTCCATTTCCCAGGGACAAACTTCGGACACATCATACAAGTTCCTGCCGGTTTCGGAGCAAATGGATGGCTGGCTACCGCTCACCTAGAATCAAACAAGAAAAGAAATTAGCATGAAATGCCCCAACTATTCGCACCCATTCAAAAGTTACCTGCTGCTTCATGATGCCCATCTTCAAAGGTGTCTTGGAATACTCCACAGACTGGCTGACGATCATTTTGGGATAATGTTCAGGAGTCTCGTCTACCTCTGACAACACCTTCCCCTCCTGCCCCTTCAGACCTTTTTTACTGGCATCCTCCACACTCTGCGTCTTGTTACTGAGCCCTGGCATCTTCTCCTTGGCGCTGGCAATCACACTGAGGGACTTCTGCATGATGGAGGTCCGCAGGTGCACAGGTTTCTTTTCGTGTGTTAGGTTGTGTACACTTGCCGACTTCCAGAAGAGTGGAACTGACTCCGTGGACTCTGCTGGTTCCAGTTTTGATGCGGGGGCAACCGGTTCCAGCTGCTTCTTGCAATGCTTGCGGCCAATCAGGGAACCAAGAAGAGAACCCTCTCCGCCATTACCCACTGGAGTCATTTTGTCCCCTGCTGTCGAGCCACTTTGACTTCCAGTTTCATCATCTTGGTCGCAAACATGATCATAGCTGAGTGACTTCTGCAAGCTTATGACTTTGTTCTTGAGCGAATCGTCTCGAGATTTGCCTACAGAGAGATTAAAAGCTTAGAGTGAATCTTGAAACAGATGTCTCTCTGTTGTTGACAGATGCCTGAATTTTCGGCAAGTGCTTTATGATGCAAAGCCTAAAAAAATACACGGATTGAGCACCAATTTGAGCAGGATTATGTCCGTCGAACCAGGTTAGTACAGGCAGTCCTTCTCAGTCTGTGTAATTTTTCCGAGGTCTCACGTCGTAAGGCATTTGCCAAAAACGTGGACAACCGTCAATGGCAGGGCCAACAGAGAGACGGAAGTGCCCACCTTTGCTCATTATGATATAATTGTTGGTTGATATTAGGGATGTAACAAAAAATTATTTGAATCGGAAAATCGGTAGGGGTGGGGAATCCATGTCCTGAAAGTAAAAACCCTGCCACAGATTGGCTTTAGCCACAAGTGCCTCTAATCAACTGGCAGGCAAATGAGCTCATCTCTACCTGTTGAGTAGAAGCACCTGTGGCTAAAGCCAAACTGTTTTAGGGTTTTTACTTTCTGGACATGGATTCCCCTCTGAAAATCGATTTTGATATATTGAATCATACTGAATCAAACCTCTCCACTTTAAAACCTATATATATATATATATATATATATATATATATATATATATATATATACGTATCAAATCGTCTTTGGTTCGAGAGAGTTATTTTTTAAAGGAAAGTCAAATTTATAGTAACCTACTGACAAGTTAAAATGACAAGAAACTCACTGCATCATACCCTCTCAAAGTGAGCCGTACCTTATCGAATTAAACCATATGCCACTAAATCAAATCAAATCATTCCTCTTTAAAATTGAACCGTCCTTGAATGGTACTGCACCCCTTGTATCATGATACATACCGAATCATATTTTATTGGTGAGATACACAATCCTAGTTGATATATTAGCAACAAAACATTTAGTGCTTCTCAGTTGTAGGTTATCTTTACTCAGTCGAGACAAGAATTGGATCTGCAGCCTCTGCAGCGTGCAGTCTTGTAACATAGTTTTACATGCACCATTTACAGGATGCCCACAAGGTCACCGTCTGTCTCCATTTCATTTCTAATACAGAGCTGACATCACGTTAGCAGGCAGCTCAATGTGTTTGACCACTTTTTACAACCCACAGACTTCGGGTTGCGTAGCGCATGCCTTGAGAGAACTCGTAAACGAAGCACTGATTCAGTTACTTAGTTATAGTTTTCTTTTGCCTATCAGAGTAGTTACCCTGTTTAGAATTTATTTTAATCTTATGAATAACGGTTTTATGATGACACCAAGTCCTACTTTAAAGATGACTACAGTAAAGTCCTAGCACCAAGATCTCACCGTGTTGATTTGTCTCCATGTGGTTCCTTCTCAAAGTGCTACGGTCGCTACCATGCTCACTGCCATCTTCTCGGCTACACTGGCGGTGTATGTGCATGGTCTCTGGGATTTCGGTGATTCTTTTCATCAGCGTACGGCCGAGGCCCTTTTTGGAATTGCGTTTCTTTTGGAGGTGAGGGTTGTTGGCGAGCATCTTCTTGCGTTTGTAGACTTCAAGTTGAGCGTAGAGTTTTTTCAACTCATCCTAAAAAAGGGAAGAAAGGAACAATATAAATTGATCTGTATAGTCAGTACAGTAGATTTCTACTGCTACGATGGGAATTTTCAGATCACTAAACAGATTCTAACGTCTGTTAATTAAAACTGGATTCAGTCCACAGGTGTTCTGTGAAGACTGATGTGGCCAGTCTCTACTATCCGAAATGATTTGTCTTGTCTTGTGACATTCTTCAGCATTTTGAATAAGCAGAAAAAGCAAAAGACCAACTCGAGCATGCATGTGTGTTTCCTCACCCGTATATCCTCAGGGTCCAAGCTGTGCTCACTCCAGGCAGAGGTGATGCTGTTGTTGAGGTAAGAACCAGATCTGCCAATGTCCAGCTCCTCCTCATACGCTTCAGTGGCAATATCATCCCGAGCCTGAGTCCCTTTGGACAAGAACTAAGACAGAGAGTGCCATGAAACTAAAACCATGCAGTTCCAAAAAGAAAACAAAGAAAATGTTTTGCAAGAAGCACTTTTTATTACTCGTAATTATTATGTCAAAAATATCAGTGAAGGTGATCTGAGGTGTGACGGCTCTGAACAATTATTTCCTGCAGTAAACACTTTAGTGAGATGGATATTCAGAAATTAAAAAGCTTTTTCATCTGAAATTGCATTTGCTCCAATTAGACAAATGAGCTTTTTCTGCCAATAATTCTGAACCACAGAACAAGCACAGACAATATTTCAATAAATATGTTTAAATCTTGCAGTCTTTTACTAGCAAGACAATATTTATCATCTTTTTTGAGGGGTTGGGGGGCTGACTCCCGATTGGAGTACTCTAAAATTAAACACAGTCAAATGGTGTCCCAGAAAACATATTGGCTGCGGAAACTTTTTATGCCATTTGACTTTTCCACCGGAAATGGTTAATGTGGTGTCATGCATCAGTTCTATTAGTCTGGTTAAAAGAGAATTTAAAGTCTGCGGTACGGCTACTGTATGCAGCCACAAATATCAGCTAGTGACATGAGAGCAAACCAACTCTTGATCAACTGGGATTTCACACACAACTATATATTGTATGCACAAAATGGCGTAAAAATTCTCTTCAATATGTGATTTTTGGTACAGTATACAGATGTTTTTTGTCAAGTCCATATCAATCCAATGCACACCATTGCCCCACACCAGCAACAGAAAGGTAAGTTTGGGAACCGTTAAAACTTTTGTAATCAGTTTCAAGCTTTTTGTTTGTTTTAATATCTATATATTACAGTAATTTTGTGCTTTACTGGCTTTTTTTAGGCCACGTAAAAAAGGTCTTCGATTTAATGGACAATTGCATAACCCCCCCTAATTCAGTCACACAAAAGGTAGCAGATGATGGTGTAACTGTTTAGTTTTGCTTGAGCAGTGAAAGCAACAACAAAGGGAGGCCCAATATTTAGGCCAGACTGAGAAACAGACGCCATGTGAGCTTAACACCCTCCCGTTGTGCTTCATTATCCCGGCCTACTCGACTGACTTCAATGTCTGAGGCGCCTAATTAAGACCGAATGAAAGAAGCGGAAATGTTGATGGTGTATTGCTTTCATCGCACAGCGGGGCGATTAAATGTTTTCTATCAGACGTAAGAGATTGCATATAAAGACGCCCATGGGAGTGCTTAGCGAAATTACAATAATGACTAACGCTATTTGAATCCGTTTGCGGCACAGGCAGCAAATGTGCTTCTTTATACGTTTTGTCAATGTATGTTTCAGATTGCTCCTATCACATGAGCTAAAGCAGATTAATGAATTGTTGTGATTAGAAGCCTTTATGTAAATCTCTCTGTGTTGATTATAAGAGTCATTACACTTAGGGAGGGAACATTTCAGTTTAGGAACCTAAAATGATTAAGGTGCAATAAAGGATTACCCAAAACTATAAGAGCTTCTAAGACTTACAATCCGTTGAACCAGAGGTGGGCACAGCTCATTAACTGCAGATAATGGAGCGATACCTTTGGAACAAGAAGCACTCCCACAGTCACAGTGACAGTTAGATGAGTGTGAGCGAATATCAGCATCAGCATCCAGTCAGGGTGAAGGCCGGGTGCCAGAGAGAACCTGCAGGAACACCAAGATTCTGTTCAGCCGCAGTATCAAAGTTGAAAGTTCAAAGCCAGACAACTCTTGCCGTCTGTGCATTCTTATCTGCCAGTGTTTGTTTCTCTTTGTTTATATCAGTTGTAGGGATGGGCGAGTACTGATACCAAGTATCAGTATCGGTCCGATACCAGGCCTTTTTCAAGGTATTCAAGACATATGTTGTAGATCAAAGGTTCCCAAGTCCGGTCATACCAGTTTTCCATGTCTTTCTCCTCCAACACAGCTGAATCCGATCATCAGCAAATTTTGCAGAAGCTTGATAACGATCCTGATTATGAATCAGGTGTGTTGGTGGAGGGAAAACAGGCTGGATAGGGGTTCTTGAGGACTGGGCTTGGGCACCCCTGGTATAGATAAAGCGCTCTATAAATAAAAAAATATATTAAAAAAACAGTCCAGTGCAGTCATCCAATACCAGTACCGGCCGTCCTCTTGGGCCATTTTATGATCAGGAACAAAAAAAGGACTAGAAAAATGCCATTAATGTCATGCAATTTTAAGGAAAGATATTGGTATGTATCGATCTTCCTTTATTAAGTTATTATTATGGGGGGAAATTGTATGCATCAAAAGTACTAGTGGTACCAGTTCTCGGTGTCAGTATCGGTGACAACTAAAATGGTATCGAACATCACTAAGCAATTGTAAATAAAGCCGGAATGTATGTTTAACCGTTACATACTGTACATTTTCCATTCATTGTGTATTTAAATGTCTATATCTAATTATGAAGTACTGATATTTTTTTCAAATGTATTAAAAGCCTAAATGTGTAACTAAATGTCCTACTTTCAAAATCGCATGAACTAGAGAGATGACAACTGAAAAATGTTGTTCTAAGCAAAATGCCAAGCAAAATGCCAGAGGGCTGGGTCTTGCTCCTTTCCCCTGCGTTTCTATCCAATGAGAACACTGCATTATGTTGTGTTGCACTCTCCCACATGCGTCTTCTTGTCTCATTAGTTCTGCTACATTTAGTTCCGAAGGTTCCTGCTGTCAGCGGCTGTCAGGGTATTCTTGTCCGTTGTCTTGTTTGGGCAGTGTGCTTGCACTTCTACTTTTGTAGTAAAGTTGTGCTTGTTTTTTCCTTCAGTGCAGTAAACTTAATAAGCTGCAGCTACTTCTATGCTTTTAATTGACTCCTGTCTGCAAAAGCTATTTTTCACACTTGCACACTCACAAATCAACCAGATAACACTTGAGACTTACCATACAGGTTATTCTGCTTGATAAATCAACAATATTAATAGGTGATCCAATTGTCTATGAAACTTGATGGATATATGGTATCTCACAAAAGTAAGTACGCCCGTCACATTTTTAAAAACATTTCATGATACGTTTTTATGGGACAACACTGAAGAAATGACACTGCGCTACAATGAAAATGGTCTGTGTACAGATTGTACAGTAATGTAGATTTTACTGGCCTTCCTGAAAGAAAAAAAGTCAATAAACAGCCAGTAATGTTGAAACCACTGGCAACAAAAGTGAGTACACCCCAAAGTGAAAATGTCCAAATTTTAGCCATTTAGCAATGTTGTCCCATGAAATGATAACATAAAATATTCACGAACATCCATTAATGGCTGGTGATTGACATCAATCTACAAAGGGAGACAAACTTCACTACCAAACAAACTCCTATTAAAGCTCTTGATGAGCATTCGACAAATCTTGAATTGTTTTAGCAATATGCCAACACAACCTTCATGTCCAATACCAAGTGATTGTCAATGGCGGGTTGGTTTGATAAGATACCCAGTCAGTCAGTCTACAAGTGAAATTATTACTTTGTCAATGATCATCTTTTGGTAAGAAGTCTTATTGGGGACAATTGCCGTGAAAAATCATCAAGGTATGTCTATGAGCTGCATTTTCATTTAACACATTCTATCAGCATCCATCCATCCATTTTCTTTACCGCTTGTCCTCACAAGTGTCGCGGGGGTCGCTGGAGCCTATCCCAGCTGGCTTCGGGCAGTAGGCGGGGTACACCTTGAAATGGTTGCCATCCAATCGCAGGGCACACAGGGAGGAACAACCAGCCACACTCACAATCACACCTATGGACAATTTGGAGTGTTCGATTAACCTGCCATGCATGTCTTTGGAATGTGGGAGGAAACCGGAGTACCCGGAGAAAACCCACGCAAGTCCAGGGAGAACATGCAAACTCCACCCAGGAAGGCCAAAGCCCGGACTCGATCTCACGTCCTCTCTACTGGGAGGCGGATGTGCTAACATTCTATCAGCAGTAATGTTAAATTAATGCATTTGACATTCATTATTACAGTTGACCAGCTACTCTCTGACAATGAGTGTGCATTGACCCATTAGAATAATGACTGTGATGATTATTGATTGGCTGCCATTAAAACAAATGGTAAATGAGCAATATCTAGTCAATATCAATGGTGGGCGGTGAGTTTCGGACCTGGGCCTTCAGTGGATTTTTAAGTGACCTAATCCACTTTAAAGAAGAAATGTAGACTTGGTCACTTCCCCCCCGTGACCTTACCATCACCTCTAGCCTAAAGCGTAACTGCAGCTTCTGTGTAAAGCTCATGTATGGTGCCACTCCACCCATCCACCAAACTGTGGAGTGTTCGCCAGCTGATAGGTGCAGTCTTTGTTAAAAAGTCAGGGCTCTTTGTAGTCATCTGGGCATTAGTGGAGCATGCATGACGTAGGAAAAGCTTTAACATTAACATTTTCAATTCCATAACGCACCTTTAAAAACACCATCACATTGCAAAATAATGAAGAAAAAAACACTATGTAACAATGTGTAGCTTTAAAGAAGGGACAGAGGCATTTTACATATTTGAGGATGAATACCACTATTAACCAAAGTGAAAAAGTTTATCTTCCAATACACATCACCTGTAAAACCTCTACACTACAATACAGCAGTTCACAATCAATGTTTTTCACACTTAGCAGAGATGCTGATGCAGACACAGCCGACCTCCTTTCTTTGTATAATGGGTGTGGACGTAGGGTTCAGTAAAGTCGTTCAATTGACTGTTTTCCAGAATGTATTCACTCCTGTGAAAGAAAATACAGTACACAATTTGTCTTCTTATTTCTCATCTGCACAACTGCTTCCAGTAGCATTAACACAAGTGGCTCAAACTTTTAAGGAAATAATGTAACAAAGGACCAAATGTTGTCAGACACAACTTGCCCTCAGCAAGCAATTCAGAAGATGGAACAATTCTGATGTCACTCTGAGGATTTGTGAGGGTGTAGTGGTGACTCTTTAAGAGGGGTCATCGGCTCTGGTCCTCAAGGGCCCCTATCGTGAATGTTTAAGATGTTTCCCTCCTCCGCCGCACCTGATTCAAATGATCAGGGTCACTATCAGGCTTTTGCAGAGCTTGCTGATGAGCTGATCATTTATAGGCCCTATTATGTGTGTTTAAGGAGAGAAACATCTAAAACATGGAGGATAAAGGTTCTCAAGGATAGGAGTTGGTGACCTCTTCATTATAATCTGATTGGTTAAAACTAAAAACAGTGACTTCACTGGTGCATGTGTGGTCAACGCCAGCACCGGGATCCTGAAGTCGTTAGGCAAATAATATTTGTATGGCAACACATCGAAACAGAAATCTGACCAAAAACACAAACAACTGAAGTTGGCAGCCAAGACACAAGCCTTTAAAAATCCCTGTCATGCAATATCATCGGCATTTAATAAATAACACCAAACCGGCGAAAGAGGGTGTTGTTGTGAATGGCAGCGAATTACACTGTATGTTCATGCATGTGACATAAGAAGCATCTATGGGAGGCAGATTATACGTGAGCAGAGATGAGCTCCAATTCAGCGTCACAATCTCAGCACTAATCAGCTTTGAATGGCAAAGTGTCATTGCCTCCCATTAAACATATCCCCCAGGTGAAGATGACAACTGTAATGAATTTGTGTCCGCTGGACTCTTCCCCTTTTTCCTCTGATGATTACACTGAAATTAACCTGGTGCAAAACATTTGCAATCACGTTTTTTTTTTTTTTAACTAAAAGCTTCATCTCCAATAAATAAGGACTGGTTGATTGCCACAAACGCAAGGTCAGTTTGCCAATTTGAACTCAATCAGAAACAAAATGAGGTTTTGAAGAACATTACGAAAAAGGACAAAAGTACGAACCAATGACAAATTGTACAACAAAGGGCGTACAACTGAAAAGTAAACAAATCAACGGAGAAGGACAAAAAAATTACTAGAGAATATGTATCCTGTATACCAATGATGTAAACTCTCAACAAACATTCATAAGAGGATGGATAGGAATATAAAGTTTGGTTTGGGAGACGAATAAACATTCATCATATTAGTATTATTGTGTGAACTTTTCATTGATATTGTCAAATACTGTATCACAATTTTAAAAAAGCAATCAAAATTACAATTTTAAAAAATACATCGCCAGGTTATAACTATTCAAATACTGGCTAACAAGTGCCGAGATTGATCATGTTTTCATTGCAGACAAGTTATTGAACTCGTGGATATAGGGAAATGCAACACACGATATATTACAAAAGATTACAGCACATGTATCTCACAAGAGTTTCGTCAGCATAAATAGGGATCAACTCAGTGTGTGCGTTGCTTTTTTTAAAACGGTTTATTGATTTTTTTTCATGACTAATTTCAAAAGGATGAACCTCAACAACATGTTCAGAGAAGACTGTCAAAAAGTACTTGAAAGTATATATATATATATATATATATATATATATATATATATATATATATATATATATATATACATACATACATACAGGATCTCATGGTAAAGCAAGCTGACTCGCATTGAAAGCAGAGACTCTTTTGACGCAGGTAGCCATACAGTATGGATGAATCAGCAGAAGGAAAGCTATGCAGGTTAAAGTAGGTGTGCATTTTCTGACACCCTGAGATGTCAGATGTGAGATAAAAAAGCAACAGGAACACAACAAGTTCATCAAATTACAGTGTCAGGTTTCAGACAGCTACATTTACAGGTGTAACCCAAATTATTATGTTTGTTCTACAAAATTTTACAACTTTATTTCTAACTATCTATTATTTTTGCTTTGTAGCCTTTCTCTTCGCTCTACTGCTTTGCGCACATGTGGATGTTTTTAATTTTTTTTAATTTTCCCATCTAGTCCGACTTCAGCTTCTATATATTTCATATATACCATTTCAGTATAATCTGCCCAGGGTGTACAGAAACAGAAGTGATGGCCGTTGCGTCTTAAACTAAATGTAAGAGTCATTTTGTGATATTCGTGTGCATGGCATTAAGCTTTTGTCATGTTTATTTAAGTAGGAAGTGCTTATTAGTGAACAGGTGTTCATCGCTACTGTCTGAGGACACATTTTCTGATCGTGAGATATACAATTCCATCGACAGATATTTTCCTGGGAAAATGTTGCCTTAAAGGGGAAGTCAACCCCAAAACTTTCTTTACAATAGCAGCCACACTCGTCTAAACAATGTATTCTGATTAATATTGCGTTTGTGGAATATGAATAAAGCAGCTAAATCCACCCATTTGTATCCATTTCAGGGGCGGTCATTTTGCCACTTGCTGCTGTCGTGCTAAAAATGACATCACAGTTGCTCAGGTAACGACCAATCACGGCTCATCTTCAGAAAACAGCTGAGCCGTGATTGGTCGCTAATTAACCCCTGAGCAACTTTGATCTCATTTTCAGTTGACAGCAAAATTTAAAATGGCCACCCCCTGACATTGATTAAAAAAAAATGGGTGGATTATTTGTGGTACTTGATATTCCACAAATATATTAATCAGAATAACATGTTTAGATGGGTTGGGCTGCATATAACAAATTATGGTAAAGACAATTTTTGGGTGACTTTCCCTTTGAGTCAAACCTTTTTCTGATACTTAACTCTTTGACTGCCAAAAACGTTAAATAACGTTTAGTAAAATCCTACGGAGGAGCGCCAAAGACGTTAAAAGACGTTCACTAAGTTTTTTAGGGTTTTTTTTGGAAACTGGTGGAGGAAAGCCTTGGCCAGTTGTGCTGAAAGTATCAAGCAGATCTAGTTAGTATAATGCCTATTTTTTGGCCCCTAGATGGCAGCGATGACTCTCTTTGGACAAGATTGGGTAGGCGTCAGTAGAAGACGTGAAGCGGAGCTAGAGTATTGAGGCGACAATGGCTGAGGAAGCCATAATGGCGACCGGTTGATCACGGAGAAGACACTGGTTCTGGACTACGATGCCACCATGAATGGAGTGGATACGATGGATCAGAACATCTCTTACCACCCGGTATAGGAACAGAAGGACATGAGGAAGCCAGACGTAACACCACCGTAACGTCACCGTATCATGATCTGAGAGTAGACTTGATGGCAACATGGCCAAACACACACTGCAGTATATACTTGCTATTCCCCGGGAAAAAAAGCCAGCAAGAAAGTGTAGCGTCTGCACGCTAAGGGGCCATCGCAGTGAAACTAATCTGTTGTGCAAATCCTGCTGCGTCGCCTTGCACGCAGGGGAGTGTTACAAAAAGAAAAACTGTATTTGAAACATCCACACAATTGTAAATAGTACCACGGTTGCACACATTTGTAAATAGTTTGCCAAATTGTTTTGTCAAATTGTTACACTGTTGAATGTAAATAAACGTATTTTGCTATCAAAAAAACACTTTTTCATTGTTGGTGGTAGTGTTTTACAGAAGTAAAGCACTGTTTAGGTGTTTGTGGCATCATTCATGGAAAAAAAAGGTGTCAAATTCACTAGAGTGCATGAAATAATATCGTTTCACAAAAAGCTTGATTTCTCCGTTTTTTGTTTCAAAACAGAGCATTTGGGTGAAACTAACCATTTTCTATTGTTGATTACTGAAAAACGGAATAAGGTAGAAACAAACTTTTTTTTCTGATGAAAGATGAGAGTCCAATCTTTCATTTGGTAGTATGTGTGTTTCCATAGTCCAAACACAAAATTTTCTGTGGACCTTGAAAGATCAGTCAAAATGCTTAAATCGGCTGGCACTGACAGCATCCCTTTTCTGAAAACGTCTGGCAGTCAAAGAGTTAATGACTTTTATGCTGATATAAGACCTGATGCTATAATTCTACAAAGGTGACAGATTTGTTTCTAAGACTTGTTGCTTCATATTTTATTTCTGAAACTTAATTATCTGAGGATGTACTAAAACAGGTGTGTCAAACATACGGCCCGCGAGCCGGACTAGGCCTGCAAAGCGGTTCAACCTGGCCCGCGAGATGATTTCCTAAAGTAAAAAGATGAGTACTGTTGGACCAATTTATCAGCCAGCCACAATCAAAACATAAATAAATAATACATTTGTAATTTCACAAGCAATCCTCAGATGAGCAATGCAACTTGTAGATGGAATTGCCCTGGATGTCATTATTTTACACATAACCTAAAGTTACAGTTTGTTTAATTTAAAAAATAAAATAATAATAATATTGCATCAGATTTATATAGCGCTTTTTTGGACACTCAAATACGCTTCACAATGGATACATTTTTTTGTGCGCTCACACATTCACACTTTGGTGGTGGAAGCTACTTAAGTAGCCACAGTTGCTCTGGGGCAGGCTGATGGAAGTGTGGCTGCCGCCAGTGTGCGCCTAAGCCCCCCCCCCCCCCCCCCCCCCGACCACCAACAAAATTCGCACCATTCATATACCAGTGTGAGTAGCACTGGAGACAAAGTGTGTGAAGTGCCTTGCCCAAGGACACAATGGCACATGACTTGGGGAGAGCGGGTACCGAACAGCTGACCTTCTAGTACCTGAGCTAAATAAAAACATATACCAACATAGACCTAGGACATAGGTCTGACATAGACATAGGCTGGCCTGCAAATAGCAAAAAATCTGAGTATAATTGACGGGATGGTATGATTTTTTTCTAATTTATTTAAGTCTTTTATCAATAGGATTCTTGACAGTTTTCTGCACCCACCTGATGATGTGGAAAACGGCGGATAAGAGGAGCTCATTGTAGAGGGCCACCGCCATGTAGCGCGGTTCGTGGAATGCTGAGTGAATCGTTCGGACAGCATAGCACAGGTAAACACCCCACAGCAGGAACAGAAACTCCGCTGGGAAGCAAAGGAAATGGAAACGTCTTTTCACTGTGTTTACTGGATTGTCCAAATCAATTCAATTGTTTCAGTTCAGATGCAATGTGGAGACATTTTCTATAGCATTTGTCCTCATTAAAGTCCTGGGTGAATATTAGGCTACGTTCACACAGCAGGTCTTAACGTTCAATTCCAATTTTTGGGTGAAATCCGATTTTTTTTGAGTAAGCGTTCACATTACCTATTAATTGCAACCTCAGTCTGTCTGCTGTGTGGATGTAATGCACCCCCAAAGTGACCCGCATGCGCAGAAGAAGATACACCATCACCTACTACGCTGTATTTGCGGAAGTAAATACGTATGGTCCAGCGTGTCAGGGCCACGGACTTTTATAAGTCCGTCGTCGGGGCTAGTCACAGCTGACTTTGAACCAGTCACCAGTCACTCACAGGGCACATATAAATGAACAACCATTCACACTATGGGCAATTTAAGTCTTGAGTTGTTTTTTGGATGTTTTTGGAATGTGGAAAGAAGACAGTGTAGCCGAAAAAAAACTTCCAAACACAAGAACATGCAAATTCTATTTTATTCGGGACTATTTTAGAAAGACAAATGAAATCAAATAAAATATATATGTTTGAAATCCCTTAGTTTGGAATTGCTACATTCTATCGACACATCTAGTAATCTGCCAAAGAGAAAACAAAGAAGTACTGTATGAATGACATTTTGAAAATAGCAAAAGAGCAGAGATTATAAGGTCTTGATTTATGCTTTCCAGACTCCAAGTGGCACTATTAACTCTACCATCAGATTTCTGAGTCCATACATTTTTTTCCAGAGTTTAGAGTCTATTAATAGTCATGAATAGATCGTGTCTATAAATCATTAAATTGCATGCTACTTAGTCTCAGGGTGCACGGGGAGCTCTTCTTTTAGGGATGCCAAGCACAACAAATCAAACAAACGCTTGTTTACTGCTGATATTCTCAAGACTATTGTTGTAGTCGGAAAAAAAAGATGTTTGTTTTCAGACAGATGAGTGTTCCATTGTTGGCAATATTACAACAAAGGCTAAATCACTCCACTAATTTTCCGAGTATGACATCAGTCAAGAGTTTTCAGAAGCAGCTTTGCGAGGGACTTCCTGTTCCAAGCATAGCTTCAACACATTAGTGTGTTCTCAATGGTTGTCATGGCAACTAGAAGGCGCGCTCATTTCCTGTCCTGCACGTATTACACGGATACAAATATGGTGAGATTGTTGTATTTAACGTCAGTCATTCATTGAAAGCCCCTGGAGTGTGAGATTTTGACAGCTTCGTTTTTCATCTTCAGGGCTTCGCTATTCACTTCTCCTCTCTCTATCCTACAGCAAATATTAACAATGAAAGGCCTATATTCTAGTTTAGTAAGGAAGCAACAATATCTGACATTATAGCATAACTGTGGGCAAGCAAAGCTTTAAAAAAAAAAAGAATTCTAGGGATGTTTGATACCACTTTTTTCAGACCTAGTATTCACTCTTGAGTACTTACTGATACAGAGTACTGATACTATAGTACTTAACCATTCACACTTACATGCTAACCTGTAGAAAATGTTCAATTAGTCTAAATTTCTTTTTTTTTTGCAAGGTGGGTGCAAGCCAGAGTAGCTTGAGAAAACTGATGCAAGCATGCAGAGAAACTGCAAACTTCATACAGTACTGAGATTCAAACCCAGGACAGGCACTTGACTGCGAGTAAGACGTGCTAATCACTTGTCCACCACAAAACCCGTGGCAGGTGGTGTGTTTTTTTCTTCCTCCAAATACAAATTCTACTGCTTCTAACACATAAAAAAAGAGAGTTTAAGCTCTTTGCATGTTTTCTATTATATTGAACTATAGAGTCTAAAATGTCCTCGGTTTCTTTGTTTTGGCTCTAGTTTTTATTTTGAGATATTGATGTTTGACAATTGACTGATAATGAATGTGCTTTGACAATTTACAAAACGTACTTTGATCATTACAAAAAAAGTCTTTTAACAGTTTTTGCTTTACAGAAATATGTTGTTTCCTGCTAATATTGCCTAACTGTCTGAATTTTTACTTTTAAGAAGAGTGGGCCATGTTCCGCGCCTCCATTGTGGAGGCGGCTGATTGGAGCTGTGGCCTTTTGGTTACTGAACGACCGTCTCTACACCCTGAGCCATGTCTGCCACTACAGAGGGATCACACTCCTCAGCCTTGCTGGTAAACTCTATCTAGGGGTGTTGGAGAGGAAGGTCCGTCGGGAAGTCGAATCTCGGATTCGGGAGGAGCAGTGTGGTTTTCGTCCCGGCAGAATCCTCTAGGGTGCATGGGAGTTTGCCCAACCAGTGTTTACTACATGTGTTTTGTGGATTTGGAGAAGGCATTCAACCGTGTCCCTCAGGGAGTCCTATAGGGGGTGCTTCGGGAGTACAGGGTACCAAACCCGCTGATACGGGCTGTTCGGTCCCTGTACGACCGGTGTCAGAGTTTGGTCGGCATTGCCGGCAGTAAGTCGGATTTGTTTCCAGTGAGGGTTGGACTCTGCCAAGGCTGCCCTTTGTCACCAATTCTGTTCATAACTTTTATGGACATAATTTCTAGGCGCAGCCGAAGCATTGAGGGGTTGGTGTCCTCAGCATTGCATCTCTGCTTTTTGTAGCGGATGTGGTGCTGTTGGCTTAATTAAGCCATGATCTCCAACTCTCGCTGGAGTGGCTCGCAGCCGAGTGTGAAATGGTTGGAATGAAGATCAGCAACTCCAAATCAGAGACCATGGTCCTCAGTCAGAAAAGGGTGGCGTGCTCTCTCCGGGTCGGGGATGAGATCCTTCCCCAAGTGGAGGAGCTCAAGTATCTTGGGATCTTGCTCACGAGTGAGGGCAGAAAGGACCGGGAGATCGACAAGTGGATTGGTGCAGCGTCTGCAGTGATGCGGACTCTGTATTGGTCCGTTATGGTGAAAAAGGAGCTGAGCCAAAAGGTGAAGCTCTCGATTTATTGGTCGATCTACATTCCTACCCTCACCTATGGTCACGAGCTTCGTGACCGAAGGAACAAGATCCCGGATACAAGCGGCCGAAATGAGTTTCCTCCGCAGGGTATGCGGGCTCTCCCTTAGAGATAGGGTGAGAAGCTCGGTCATCCAGGAGGGTCTCAGGGTCGAGCCGCTACTCCTCTATGTTGAGAGGAGCCAGTTGAGGTGGCTCGGGCATCTGGTTCGGAAGCCTCCTGGACGCCTCCCTGGAGAGGTGTTCTGGGCATGTCCCACCGGCGGGAGGGCCCAGGGACGACCCAGGACTCGCTGGAGAGACTATGTCTCTCGGCTGGCCTTGGAACGCGCCTTGGGATCTCGCTGGAAGAGCTGGTTGAAGTGGCTGGGGAGAGGGAGGTCTGTGTTTCTCTCCGAAAGCTGCTGCGCCCGCGACCCCGGATATGCAGTAGTAAATGGATGGATGGATGGCTGGATTGCTTTCCCATTTCTCTTCAGGACTTGAAATGATGAATCTTGCATTGCTGTTTTGTGGCTATTAAGATTATTTGCTGAAATATACTTTACGTAAAAAGGGCATAGTTTTGATAAGCTGTAGCTTCTGTCACACCGCGGTGAGGGTGTCTTGTCATTTCCTGTTTTATTGTGAAAAGTCTGACTCCTCTCGTTTCAGGTCACTTGCCCTTCCTCGTGTGGTGTCTGTGTCAACCCTGATCCCTGATTGTTTCCACCCGTTCCCCATTACCCTCATGTGTTAAATAGTCTGCGTTTTCCCTGTCTTGTGCTGAAGTGTTTTCGTTTGAGCCACTGAAGCCTGCCATAGACCACAGCCTTGATATCCAATTGCCTTGTTGCCTTGTCTCGTGAGAGAACCTTTGTTTGTAATTTTGTATAGCTTAGTTTTGTTTAGTCATAGAGTGATTTTTGTTTTTGAATGTAGTTGTGAACTTCCTCCCTTTTGGAGCGCTTTCAGTTAATGTTTGTATAGTTTTTATTTTTCCTCTCTCATTGAAGAGCTTTTGTTTTGTTAATTAAAAGCTGCTTTACCCTCCACCTCTTCCTCTGCGTCTGAGTCCAAAACAGCCTCTTTGTGTCAGCTTCACCCTATATCTTTTCGATTGACTTGTTTCCTGGAGAGAAAAAATCTGTTTTTGCCTGTGTTTTCTTCTGATTTAATAAATGAACCAACCAATACCAAGGTCATTGCGTATTCTTAGTACTTTTGTTGAACAAAAATATGGAATATCTCAAAAACTAGCACCATTAAAAAAAAAAAATCAAAATACACTAAAACCATTGAAATGATAGTTGACCAGTGTAATAAACATTGCATTACTACATGGTATGTCAGTTCATCCTTTGCGCCCTTGCTTTTAGTATACTTACTTACTTTAATGCCCTTACATGTGGGAAACGAGAGCCACTATCGCAGATACACTTTTCAGCCATTTATTGATGCAATGAGCACACTCTGGTAAGAGTTGCTTTTGTCCACAACTCATGCCTGCACGCTCACACGCAGACTCATCAATGTCACATGTAATCCCACCATTCTTAGGCAAAGACTGTAATACATGTCTATATATTTCACGCTTGGCATTTTTGGGGACTCTCTACAGTATATTGAGAATTTTCATCTACTGCAGGTGGATCTAAAACATGCTGTACCCTCCACAATAAATAGGAGTTGGCCACTGTATGTTAAACTAATGTCGAACCAACATAATGATTGCTTTTCCATACACTTTGTACATTGCAATGTTGAACTCACTCACCAACAGCCATCATGTAGTCCCACCGGTCCAGCAGACACATACTAAACTGCAGCCCATCCGATGAGAAGCCGGCTGTGATCAAGGCCCGACTCAGCTCGGGGTTCTGGCACACTGCTGAGGTCCATGCCACCAGGAACCACAACACCACCAAGAGAATTATCGACAGCATCCTCAAGACACGCCAGCTGGTCATGTAGGGTGTCCTTTGTGCCGTACGTGACAAGAACACCTTTAACACTCTGGATGGAGCCAAAGGAGAGGAACAAGTGAATGAAAAATGCACACCTTTTTTTTTTTGCGCATTCATTCTTTTTTTATGGATGTTCACTTAGATTCATTTTAGTGTTGATTCTGGTGATTCTTAATCCAGACAGTATTTGTCTTCTTCAGTGCATCCACATGATGTCAATGCGTCTAGGTAAAGGGAATTTAAAAAATAAATAAACACGACACTCCAGCTAAAATGAGGAGAGGAGGAACCATACTGTATGGTGTTAGTGATAAGATCATCAACTGCCGCTATACAAACAGTCAAAGTCATAAGGAGCATCTTGCAAGAGGTCTCCCCTAGGGCGTACTTCACAGCCAAACAGCCAGCTCGGAAGATGATCAAATTGGTACGTTTCTCTGACCGGGCTGACCTTTTGCTCCTGTCTTTGAAGCACTCACACAGAAACAAGAGTGTGTCTGAGTAGAGATTTCATCTGGCAGCAATAGATAAACATGATGTGTGCAAAAAAATATTTTTTTAAATGAGATTTTAAATTTGCGGCTTGTGTCGGGATCCAGCAAAAGTTTTGGATTCAAGCAATATTTTCCCTTAAGTTATCAATGACAATAGGTTCTAGTAGTTTACCTGTACAGCTTGAGGATGATGGTGCCATACACGACTGCAAAACCCAGCAGGCGAACCCATCTCAGGAGGATACAACGGAACACACTAGGGTGGAAGTACAGTATCATGACCTGCAGGGAGGTCAAACAGTTCACACCATCAAAACACACAAACACACACACACATTTAGAACAGAGTTAGATTTAGGCCTCAGACAGAAAGAAGAAAATCCCCTGTGTGCACGTTCCTAAGACAGTATAGGGCACATTCTCCTGTTTGCGCTTTAAGAAATGCATGACACATTGAGCCATTTTCAGCAGTAAAAAGTTAGTATTTTGTCCATAATGAATTTGATAACTTCAGTATTTCATGTTGAATGAATACCATTAAAAAATATTTTCCCCACTTGCTGTTGACTGAAAATGACATCCCCTGTGCTGAGGAAGTACTGTAGGTAACGACCAATCATGGCTCACCTGTTTTCTGGGTGTGGTCAGCAAATTGAGCCATGATTGGTCGTTACCTATTTCCTCAGCACAGATTCTCATATCTTCAGTCGACAGCAAGTGGAAAAATGTGTATTAAATCATTTGCTCCCAAAAACGTCTAAAAACGTTCTATCTTAAATATTGCCATGGTCCCAAAAACATATTTAGAGTTTTTATTTTATTTTATGTTAGAGCATACAGAAGGCTTTGATTCAGCCTCTGACCTGAAGAGGTCACTTAAAGCAATGGAAGTTATTACAAAAAACGGCCAGCAAGTGGCAGCAGAGTATAAGAGATCAACCAGGGCCATGTTGCAAAAAAGCTATTTTCACCACTTTTTTCAAGAGATTGGTAATGATGAAGCTTAGCTATATTCTAATGCTAATTGCTACAAAACGGAAACAGATACAAATATACTTTTTTTCCTGATGAAAGAAGAGATTCTAATCTTTCTTTTGGTAGGTTCCATTTTTTCATAGCAATAAAACACAATATTCTGTGGGCCTTGCAAAATCAGTCAAAATCCAGTAAAACAGCTGGGAGCGAATGGGGTTACTTCAGTGAAAATGGCTGGGAGTCAATGAGTTAATTGTTCATGAAAAATAATGAAGTTATCAAATTAATTCTGGACGAAATAGCAACTTTTTACTGCTGAAAATGGCTCAATGAGTCAAGTATCCCTTTAAGTCAATTTCTTACACGCTTTTCTTGCGCGCTTTCAAGGTGCTGCAATTCTCCCGTCCAGACTTCTGACACACTCACCACGTGTAACCTGGAAATGTGTGCACAACCACCAAAGAGGTGTGATTCAATGAAGTCTGAGGGTGGCCTTAACTTCCATATTGTGGAGATTTCATGAGACATGAATTCCAGAGATCCAATTTCAAAATATTTCACAATTTAAATGTGAATCCGGAAGTTCTACTGTCATCGTGTGTGCAGTTCATCTAACAGGCTACTTTGAAGGAGTATGTGTTTTTGCATTCAGTTTTTAACAAATCCAATGCAAACAATTTAATCAGAAATCCATCCTCAAAACTTAGATGGTGAATACTGACAGCTGACAAGGTTACCAAGCAATGCAATGCGCTCGTCGCACATCAAACACCCAAAAAAATCTACAACTCACAAACCATTATTACAATGACTGTATTGTTTGTGATCGGCGCTTCAACTCCAAGTCTAATCAGCATGTGGAAATGTTCCTCACAGATTAAGAAAAAGGTTTGCAGGTGCTGATCCTTTTTTTCACCAATTAATATGATATACTATGATAAAACATTTGGCTATCTTTGTAATGCAGTAGCTAAAGATATACAGCTTTTGGACAACCAATGAGCGTATATGGGTCGGTGCGTAGCAGCACACCTTTTCTAACATAAGCACGAGAATACCCCTATATTGACAAGGGATCATTTTGGACATGTTAGACCTTCTGCATCTGTGGAGCAGCTAAGGTTCCATGGGCCCATGTGTATAGTATTTTCTGGCATTAAAACATCTCAACTGAGAATATACAGTCTTCTGGTACTTCATGTTACTATAGTAGAATTCAAGAAAAAAAAATAACTTTACAAAAGTTTGCATATAAATACCTGGAGAAAACTAAAGGAAATACGGGTAGAACTCACTAACCAAACGACTGGGTCAACATCACCACTGTTAGTTGCAGCTAAGAAGGCAACTCCATTTTAAATTATTGTAATTCTTGATCCCTATGCATGGATATTCTTTGCAACAAAGAGAGAAAATACTTCCAACAATGCACACTTTAAAAAAAAAGATGCACTTAAAAAATCCCTCTGGAAAATGGCAATTTAATCCCAAGGTCAAAATGTTAACACATGCACTTCAACTCCTGAGGTGTACACACACATTCTATTTCTTTGCACACTTCAGCTTCAGTTGTGTTTCTGTCAGATTCATGCAAAAGAAATATGACATGAACATGAAGGCGAGTCTCCTGTAGGTGAATATATGAGACAAACTTGGCCTCATGCCTCACACCTGCTGTCATCTTCTAGCTGCATGCTGTTAATACAGTATGTCATGTCTGCTACCAGAATGTGAACAACATGTGTCATGGTGACTTGAGAATCATAATATACTGTATGTGCCCAAGTATTTTTTTTGACATCATGTGTACATTAACTTTTTCATCATCATCATCATTTGGAGTACACTAAATGCTTGATGTGATGTTTATTCCCACTTTTTTTTTTCTCCAAAAGAAGCACACACTAAGTAGCAATAAAGGGAAGGAAAGCATTGGCATACTGTTTATTGGTTCGTAAATGTGTTTAGAACAATGTCAAAAATAATATTGCGTTATTCAATACAAAAGGCCAAGTAAACTCATACCATTTAAAAAGTAGTGACTATGACAGTATATGAGTCAATGTTCCTGAACACAAACATATATTAGCATTATCAGATTATTGTGATTTTTTGGAAAATCGATAGGTGTTTTCACCAAAACATGCTTGTGTACGGGGTGCTGAAATGCAAAACACAAGAACAAATAAATAAACTAAACAACAGAAAATTAAGCACAACAGTAAATAAAAACAAAGCAATGAAACATTAAACACAGCAGCAAATAAAGAACACAAAAGCAAATAACTAAACAACAAAAACTAAATACGACAGCAAATCAAAAACACATAAAACACATTATAAGTAAAATAAAAAATATAATAAGTATATATATATATATAAATAATATTATATAATATATAATATAATATTATATATAATAAATAATATTATAAGTAAAAATAAAACTTCAAACCAAAAAACATATTGCCAAACAAAACAACAAAAACTAATCACAGCAGCAAATGAAACACACACACAGGTTTGGTTTACTATCTTTGTGAGGCCATCTCATTGACATTGCATTTCCGAGCAACTTCCCTCAACCATCAAAAATGATTGCCTACCCCTATTCCTTACCCTAACCTCAACCATAATCCAATTCAAACCTAAACCCTAACAACAAGTCTTGACCCTCAAAAAGAGATCTAAACTTGTGGGGCCCAGCAAAATGGCCCCACATGGACGGGTGGGTCCTACAACTCTGTGAAATCCCGAAATGTTGGCCCAACTATGTCACAAAAACAAGACCACCCACACACACACACACGCAAAAGCAAGTGAAAAAGCACAAGGTGAATTGTGAGCCGCCGCGCTTCTTCTGCCGCAACAGTGAGTCTACTTGTGGATGAAGTGACGTGAGGTGGAACAAAGTCAGCGTCGCCCTCGGCTGAAATCGAAATCGCCAGCATCTCCAGTTGTTTTTGTCGGCATGGTGACGTACCACCTGTTCTTTGTCTTTCACTTTTTAGATTGTCTAAATGGATGACAAAATGTCTGATTCTTTGACCTTAAAATATCTATTCTGTTCATTATAACCACATACTGTATAATCTTTGTATTTGGTTGAATCTGCTTGTATTTTAACTGGCTCCTTGCATGTGCGTTTTGTAGCTCTCATTATTCTCAAAGAGCTTGTACTGTCTCTTGTCCATTTAAATGTTAACATTTTCCCCACGAAACAAGACAATAAACTCCAGCAGACCGGACGACTCATCCCAAGCAACCTGTTCATCCTTGACTTGTGTGTTTAATCCTCTCCGAAATGTGCCGCAGATGTAGACTTGTCAGTGACTAGGCTCAAGATCAATGCAACTGTAGATTTGTCGCGAGTGTATGTGGACAGTCAAAAACAAGCCGGGTTCACTTGTTAAAAAGATTGGTGTGGAATATTAGGTTCACGTACGCTTTACAGCAGATGATGTCATGTCTGCAACTGTGACTGAGTAGAAGCCTGATCTAATGGCGAGCTTGATGTACCAATATTGGTTGTCAAAGCTGTCACTGCTGCTGATAGTATCTATGCGCACCATAAATCAACACACCCACGCGATGATAGTGGTATACCAGATACCTCCCTTCAGCCACAGCTGCGCCTAGAAACCTCGTTTACAACATTAAAAGCAGCAGGTGCCACCCAGGAGGCTCCTCCCATCAACACACACCCAGGAAACTGAAAAACAAACAGTCACAGAACCAAGAACATAACAGACTGAGCCCCACAGGAAAAAAAGGAAGCTGCAGTCCAAAAAAAGCCTTTCTATGTTTTTTGTGATTTCTGTATCCTAATGCTAACCTGTTGTTTATCGCTCTCTCGTTCTGTCTTCATAGCAACCATCCGCTCCACTAAAGGCCTTTTTGTCACATGGCAGACCCCCTAACGATAAGTCACCTTTGTAAATAGCCTAGGGCGGCACGGTGGCTGACTGGTTAGCACGTCCGCCTCCCAGTGCTGAGGACGTGAGATTGAGTCTGGGCTTCGGCCTTCCTGGGTGGAGTTTGCATGTTCTCCCTGTGCTTGCGTGGGTTTTCTCTGGGTACTCTGGTTTCCTCCCACATTTCAAAGACATGCATGGCAGGTTAATTGAACACTCCAAATTGTCCATAGGTGTGATTGGGAATATGGTTGTTCCTCCCTGTGTGCCCTGTGATTGGCTGGCAACCAGTTCAAGGTGTACCCCGCCTACTGCCCGAAGCCAGCTGGGATAGGCTCCAGCGCCCCCCGCGACCCTTGTGAGGAAGAATCGGTTAAGAAAATGGATGGATGGATGGATGCAAATAGCCTTCATTCTGTCGATGCTAAACACAAAGATTAAGAAAGTCAAGCAGACAAACAGTGCCAGGGCCTTTTTTGCAGTGCTACCTACATCCACTAAGTCACAAGGGACTGCACAAAAAAAAGGCACATTTTTATATCACCCAGGGGGGGCGGTGGCCCTCTTTGGTTTGCACCTAACCAACCATGCTTCCTCCATCAATTAATCAGCAGATGTACTGTATTTTTAAAACAAGCGGCACTAGAACTTGATGGACTGTTTAAAAATGCATCGAGCACCAGAACGGAGCAGCTGCGTAATGCTTGGCTGAGGACGCTTGTGAAGACAGCAGGAAAGACAAAAACTGTATCTTTGGTGTAACTGTATGGGCGAGGAGGCAGACATCAAGGTGAGAGGAAGAGGGAAATGCTTTAAATGAGAACCTTGGCAAAGGTAGACACACTTAAAAGGTACCAGGATGATAGGAAGTGCGGGGGGGGAAAAGAGCACAGAGAGGGAGACAACCCACCTAGTGCACATAAGAGAGTGGAAGCATATTTGGGGGAAGCTATTTTTGGTATCTTTTATGCAACTGAGGGAACAGAATGGATGGAAGCAAACTCCAATTCATCTGTCACGTGAGCGTGAACTTCTGCGGCAAGAAAAATAAAAAGGCGCTTACTGTCTTTTGCAAGATAACACTCCAAATAAGAAATAAAGAAGCACGGGTCTTTATTGCCAAACAATCTAAAGCTCTCTCTGTTGTTTCATCAGAAAAAAATGGCAAACCTCAAATTCACGTTTTATACTTCAAGAGGTATTTGAAGGGAGAGAATCCCCAGTTTCTCTCTGATCTCTCTGTTGTGTGCAACTGTAGACCATCTGTTTCCAAGCTCAAGATGTGCTTCTGAGAAAAAACCTGAGGTGCACAAGCTTAAATGTACTTTACATGTGAATGATGCACACTGGCATCCACCCACATACTCTTACATGTAGACAAAGGATGGCAAAGGCACATACACTTCGAGACATGCTCAAGTTGCGTACTCATGGGAAAAAAAAATATACTGACTTAAAAGGAAACTCATTTGCATTTAGTTTAACGCATGCTGATAATTCTGATTAGCATTTATTTTCATCAACAATCATTTCAAACATGATGAATCAACTGGAAACTCAAAATGTAATGCTGTGTCTGTATGAGGTGTTTAAGTAAAGTGCCAGTATGCAAAGCAGTTTTGTAAAGAAGGAACACCAGTTAGAATTGTTTCTTTAAAAAATAAAATTAAATAAGTACAAACGGTACAAATACTTAAAGGGAAATGTTCATAACAATAATAATATGTTCTATGCAGCCCCATTTTCTAAACACGACATTCTGATTAATGTTGTGTTTGTGGAATATAAGGTATATTAATATTATATATATATATATATATATATATATATATATATATATATATATATATATATATATATATATATATATATATATTAATATAATTAAGGAGCAAAATCCACCCGTTTTTATCCATCTCAGGAGGCGGCCATTTTGCCATTGCTGTCGAGTGAAAATGACATCACAGCTCAGGATTTTTTTTTAATGCTAGAGCATACAGAAGGCTTTGATGCAGTCTCTCAACTGCAAAGAACGGTTGAAGAAATGATAGTCACAAACGGTCAGCAGGTGGCAGCAGAGCAAAAGAGATCAACCAGGGCTATATCGAAAAAAGCTCATTTACCCACAGTTCTAAATAGATTTGTGAATAATTATGAAACTTAGCTATATTCTAATGCTAATTGGTGCAAAACAGAAACAGATAGAAATATACTTTTTTCCTGATGAAAGAAGAGACTCTTACTGTATCTTTCTTTTGGTAGATTCCATGTTTTTATATTATAGCAAGAGAACACAATATTCTGTGGGCCTTGCAAAATCAGTCAAAAGTAAAACAGTAAAACAGCTGAAAATGGCTGCGACTGAATGAGCTAATGTAACATGTTTTTCATTAAACGACTGCTCAACTCCATCTACCCATTAAAATATGTTTCTGACTGTCAGTCTGTCATGTCTCATCATTTATGCTAAGTTAGCATCAGCTAACTAGTTAACATTATCCATTTTAGTCCTGTCTTTCACATTATCATGCCTACTTTTATTTTGTAATTGTTCCCTCTTGTTTTCAAACGCTTTACTTCCTGCTCTTGTGTCTCCTCGTTATGGTGGTTGTCGCCACCTGAGTCTCATCCTCTGTATATAAGTGATCCACACAACTGTCTGTTGTCAGATTGTCTTGTATTCTGCCATGTTCTGGACCCTTGACCTATATTCCCAAGAGTCCATGCATATTTATTATCCTTAGTTTTTGCTGTGATCTTCTGCCCCTCATATTTACTGGCCTTGCTGTGTTTTTCAGCTTTGCAGTGATTTGATTTGCTACCCCATGAAAAAGACTGTTGTGATTTCTACACGTCAGTAATTTTATTATTAATTAATTAATTCATTGAATAATTGATTAACTCTTTGACTGCCAAAAACGTTAAATAACGTTTAGTAAAATCCTACGGAGGAGCGCCAAAGACGTTAAAAGACGTTCACCAAGTTTTTTTTGTTTTTTTTGGGGAAACGGGTGGAGGAAAGCCTTGGCCAGCTGTGCTGAAAGTATCAAGCAGATCTAGTTAGTATAATGCCTATTTTTGGCCCCTAGATGGCAGCGATGACTGTCTTTGGACAAGATTGGGTAGGCGTCAGTAGAAGACGTGAGGCGGAGCTAGCGTGTTGAGGCGACAATGGCTGAGGAAGCCATAATGGCGACCGGTTGCAAGCAGCTCACGCTTGGCATTTTTTTCAAAGACGAAAAGCATCGACCAATGCTAAAGAGCACATTGATGACGACGATGATGATGATGGTGACTCCGAGGTTGACGCCGAAGTTGGAAGCGTTGACACGGCGGCTATGATCACGTCATAAAGCCTCACCGGTTAGCGATGCTAACGCCGGAAAACGCGGAGCACAACCGAGCACGCTCAGGCGGACGTTCAATCGGACGACGAGTCCAATGCATATTCATCGGAGTAGTGGGTACAGTCTGATCACGGAGAAGACACTGGTTCTGGACTACGATACCACACCATGAATGGAGTGGATATGATGGATCAGAACATCTCTTACCACCCGTTATAGGAACAGAAGGACATGAGGAAGCCAGACGTAACAACACCGTAACGTCACCGTATCATGATCTGAGAGTAGACTTGATGGCAACATGGCCAAGCACACACTGCAGTATATACTTGCTATTCCCTGGAAAAAAAAGCCAGCAAGAAAGTGTAGCGTCTGCACGCTAAGGGGCCATCGCAGTGAAACTAATCTGTTGTGCAAATCCTGCTGCGTCGCCTTGCACGCAGGGGAGTGTTACACAAAAAGAAAAACTGTATTTGAAACATCCACACAATTGTAAATAGTACCACGGTTGCACACATTTGTAAATAGTTTGCCAAATTTTATCAAAAAACACTTTTTCATTGTTGGTGGTAGTGTTTTACAGAAGTAAAGCACTGTTTAGGTGTTTGTGGCATCATTCATGGGAAAAAAAAGGTGTCAAATTCACTAGAGTGCATGAAATAATATCGTTTCACAAAAAGCTTGATTTCTCCGTTTTTTGTTTCAAAACAGAGCATTTGGGTGAAACTAACCATTTTCTATTGTTGATTACTGAAAAACGGAATAAGCTAGAAACAAACTTTTTTTTCTGATGAAAGATGAGAGTTCAATCTTTCATTTGGTAGTATGTGTGTTTCCATAGTCCAAACACAAAATTTTCTGTGGACCTTGAAAGATCAGTCAAAATACTTAAATCGGCTGGCACTGACGGCATCCCTTTTCTGAAAACGTCAGGCAGTCAAAGAGTTAATTAATTAATTAATCAATTTCGGGGGGATAGGGCTACATTGGCCTTTTATTTAACAACCTGTCAATCATGCATTTTAACTTATTTTTTCTCCTTCCATGTCACTGTGAAACCCCATTGATGCATACATGCCCACACAAACAGTATAGCTTTTGTAAAATAATGACAAGAAGTAGCAATAATAATAGCAATGGCTTACTGACTGATGAGCAATTACATCTACTTACAGGGAAGTACAGCAGTAAAGCCCCAAACAACATTGCTTCCAATAGAATGAATCCAGAAGTGCGGATACTCTGTACAAGAGGAAAGACAGAGTTGGCTTGTCAGGAGCAATAATTAAAGCATAATATAATATACAGTTACAGATATTCATACTATTAAGCATCAGTACTGTCAAATATTTAGTAAGTGTACATGAGGAAAGGCAGAAAGTATAATGGCAAGTTGTAAGGTGGATTGAGATTACTAGGTGGGCAGGTTCCTAGTCAGTTAGTATGAAGGACCAAAACTGCCAAAATAAAAAATAAATAAATGACTAAATAAATACATAAATGACTAAAAGTGAAAATAAAAACGGATGTAAAAAATATAACACAAAAATTAAATATAAATGTAAATTAAAAACTATATATATAAATAAATAAAAGTAAAATAAATTCAAAAATAAATAGATAGATAGATTCAGACATTTATTTTTATATTGTTTTTTATAATCTATGTATATATATATACATAAATATATATATATATATATATATATATATACATACATATATATATATAGATATATATATATACATTTACATACTGTATATGTATATATATATATATTTTTTCTCTTTTTTTAATTATATATTTTATATTTTATTAGTTTTCATTTTCACGTTTTTTCATAGATTTATTTATTTAGTCATTTATTTATTTTTAATTTTGGTCCTGCATAAGTTAGTAGAGGGGTTTAAGTAAATAGATTGGAAGACTTGTTAAAGGGGTGGAAAGTTGGTGGCAGTAAACTGGTAGATGCAAGGTACAGTATGGGTGGCATATGTGTGAATGCAGCTGTAAGTACAGTAAGTACAGTAAGGTTGTCTTCTTACCTTAGTTCTCCTGAAGTGGTAAATCGCAACCATGCTAGCCAAGTCCAGCACCATGCACAGACCTTGGAAAGAGGCCACAGCAAGCCGCAGGCCACTGTCCTCCTGGGCGAGGCAGGGCGTGTTGTCTCTACAGTAGGGACAACCCACCCGGCAAGGAAGGCACTTACTCGCAACATCAGAAATGTCGTCTCTGTGAGAGCCCTGCTCCTTACCTGAGAACAGAAGAGGGCTTAGTCAGACATTTAAATATTGACGAATTGATGGACACCAGGGCCTTTTGAGGATTTTTCCCTCATTTTTTTGATTTGCGTTATTTGTTGGAGTAGAGCAATTTGTGTTTGTATTTGCAGTGAAACTACAACAAGTGAATTGATTTGTTTAATGAATAGCAGTCACTAGTCCAATAAATTAAAAAATGTCACAGCAATTACAATGGCACAAATAAAAGCTTTAATTAAGGAATGACAAGAGAGAAGAGAATAAAGCATTGTGACATTTTTAATTTTTAATCACTCATGTCTGAATGTATTTATCAAGTCTGTTCTCCCAGATTGCTTTTCCAACACATCTGAAGTGTTCTGGGGGTTACTCCAGTTCCTTCTAATGTAATTTGATCTAATAGATTCAAAACACACAAATAAAACAGATTCCTTTGGCAACACGTCTGTTGAGACCAGATTAGGAGTTAGTCTATTACATCTGATAAATCCTCCAATTTCTTCACTGACCATCCGCAGCACCTCTGAAAAACCGTGCTTGATAATATTATGTTTCGATTGGGATTCTTAGTGCTCATATCATATGCAAAAACAGTCATCAGGTTGTACAATATATGTTGGTGGATGAAGAAGAGATGGAAAAAAAAATCAATTAGCAGACTCGGGTCTCAAATATTCCCATCAGTACTTCCCAACTTGAGAAACTTTGCATCTTCCGTTTCAGAAAGGGAGGTAATTGAAACCAGAGGAAAATAGGTAACTCTAGCCTGTTTCATAAAAAGAGGTCATTTAAGCTCTCAATCAGTTACCGCAGGAACAGTGTCCATGAACCCAACCTGGTTGGTAACAGGTTTTTCAGAATGAACCTCGAGGTTTTCTCTGTCCCTGCCTTCTTTCCGCCATACACGACATTTCATTTCCTCATTCATACAGTCCGGTGCGGCGAGTTTTTGCGTAAATATGCCAATAGTCTAGAGCATACTGTAGCATGTCCTTTTGACAATCACCCTATTGATGAAGGTGCCACATTATTGTGCAGGGAACTAAATATTTGTTGTGAGATTGTTATCAGACCACGCATAGACAGTTATCACAGTTTTCACATTACAGTCCATCATCTACATACACAACTTAATCCGTTCTGTTGTTTTTATAATTCATTTTAAGTCAAGTGCGCTTCTCCCCCGCAGGATTGCACCTAAATGAAATAAGTTAATGAGCTACAATTCAACAGTAATATTATTGTGATTGCAAAGGACTACATTTAAATTTACACATTGACCCGACACCCGAGCAGCAACGCTCCCACGCCGCCTTCCTCTAAAGGGAGCTGCTGCTGTGTTTTTTTCTAAAGACATGTTCAAATTCGCCATATGATCGCATTAAGATTTCCAGTTGAGAGGGGTAAAAAACGCAGAAGCAGAGGGCGGTGCCGCGCTCTGCTTCCCTGTTGCCATGGTGACTCCACGAATCGGTGCTCCATTGATGTGGTCTTTTTAGTGTAGCGGTAATTCCAGGTGAAACTACTCTGCGTTGATATAATTACCTCAAATCAGGTGTCCTGGAACCGAAAATGCAGAGTTTCCTCTCTCAGTGTATGTCAACTCAGTGTTCAGGGTTAGTCTGGTTGTATGCTGAACATGCTTTGTGAAATGGACCCCTGATGAAGCCTGCTCGGATGAGAGGCAAAACATCTTGTAAGACATCCAGAATGAATCCTTTGTGGTATGTGCCCTTTTGGCCTGTTGCTATGGAGCAATGCATAATCACCTACCTGCTCAATCTTGTCTGTCTGAACTTAAGGTGTGTACAAACTAGAATATGGCAGACAGTCTGCAAGACCTGTGAGCCAGACTGAACCACTGTGATTCTCTTCATATCACGCTGCATTACAATAAAGCTGCGGCTTAGCATATCATGGCCTCGGGGACACGGTATTGCAGGTGTCAGGGATGAGAACCCCTTGATTATTTCACTCATCAGAGCCAAGCTTCTTGCCTGAGGACACTGCGGCGCTCTCAGTCAAACGTGTCAAACTGGATGCACTCATTTGAATCCAGCCCATGATCAGGAAAGTTAATGATACATTGTCCGTTCATCTATTTGCTTATTCTGTTCAGGGAGCGTTGGCTAACATCAGGGGAAAGGAAGACAACCTTACATTCACACCATCACTGAGTGGAAATTGAATCCCAGCTAGACGGAAGTCCGGCGAATAAACTATTACACCATGATACACTGCAAAATTGTGTGATGAAGATCGGTTGTCAATTTTGATTTTGTGTTTAAATTGTAGTCCAAACAATTCATAACATCGGTAACCTAACCTAAGCTTATGAAGCAGATGGGCGTATTTTTTTTGAGGAGTAACCAGTATGAAAATGAGAGAATGCACGTGGCAGTTTTTGTGAATTATGACTGATGAAGCAACATGCCTATTATTCAGATGCTACCTGTGGCATGTTTTTGTGAACAAAGAATTCTGCATCGATTTTATACATTTAAAATTGTGTAAATTGGGTTAGTTTTTGCAGTGAGATGTCAAAATCAAATATGTTTAATATAGTCTTTATGTTGTGTTTCTGCAAAGGGCTTTTTGACAGCTAAGGCTATTTGAAAGCACTATTTAAATACAGATGACTTGACTTTTGATTTTAGGATTTGAATCAATATTTAGAAATGTCACACCGCGGTGAGGTTGTCACGTCGTAAGTCCTGATTTCTGATTGTGTCTACCTGTTTCCCATTAGCCTCATGTGTTAAATAGTCTGCGTCTCCCCTGTCTTGTGCCAAAGTGTTTTGTCGTGATCACTCAAGCCCATTCTCTGTCTCGGTCCATTGCCTTGCTATCATTTGTCTCGTGAGCATTTTTTGTTGTAATGTTACATAGCCACAGTTTAGGAGTGCCTTTTGTTGTTTTGTTTATAGCTTAGATATCCTCCCTTTTGGAGCGCCTTTAGTTTTACATTTTCATAGACTTTGTTTTGTTTCCCCTCAGAGCGAGGAGCTTTTTGTTGAATAAACATCTGTCTTGACGGCCAACACTTCTTTGCACCTGAGTCCTGAATTGCCCGTGTAAAGAAAAAGGCGGACCATATAAACATGCCTTATGTCTTGCCCTCCATGTTGCACAATAGATATCTTTACCACACACAGCAACTGTACTGCAGTCATGGCATTTGAAAAGCTTAAGTTTACAGTGGATAACCAAAAACTACCTAACATTTCATTAATAACCCACAAAGAATTTGAGATTCAATATAAAACTAAAAACATTAATTTTACCAAGGAAAACTTCTGCCCGGACTGCACTACAACGGCTCTGGGGTAGGATGGCTCGCAAAACACAGACATTCTTTCGTCTTCTGTACTTTCGGCTTTTATTGGTTGCTATGCACATTTATTACTTGTGGATTTGAGGTGAAGAATCTCGGGTTATTTTTAAACCGAGTTAGCTAGTTCCTCGACCGCGCTATCTACTAGTGCTAGCATGTTACAACAAAAACAACATTGTTCATTCGTCACTAATTTTCGTACACTTTAACAACAATTTCCACTTTTGGGCTGCTGGGAAGGAAAATAAGAGACCTTAAGGAAGGTATTATTTTCAAAATAAAACATCTTGACCATCAGATCTAGCCACTGCTAGCGGCTCACAATTTAGCCTATAACAATCACATTATGGTAAAAGCATTTTTACCATCTTACAATGACACTTACCTTAATCAAAATGGTAAGACTCAGAACACACTTTGGTAGACAATTAAGAAAATTTATATTTATATATTTATATGGTATGGTATATGATGGATGAGCAGTGGTTGAACAGTTTTCAGTAGGGGTGCAGCGAAAATAATTTTTGGCACTGAAACCGAAAACTGAAAATGAGAAACGCTTGGCCGAAAACCGAAACGCGGAAAAAAATTATGCAATTTTTTTATTATCATTGCATTTATTATAATTAATTAAAATTTAAATATTATTATAAAATATTTAGGCCTATTTAGCAAGGGCATTTTAACAAAGCACAATATAAATTGAAATGCGTCCACACCACAGACATCTGAGACATGTTGGCGAATGGTACATTAAACAGCAAACGCGGGGTGAGCAACTGAGCAACATTTTCTGGCGGTGCAATTGCACTTTATAGTCAATGTACAGTACTTCGGTGCGGTGCGGATGGCGCATTTGTAGGCTATTTGGAACGGGACACGGTGCAGCACACTTAAAATCGGCACATTCACATATTCACCAACGTTTAAAAATAAATAAATGTCTTCGCACCAGCCAATCGGCTTTGGGAACGGACTGCAAAGTCACACACGGCGTCCTGTACAGATCTGTAGTCAACCGGAGATAGTGGTAAGTGTTTACTTGTTTAAAACTGTTGATAGCAATAGTGCTAACATTAACTAAGGTATTTAGCACGGCCAGGGCTCCAGGTGGCGGAGTGGAACTGTCACTCACCTACGATGCAAGTTGGTGTGGGTTCACTTCCCTGCCTGGGAGACCATGTGTGCATGTTTGTGTGAGTGAGTGCAAAAAAAAAATGTTTTTTAGCACAGCCACCAGAATGCAAGTGAAAAAGTGGAAGTGCTCGAGGGGCTCTCATCAAAGAAAAAAAGGAAGGCGCTGCAGGAGAAAGAGTGGCTCGCCTGTAGTGCAGTACTCGGTAGCGCTCTTTTTTTCAACATAGTTTACCAAGCGACCCTCTCCTTCTTCAGTGTGCACAATGAAGCTGCCGGTACTCAAAAAACACCAGTTAGCAGCAAGGTGGATACTCACTCCTTTTTAATTCAGACACTTGTTTGCAGCATTTTTTGTTTTTTTTTGCTTGTGTCACCACAACATCTTCTTTCGGCCATATTCTTTCGGCTTGAATTTTATTTCGTCCAAATGCCGAAAATGCAAAGTTTTGCCATTTTCGGCCGAATATTTTCGGTGGCCGAATATTCGGTGCATCACTAGTGTTCAGCGTCATTCCATTGATAGTTATTTCAGCTGTTTGCAATGCCCTCACCAATTCTGCAATTAATATTTATATTCCTTCAGGTTCCTATACAGGTGTGGCTGGGTATACTGCACACCAAGCTTAACATTTCCGCAGCAGCAAAAAAATGAATAAATACACCCTGAATTTTGCAAATTCACAACCACCAGTTTTTTCCTTTGAAGTCAGAACAAAAATGCATGACTGACAACAATTAAAAGAGCTGTTTTGCCATGCATAAAGCCTGTATTAGAATATAAACGTTGTGATATGGCATTGAGCTGCAATATGTATTGAAAGAAGGGGATTTGTAACCTACTTTTAAATCCATTGAGTGCCACACGGCTTGGATGGTAAAATCCTCTCTTGCATTGGCACTTGTATTTGTCCAACACAAATCCGTGGCCAGCGATGGGCATGCACTGCAAGAAAAGAAAACAGGTACAAATGATCACACTTTCAAGCAAAATCCTCCTATTTCAATTGTAACACAACATTACAGTTACTAAAAGTTAAGAAACACATGAAGATGCTGTTGTGTTATATATAAGGACAATAAAGGCAATTATGATTCTGAATAACAAGAAGGAGGTTGTGGCTTTCTCGGGTACACAACAAGGAGAATAACACGGAGAGTTGTGTACAATGTGTTGTAATAGGCTCCATTTAAATGAGTTTGAGAAACTATACACTTGTATCTGCGTTCAGCATAACCTGTGCTCATACAATTCTTCTCTTTGGCTTTCCCAGTACGGTTTGTTTAATGAACTTGTTAAAGTTGTGTTATTGAGTCTTCAATATTATCCACATGCGCCTCTGCAGAAGGAGACAGCAGCAGCAGGCCCAGCTAAAAACACGCCTGGTGTCAAGGGAAATCACAGTGCTTTGCCAAGTAACAGGGACACTAATTCATATCTAAATTAAGAATTAAGGGTTGTTTGCAGAATTCAAGCTTCTGCATAATTGCAGCTCAGTTTATACCTCTGCAAGTTTACACACCATCTGGAGCTGAAACACTCACATTGGTTTGAATACACATGTGGATGCAAGCTGCAAACATGCACGAAAATTAAAGACGCAATAAATTTGGCATGAATGCTCATAAATACTGCAATACGTCTCCGCGGGGAGGATGATGTGGGCAGCTAAATTTATACGTGAAGTCTTGGCCACAAAACAGCTCAACATATCACTTCGTTGTGTGTCCAGATTTGTCCTTTGCTGATACTTGTTTTGCTGGACAATTTGAAAAGGTTCAGTGGTTGTGTGCTTGGGTGAACACTACACATATTGCAATACCCGCAATGATTCCATCAAAAGGATGAATTGGATTGATGTTTAACAGTTGCAGTTGGCTTGCAAGGTGCTATACAAATAAAGATTTGATTGATTGGTTGATTGATAAATGATGGATGGAAGGATGTTAAATACATTAACAGTTATCCATAGTGTTAAAATGGAGGATAACTTTATGCAAGAGTCAATGGAAGAAAGATGTTCAAGGCTTACTGTGAATAATTGTAATAAGGCCTGGTGTCGGCCCGATACGATGCTTGGTATCAGTACTCGCCCATCCCTTCTTTCTTTTTTTTAAAGAGAGCTCAGTATTGCTCATTCGGTAATATTACGGATTCAACATGTCAGCATCATTGCTCTCTCTCTTTGTGTGCGTGTGTGTGTGTGTGCCTGTGAGTTTGTGCTCCTTAATTCACCTGAAACCTATTAAAAATCCCATATCCTTCACCTAAACCGAAGACTTCCGAGTCGAAGACCGCTAGAGTCGTGAAGTTGTCAGGTGACCCGAGTAAGGATAAAAAGAAAAAAAAAAAGAAAAGTGAAATCCAGCACCGACCAGACACCACCTACTACCCACAGGGTTACAAACCAGAATCTTTCACCAACCCAAGAAACATCTCAATTCCAACAAATTAGGAAGACCTAAAGAGACCAAAGGAAAGACTGAAGAAAGGAAGGAAGGGTAGATGAAGCAGAGTGAGATTCACAGATCAGCCTCCACCGATTCAGCGACGAAGAGCAAAAAGCAGATTGTGTTTGAATTTCGGTAGATGCTGGTGTGGTGGATATGCATAAAAACCTCCACTAAAGAAGGGAGCTGTTGACCCTGGCCAGGACAGGGCAAGCACAACCCCCCAGGGCCCCCCAGGCCGCGGCAGCGCCAGGGCACAACCCCCGGGCCCGGCGGGGGCCACCAGCGGGATAGCAAACCCAGGAGCCCAGAGCGACCCCCACCCCAACACGGCCCGCGCCCCAAGCCCAACGCAGCAGAACGGGGCACGGCAGGCCCACCAGCCGACCCACCGGCCCACAGTCCCCGCTCCCCCCCACGACCCCTTGCGTCCCACCCACACCCGCCACCCCCCACAACCCATCCCCCGCAGCCCCCCGGCCCATATTTAGAAATGTTGTCTACAAAATTGACAAACAGAATGCAGTATAATAAAAATAATAATGATAATAACCACATAGCTTTTTGCAGTACCTTTCAAGGGATCCCAGAAACTCAAAAAGCAGCACACAAAAAAACCCAACAAAAAACAATACGCTTTGACAAAGTAAAACATCATCAGATACTCCACAAATACAGTGAGTCAGCACAGATCTTGGGGGAACACGCTAAATACATTCATGAGGCAGATAAGATGCCGTGTTTGAACTAATATTAATGTTACAAAGCCTTTAAAGTGCCTTTAAAGTAATCTTTTACCAGGCAAGTCACTCTTCCTTTCAAAACTATGCACAATACACACATACAAACATCTGAAGGCAAGCACGTAAGTTTAGCGATGCTCGCCTCATTTTTCTTCAGGCGCAATGAAAAAGCTATAAAACGGTCATTTTAGGTGGTTCCATTTGATGGATCCCCTTAATCAGGTCGCACTCTGAAAGTGAGACGTTATTTAATCATTGCACTTTGGAAGCAGAGGGGTGTTTAATCATTAACTCTAGAACTCCTAGCACGCGCGGTCTAAGGCTGTATTGCTATTCACAAATGGTGCAAAAGCCTTCAATAGGAAATATGTCAGGACATAAAGATGGTTGAAAGGCAAATACAGATGCTTGTCACCGAGTTGTTGACCATTTACGGTAAATGTGTAAACATGGTGATGTAAAACACGTTTTATTAAATGTGGTGACAGACTGAATGTGCTGAATTTGTAATGCAATGTAATAATCGCTAAAACAACAAATTGCTTGTGAAAAATTCTGTTGAATTGTGTGGAATTGATTAATTACATCACAATTGAGGCAAAATAGTAAATATAATAATCGTCCGGCTGATTTAATTTTAATTGTCTGATTATAATTATTCATTTTTTTTAAACATTAACTCTTTTACTGCCAAAAACGTTAAATGACGTTTAGTAAAAACCTACGGAGGGCCGCCAAGGACGTTAACATACATTGAAATATTTGTAAAGTTCAATAAACACAAGGACAACATATAACCAGTCAAATGTTCCACCTGTAATTCTTATCTTTATAGTGTAAAGGTACCAAAAAATAATTTGTTGTTCATTTTGTTTTAAATTAATAGTCTGATTAATTAGATTTGGGAATTTTATTCTGCCAAATATCAGCAGCAGCTTTAAATCCATATTGGTCGGGCCCCACTGTGTATATTGTTTTTGTTTCATTACGCCTCAAAACATGTCCTCTTTTCGCATTGTGTTTAAAAAATATTTGATATCTTTGTACAAACACTACACAACAATTTTGCTGTTATCAGGCTGTAAAAGCATCACACGCACATACACACACACACACACACACACAAACATTCTGAAATACAAACACTTTGTAACTCAACCACTACAATGAATTATCTTCAAATCTCACAAGCTTATTCTCTTTGGCTTGCATTTGACCCGTCTCATTTTTTTACCGCCCAGTAATGTGAACAAGATGCCAAGATTGGAGCTAGCAAGAGAATGAGACGGCAATGAGTCCCTCAGAAATCTATAAATACACTTAAAGCATTAAACCCTAGAAGCATTACAATCGCTGCCTCCCTTGGGTAAAACAACCTTCCCGCTGCTGTTTCGCAAGAAAACCAACCATTGGAACAGAGCATCTTTGAGAGACAATGGCGTGTTTTCATATGAAAAGGTTTGATGGGGGACTGACTTTTAGGTAGCCTATAAATAACCACAAGGACATTAAACACAATAAAATAATGATATTGTAGACAGCAATAATTTGTGCAGACATAAGGAAATGGCTAAAAAAATCATAATCAGTTTATTCATTCTTGCATTTTGCACTTTTAATCAGTGGTCCCCAACCACCGGGCCACAGACCGGACCCGGACCGTGGGCCACTTTGGACCGGGCCGCACAGTTGAAAGAATAAAAAAAACTTACTGTACTTCCGGTTAATTGATTAGCCGAGGCTTAAAAAATATTTTATTTTGAAAAGTGACCGGATTCTCTCTGTTTGAGTTGGTTGGTTGAGAAGGTTACTTTTAAAATGTATGTCGTTACAGTTATAAGTTACCTGCAAAAAAATTTAGTTAGTAACGTAATCCAAGTACCAGACTATTAAAGTAATGTAACTATTACTTTGGATTACTCCAATACCAAGTATACTCATGAAGTCAAAATAAAACAAAAATATCACCACAATTAATATTTCTATACAGTGCGCCCCTGCTATTTGCAGGTGATAGGGACCCGGGCAGCCTACCAATAGCAAAAATCCTTGTATAATTGGCAACCATTAAAATGCATGTACAGTATAGATATATTGATTGATGGATTAATTGATTGATTGATGCCCACAGACAGATAGATATCCAATGAATAGGGAGAAAAGGGACAAATTATGCTTTTAAAAGCACATTTCCATGGTCATTTCACCCACACGCACACATGCACTAATAATGCTATGAGGATGACCATGCGTGACATTAACTGCAAAATTCACTTTTGTCCTAGTCACGAGTTTAGCCATATTGTGTATGGTGAATTGGTGGGAGGGATATTTGTTGGGAAGATGTAACCCACATTATGTTGTAGCGGCAACTAGCAAGAAGTTCAGCGTAGCATGCCGGAGGATCGAGGATGCAACTTTTTCTTTGTTAAAGATAAATCGGACCTTCAGCAAGACAAGTATGTTCCAAACCTTAAATACCGGACGCCACTTACTTCCTCCTTTCGTTCGTAAACCCGCGTGCCCGACACGACGTCAACAAGTCTTGTCTGCTCTCACTTAGTCTCTCTCTCTCATAAATATACCTGTAATTTGATTACATGTTTTTTCCTGTAACTGTAACGGAATACAGTTACATTTTTTTGGTAATATGATTACGTAACGGCGGTACATGTATTCCGTTACTCCCCAAGCCTACACATGTCCACGAATCAAAATTCACCAAAGTCATGTAAAATGAGCTGTCTACCCCGTGCTAGCACTTAGACGTGGTCTGAGCAGGTGTATCATTTGATTGACTTTCTTCCACCAAATTGTCCCTCCGCCAAGCGCATCTCGAACGGCACTCCTGTGATGTGTTGGCCTGACCGGTCTGCCAAATTGGCACACACACTCAATGAGCCTTGTGCTTGCACAGAATTCAGGATCTACAAAAATAGAGCTCAGTGAGTCACTCACTTCTCTGCTATCTGGAAGTATCCTGGCACCTACTGTTTACAAACATCATGAAATGGTTTGTTTATAATGTAGTTATGAAATGTCGCACATGGGCAGCAGGACTGGTTAGCACATCTAGTTCATAGTTTGGAGGTCGTAGGTCCAAACGCGGCCTTTCTGTGTGGAGGTTGCATGTTATACATGTGACTGCGTAGGTTTCCATGCATGGAAGATTAAGTTGAAGACTTCAAATGGCTTGTAGGTGTGACTGTGAGTGCCAACAGTTGTTTGCTCTTATGTGACGTTGGCTGGTGACCAGTTTAAGGTGTACCCTGCCTCTCACCCAAAGTCATCAAGTACTGCATGTCAAATGCTACCTTTGGTTGACTACTCAACTTTAGGGATTAATTAATGATGTTCTTATTTGAGATTTATTTTTGTCTGGACTTTCCGCCTTAAACTACTCCATTTGTGCTTTTTCTGGTCTTTTTTGCCTCCAGCGATTTTAGTGTTTTGTAATAAAAACGTGTCTGTCTTTTGTTGCCTCTTCACATTTTTGGTAACCTTCCTCTGCCTCCAAAAACGGTATGTAAAACCAGATCAAATAAAGTAAATGTAGACAGCCTAATGATGTAGAAAGACATAGCAGGAAGGTCATGAGCGGATAGAAGGAGCTGATTAGATGAAACACTAGGCGCATGACAGACAGGGGTGAATCAGCAACAGGTAAAACTAATGGATACATGAGTGGCACAAAAAAAAAGGCTATAAATGGGCATGTTATAGAAAATTGGGTTTTGTCTTCCTGTAATGACCTTAACATTGAGGTTATGAAAGTGTTCTCTAGAATTGGGTTGGCGGTCCCAAGTCCTCCTCTTGGACTCGAGCGGGTCCCCACTCGATTATGAATGCGAACGCGTCGCAGTTTCGACACATTTTGCCGCAGCAATCTTGAGCTGCAGGGGAACAGATTAGCGAGTGATTGGTAGCTCCCGATGGAGAATGAATCCTTGACGATTGGCCCTCTCTGCTGTCACGTCTTATCTCTCCTTGTCTCGTCTTCTATACATCCTCAGCCTTGCATACTTTGTGCTATAATGCATGAGTCATCAGCATAATTAAAGATTAAAGAACGGATATGTACATCCTGCAAGCTTGGCAGTAACTCTTTGATGGGTACTACAGTACCTTCTTGGTTGGGATTTTGTAGTTTGTCACCAGAATTCATGGAGTGCAGCATCTCGGAAACACCTGATTAGTTCTTAATTGTACACTTAACAGAAAGTATTAGAAACGCTTGTCATGAAGGAGTGGGCGCTTTTAATTTCAGTGAGTGTTCAACGTTTTACCATTTTGAACAGTAATGAGGAATTTCCAACTGAATTCACATTTTCATACCCAAATTTGAGGCCCATTGTGCTTTCATGAGAATTAAGCATGACTATCCAGTTAGCTCATCAAGAAATAATGTGATTTACTATTTTTCTCCTTGTACAACAATTCCTTTTAAATTTCATACAACAATAAATACGTTTTAGGATTAAAAAATATAATTTTGGTGAATAATAATTTACATATTGTTGCTGTAGCATAAAACTTGCATTGGATGGTACATTACATTTGTCAAGCAATGTAGATGATACCTCTAATTTTTAAACGTATCTCAAACATTGCAACATGCTGCTTTTGATTGATGGCACATTCAGCAGAAGTACAGTAGGTGCAGCACACTCAGTAGGAGGTGTTAAATGACTCCGTAGATATTTTTTAGCCAGGCTCTAGGACAAAATGTCTTTTTTATGCAACATAAAAAGATCTATCAACCATTTCTTGACACAAGTAACAGCGATTCTCGTGTCACTTGAACAATTCCACTGGACATCTACAGTATCAAAATTTTAAAGGACTCTCCAAACTTGAACAGCTGGACCCTTGTCACACTCAGGAAATGCGAAGCAGTTGACGTCGCCATAGAAACCTCATGCAGTTGAAAAGTACAGTGATTCACACCAATGCTTTTCTGACGTCTGTGGCAGTTCCTATCGCTTGAGTGATATTTTTCATTTCTCATCAGAAAAGCACAGTGAGCAAAACACCTTCTATAAAACACTTTATTTCATCTCAAAATTCATCATAAAATTAAGTATTGCTTACTTAGTCTTCTTGAATTCATCCCAAAGCTGATTTACCCTAATAACACAATGGAAACATGTATATATAGATATAAAACTGATGTGGTAGTGATAGATTGTGCTGTACTATGTATCTAAATGTGTCACTGACTCACCGTTCAAGGCATAGAATAATAGGTTGCCTTCCATACAATGCATTTAATAGTATAAGACCTGATCTTATACTTTTTTTTTTCATTTTAATTATTTTAGGTAACTACTCTTATTTCTTTAAAAGGTACTTCATTTTATATAGCACCACATTACAAGGCGCTTTACATTCGACTACTCGCAATGGCATGGGATCAAACCCACAACCTCTGGGTTGTGAGACGACACGCCGCCCCATTTACTCTGTATGTTTTTAAGGTTTTCTGTGAATGCATTTTAATGTATGTATTTTATTTTCTCTGCTTTGCTTCTGTCATTGACTGTTGTGTTTGTTGATGTTTGTAGGTTTTGTGCCAAGCACATTGATTTGCTTTGTGTATGAAATGTGCTATAGAAATAAAACTGCCTTACAAAATGTGGGTTTGGGTGATATATTTGTCAAGTAAGTTTGCACTGTGTTTTGTATGCTTCTTGGATTAAATGTATATATTAAATACAGTAAGCATAGACATACAACTACAGAGAAATTTTCCAGAAGGTTCACAGCTCTGTGCATTAAACTGAGGTCTTATTAACCTTGAATCAAACTCTTTTAGAAAAAAATTGCAGCTTAAAGCGCATAATAAATGATCTCTTTGATGATGAAAAAGATGCACACACATTCAGTATAGGCTGCTAGGAATTATACTCTAAAGCCATTTTTTTCACCTTAAATATAATGAATACATATATTGTATGTACAATATGGCCTTAATCTGAAGACATGTTTCCCAGTTTGCCATCAGAGCAGCTTTTGAGTCACCTTACTGCTATTCAGATTCAACTAGAACTTGATTAACCGGTGAATGGCGTCTTATTTGAGCCTGAAAAGCTTAAAGTCAGCCTTAGACTTGCTAAACTTTAAGCTCCAAAAAGAATCCTCATTAGGGTTGTGGGTGAGCTAGAGCCTATCCCAGGTGATTTTTAGTTAGAGGCAGGATATAATATGGACTGGTCACCAGTCAATTGCAAGGCAACTATATTCATAAGAAATAAAACACACACACACTCATATTCATTAATGAGGTCATTTGTCAACTACCCTAAACTTCATGTTTTTGGAATGCCGAATGAAGTCAGAGTACCTAGATCATAGGTGTTAAACTCGGGTCCTTGAGGGCCGCACTCCTGCATGTTTTAGAGACTTCCCTCCTCCAACACACCTGAATCCAATGATCAGGATCATTAGCAGCTTGCTGATAAGCTGATCCATTGAATCAGGTGTATTGGAGTTAAAGTACCACTGATTGTTATACCTATCTAAGTGGGGTGAAATTCATTCTCTGCATTTGACCCATCCCCCGAGGGAACGGTGAGCAGCAGCAGGGGCCACGCTCGGGGATCCAACCCCCCAATTCCAACCCGGAATGCTGAGTGACAGGAAGGCAAATGGGTCCCATTTTTCATAGTCTTTGGTATGACCCAGCCTTATTTGCTCTCAATGGAACCGCCGAGCCCTGCAAGCTAATTGGTACTTGTTGGTGGTTGGTCTTGTTTACAGTCTACTACTCTATACAACAAATGAAATTAGTGTGGGGAATATTTTATTATTATTGAATTTTTGTGAGAATCCTTATGAAGGTGAGGATTGGCTACATTACTGTACTTTGCACAATTTCATTTACAATAATGTCAAATGTCAAATATCAATTCACATTAGTTCTTTCCTTAGCGCTTGTGAATATTGTTTGCTTATTTCGTAAGCCTCATTGACACATCTAGAACATATCATATCATTATTTTATGTTTTTATTTTTTTATACATGATTTAACAATATGACTATAACATTTGTTCTGAACTGCTCTTTCCCATAAATCATTTGTGTTGATATGCAGAACAGGATCTTTCAACCATGATGCAGTGTTGCATTAATTTTTTTCTTTTCGTGTTCACCTGTTCAAGCAGGTTAACTGTAAATAGATAATGTGTCAGATGTTAAATAATTGTTTCTTATTTTCTCTCCTTTGCCTTAATACTTTTCATTCCAGTGACTGATCATTGTTTTATATAGATTACTGCAATTCTTCCCGCACTCTTTTTCTAAATGGGATCCAGAGGAGCAATTCAAGGTTCTTGCAGCAGTGCAGGAAACAGCCACATATGTACAGGTGATAAATTTTTCAGATGCAAGCAACTCACATCACTAAAAATACCTGCTGAGCTATTGCCAGAATTAATAGCGTTGCAGTCTGCAACAGCGTTGCGGGTCTTTATTGGAATTAGGTGTGCTAAGAAGGGAAGAAGTTATTGGAGGGATATTGATATTAGCTATTACTTTCAGCATTAGACATTTGAAGGGGAAGTCAACTCCCCCAAAAAAATATTGACAATAATATGTTATATAATAATAGCCCCACTAGTCTAAATATGGTTTTCTCTTTAATATTGTGTTAGTGGAATATGAGTTAAGCAGCAAAATCCAGCCATTTGCCACTTGCTGTCGAGTGAAAATGACATCACAGTTGCTCAGGACTGTGGTATCAACCAATCACAGCTCAGCTTCAGAAAACAGGTGAGATTTAATTGGTCGTTGCTTGAGCCCTGAGCAACTGTGATGTCATCTTCAGTCGAAATCAAGTGGCAAAATGGCCACCTCCTGAGATGGATAAAAACAGCTGGATTTTGCTACGTTACCAATATTCTACAAATATAATATTAATCCGAATGTCATGTTTACTAGTGAGGTCACATATAACATAATATTGTCAAGAAATGTTTAAGATCTATCTTCTCTTTTCTGAGGAGTTAATTGGCTTCAAGAAAATGGAGTTGGACTACTGACGAAAGACCACATGGAAAGCAAGAGTGTGATAACAAGAGACAAAAACAAGCCAAGGAAATTGGTGCACAAATAGCCATGGAAACAGAAAATGAGGCAGAGAGCAGGAAAAGGAGGTAGCGTAGGGTTTAGAGTGGGTAACCCTCTTTGGCTGTCAGTGCAATTTACACTCATTAGCGGAGCTCCGCTTGTGAAGCCCTTTATCTCCAACGGCACATTTCCTAGAATGGGCTGAGACAACAAATGCACACGCATGCATATGCAAACATACTCAGCACCTTTTGAAGTTTACTACGCTTACACACTATAGAAACCCCACATTCATATACTCATATGCATCCTATCCTAATCACCATAACGAATCATGTAGAAACTCTTGTATAATTATGCGAGTAATCATGTAAGAGACCACCCTTATGACTGCTCATCCATAAATGCATGAATGCGTGTTTAGATCATGGTGACGGATCCCACTTTCTCCGCCGCCTTTGCAGGAACATACTGTATAAGACGAGAAAAAAAAAAGAAGAAGTGGATCCACGGAAGCATATTGCATTCACGTGAAAACTAAACTAAACTTTTGTTTTTTTCTTTGTTTTTTATTTCTGTTTTTCTCAATATTTGTTTCCCTGTTTTACTGCATATTTGTTTCCGTCATAAAAAAAAAAACATTTAGAAAAGTGTGTGTGTGGGGGGGGGGGGGTTATTCAAAAAAACAGGGAGGAAAGTTTTTTTTTTTTTTAAAGAGACAAATATATTCCGAAAAAAATGGTACCAGCTTCTGTTTTTCTGAGTATTTTTTTTAAACCTCTGAACTCCAAGTGACTTGTTGCAGACTTGCTAATGGCGGACACTTTCCCGCATGCAATACGCTTCCGTAGAAACTTAACTGTTAGCTTACTAAAATCATGTAGATCGATTGACATGTTTGTATACTTACCAGTAAGTGATATAGTTGAAGGTACGTTGGAGGCATGCAGAAAAGTGTCCACCATTAGGGAGTTTGCAACAAGTCACTTGGAGTTCAGAGGTAAAAAAAATTAAAAAAAATAAAAATAAATAAATAAATTTTAAAAAACTCCGAAAAAGAGAGCACCGTCTTCTGTTTTTTTTCAGTTTTTTTTTTTATTATATATTTTTCGCCTGTGTTTTTCTGAATATTTTTTTCTGTTTTTTGAGTAATTTTACCTCCTCTTTTCTGAATATTTTTCCCCACGTTTTTTTAAAAATATTTTTTTAAGACAGAAAAAAAGATATTCAGTAAAACAGAAAAAAATATTCAGAAAAACAGAAAACTTTAAAAACACAAAAAACAAAGCTCCCGCCCAAAAAAGTTTTTTTTTTCAAGTGAACAGGAAAACAAAATCACATATGCTGCAAAAATCTAACTATACAGTATGTCAATCAATAGCAACATCGCGATGAGATGGCAACTCCAGGTCATTTCATATAGTTCTGATATTGGTGGAACAGCTTGTCCTGCATGTTTTCGGTATCTCCTGCCTCCAATCCAGGTGTTCAAATCATCATCTTATAATTACGTTATGCAGAACCCTCTCAGCTGTGTTCGAGGAGGGAGACATCAAAAACATGCAGGACTGCGGCTCTCTAGGACCGAACTTGCCTACCCCTGCACTAGTGTCAGTGTTACTCTGCAAAGTTGTATATCAATGCTTCCAGCCTTTAATGAGCAAAGGCACCCATTTTACATTAGAAAGATCTCATGGTGCGTGATAGGGATGTAACGATAACGGCAATATCGTGATATTGAAACTGCCACAATATTGTTGTTGTCATGTCACGACATTAAAAGCTGCACATCTGTTTAGTCAAGTTGATTTCCATTTGTGAAGTTCTAGCACCCTCTGGTGGCAAATTTTTTTTGTGCAGTTTAGTTATCATACGGCATGTTTTGGCCCTTTTATGTTTAAAATGGTCAAGTCAATATGTGGAGGAACTCAATGTGTGCCTGCATTAGCACAGTGTTCCTCAGCCTTTTTTGAGCCACGGCACACTTTTTTCATTGACAAAACCTCGAGGCGCACCACCCATAGAAAAAAAAAAAACCTGACTTAACTAAAACGGCTATAGTGTTTCATTTTTAATGCTTATATTATATCTATTGTATTTCATTGAGCAACAAGTTCACATAACTTGGAAAAGCGCAAATAATATCTTGAAATCAAAAGAGCAAATAATATTACAGGTGCATTTTGCACATTATAGTCAAAACTATATAAAAGAAATTGCCAATGCTAAGAAATATGCAGTGCTTAATTCTATTATGGCCAACATTGCTATAACTACTACTCCATTTACTCCTCAAAATCATCAGCTTCCACTTGATCTCTCTGAAAACATACTTTTGTACACTTTCAATATGGTGATATATCTTCAGTTTATAATTCTACACATTTAAAGACATGTTTAATGATTGATTTGCATCAGAAAATTGCCTAACTCTAGGCTTAAAATGCATCATTCACATACAAATGTTATGCCACTGAACATCGTTTCTCACCTTAATTAGTCACCTTAATCGACTCCATCTCCTCCGTGAGTGTGATTTGCCGAGACTGCATATTTCTTTTAACACTTTTCACGTGGTTAGCACTCGTGAAAAGCTTGTCGAAGGACGACTTATAGTTCACCACTGTTTTTGTGCAGTCCAAATAATGGTTTGCACATTCATTTCATTTGCCGTGATTCCATCCATCCATTTTCCAAACCGTTTATCCTCACGAGGGTCCCAGCTTTTAGGTGGTAAACCAGCACATTCTTTTAATAAGGACAACCTAAAAAGGATGCTTGCATGGAACGTCATAGCGAAAGCTATGGGAGTGGACGGTGAGTTCAATCAGAGGAAGTCCACCTCTCTTTCTGCTTCTCTGTTGAGCACAGACTTTCTGTGTGTTTTATCGGTTTATAATGCCACATTATCGCGCACAATCATGCGAGACACGGCGGGAATTTGTCGGCGACGGAGCTGCCGGTGTCGGTACCAGATCTGATCGGGCTGCCAGATAAAGGGGTATGGGTCGCCTACTGATGATGTCACGATACAGGATTGGCTGGAGATTATCGGTTTACAATTGTTCAATAAAATGATTTTTTTTAAATTTCGGTTGACGTCAAAACATTGGAAAGAAAATATTAAAGATGTCATTTAAATAACAAAATTGTAAATCGTCAAAACGTAATTAAACTTAAAAATATAAAAGCAGGATACTTTAAGATTAAAGAAATAAAAAATTTAAGATTGAAGTGCTGTCGAGCTTGCCGATGACGCCAACGAAATGCGCGATTCAGACGTGTTCACTTCGGCTTGGTTTCTTTTTTAGCTGTTCACAAATCACAATACATCACAAAAACTGATGATAATAGGACCACATTAGCAATCTAAACTGACTATTTGTCACATCTCAGGGAATTAATTTGTTTATTTATCATTTATTCAGTCTATTTTATTATTTATTCAATATATCTTTATTTTATATTATTAAGTTTATTTACGTTTTAACAATTTCAGTCCGTACATTTTGTTATTTAAATTGCATTTTTTATATTTTCTTTCCAATGTTTGACGTCAACTGGATAATTTCGAGCCAATCCTGTAGCGTGAAGTGCTCGTTAGGCGACCCCGATACAATCTGGCAGCCCGATCCCATCTGGTACCGACACCGGACCGCAGCTGCGCGCAGAGTTTTGTCCATAAAATTGACGTTTCCGGAGCATGCAGTCAAGACGGAGCAGAGCGGATCTGCAACGCACACGCATGCAGTGTAATCCCGGGATTACGTCTATTGCTTGCGAAGCCATTTCTGGTGAAATAACCCAAAACTGAAGTGAAACGTGCATTTTAAAAATGTATTTGTTGCGAGAAAGTTGTGAGCTACTTGACAGCGACACACGATTTGCGGAAAATAATTGATTTGTTATTACCAATTAGGTGGAATTGGAGAATTTCCCACGGCATACCAGACAGTATCTGGCAGCACGCACAGGAGTTGAGAAATAATGCATTAGCAAGTAAGTGCCTAAATAGTGAGTGTTTATTAGAGATTGTATGTTGTTTACGTGCATTGCTGTTATGTACAAAAGCACAATATTATAATTTTTTAAGTATGAGCTTCTTTTTTTCTTTTTTCTTTTACGATATCATGACCTTTTTTTAATATTGCCATCCTTCCCACAATATTTTGATAATTATCGTATCCTGAGGTTCATATCGTGATAATATTGTATCGCGACGTTTGGATATCGTTACATCCCTAGTGCATGAGCAAAAAAAAGTATGAGTAGTGAACGAATGATGATCATGTCTCAATTTGCTGACAAATTCACTTTGCGCAAAATGTCACCGATGGTCACGAGCTGTAGGTCTGAAAGAACAAGATACCGAATACAAGGGGGCTCAGACGAGAGCCACTACTCCTACGCATCGAGAGGAGCCAGATGAGATGGCTCAGGCATCTGGTTAGCATACCTCCTGGACTCTTCCCTTGTGAGGTATTCCGGCCACTTCCCACCAGAAGGGAGCCCCGGGGATGACCGAGGACCGAGGCCGCTTTAATGCACGGGCTTACCTGGGCTGCAGCCCAAGGGCCTACAGTTGTCAGGGGCTTTTTAGAATAATTATTTAAAAAAATTAAAAAAGACAATTTGTTGATTTTTCTGTCAATCATGCATGAAATGACCAACCTGCGGCCGCAGATGATTCTGTGCATCGCTGTGGTCGTAATAGGGTGTGTCCCAAGAGAGGGCCTATCAGAGGTCTTAACAGTTTCATATTCTATTGTGCCACTTGTTCAACTTTCTGTCAGTCACTTCGCCGCTGTACCAACTTACAAACCAATACAGTTAATGGCGAGCAAAGACAGACAGCTATGTCACCGGACAAAAAAAGTTTTAGAGTCGTGCTCAAAATAAGGTTAAAAAGGAGAAAGAGCTAATGGGCCAAATCCCCAAGCTCACTGGGTTTTTAAGATACAAAAACGCAGGCTTTGGCGGAGAAGGAGCAGGGGAAGTGGGAGGTGAGATGAGTACAAACACCCTTGAGGAAAATCAACCCCCAAGCTGAGGGGGTGCCATGTGCAGCCCACACAATTAATGTGTGCGCTGATTTGTTTGTCACTGGTGGAAAAATAAGCAGCGCATCTCGGTTAGGGTTTGAGAGGGGGGCCTACATTTGATGGTTAGGTGATAAGAAGGTAAAGGTGGCCCTGCCAAGGACACGCTGGAGAGATTTCTACATTCACCTGGATGGCCTGGAAATATGCCAGGGGCGTCACATTGAAATCTATTATTTGCATCTTCTCTTTAACTTATCAGAAGTGTGCTAATTGATCATGTTTTCAAAAAGATTATGTACTAAGATCTGTTCTCTTTAAGCGCATACCCTTATCGTGCTGAAAGCGCAATGTAATGCCTACGATGCAGTCTTCAAGTTGAAGCTGATCGATCTGGCCATTGAAAAAGGTAATTGAAGTTGCACATGAACTTGGCGCAAACGAATAGATGATACAACATTGGCGGAAGTAGCTTTGAGAAGTAGCTTGCTGCTTTTAAATCTTGTGTGTACTTTACAAAAAAAAAATTAAAAAAGGAACAAAACAACTAAGCCTTTAGGGCAGAGGTCCCCAACCCTGGTCCTCAGGGACCGGTATCCAGCCTGTTTTCTATGCCTTCCACAGCCAACACAGGTGGAGATCGTTATCAGCCTTCTGCAGAGATTGCTGATTAGCTGATGATATGAATCACCTGTGTTGGCTGTGGGAGGCATGGAAAACAGGCCGGTCCCTGAGGACCAGGGTTGGGGACCTCTGCTTTAGGGGACATTCCTTTTACACTCCATTGTAACACTCACTCGTTTTTAATTGCCTGTTCAAGAGGTGTTTTTTTACCATTCCTCAAATTTCACAGTCTTTTTGCCCTTGTCTCAGCTTTTTTGGAACGTATTGCAGGCATCATATTCAAAATGGGACAATACAGCATTTGCAAAACAAACAATAACGTGCATCGGTTTGAACATTACATATTTTGTCTTTGCCGTGTGTTCAATTGAATATAGGTTGAAAAGGATTTGCAAATCATTGTATTTCATGTATTTTGCAAAACGCCCCAACTTAACTCATTTGCTCCCCAAAAATTTATAAAAACGTTCTATTTTAAATATTGACATGGTCCCAAAAAGGTATATGTTTTTTATGGGGGGGGGGGGGGTTATACAGAAAACTTTGATGCAGCCTCTGACTTGAAGAGGTCACTTAAAGCAATGGTAGTTATTACACACCCAAAAACGGCCAGCAGGTGGCAGCAGAGCAAAAGAGATCAACCAGGGCCATGTTGAAAAAAAAACTCATTTACTCACAGTTCTAAATAGATTTGTGAATGATGAAACTTAGCTATATTTTAATCCTAAGTGACTTTCATCTTTCTTTTGGTAAGTGCCATGTTTTTATAGCAATAGAACACAATATTCTGGGGCCTTGCAAAATCTGTCAAAATCCAGTAAAACAGCCAGGAGCGAAGGGGGTCGCTTCAGTGAAAATGGCTGGGAGTGAATTAATTAATTGGATTTGGAGTTTGTAAACAACATGCTGTATTTGTGTGCAGTACACTGGTTGTGCAATAAGCGAAGTGCGCATCTCGGCAGCACGGTGCATTATGGGTAGGCCGGCTGGTAGCCTGCTACCAACTTGTCATTGAAAACTAATGGAGTCTAATGGGAGAAGCGCTGATTTGGACCATTTCAACTGTTGGAAAGTTGATGTTTGTTATTGAATCTATTTTAAACACATGTCGTTACTGACTACCCTCTGCCGGGACACGACAGTTAAGCCTATTTAAGTGCTTATTATTTGATAGAATGTGTGCTCTTTACCGGGAGTTGGACCAAGGACACAACACCGGGAGGCGATCAAGAGATGGGTAAGAGCTTTCTTCCCTGAAGGGAACAATTGGGGCTAAAAGCAGGTTCTTAAATAACTGTCACTCCATTAGCTTGGTTACACGTACGTCCACTAGCAAGCTTTGTGATGCTTCCGTCTGTTCCCTCGCTTTCAGGATATTTACAAAATAAATTGTGTTCAAGAAATGTTCCATTTTAGCCTCTTTTACGTCCGTTTGGATCTTTCTTTTCTGTTTGGAAATTGGGAAGAGTGAACGGAGCTTTACAAGCGTACACTTCTGTATTCTCGAGCATTGCAATGGTGTTTTTTTGCATATAAACTCCATTAGGACAGTTAAGAATGGTACCAAGTGCACCTATTGTTTTGTCACTTAAGGCTGAAAGTCGTTTAAAAAACAATGCTTGCAAGCTTTAAGGTGTGCAGTTAACGCAAATACTTTCAGCACTCCATTCGCCGCCATTCAAATGACGGCTTTGTTTGGTAGCAATTTTTTTTTTAACTTGATTTTAATGCACACTTCTCTTATTTATGATACACATCCTATATCGAGCAAGAAAGGCAGGAATACACCTAGGCTATTTCACAAGTGCCAAATTTAGAGCAGTGCGAGGGCTGGAAGAAAAGGTCAGGTAACGCTTCTGTGCTCTTCTCAAATGCCCAACCCTAACGACTCATGCAACCCTTGTTCAAGGTTGCTATGGAAAAGAAGAAAAGGAAGCTTTGGGATCCACAACACACAAGCTTGTTGGGTCAAACTGTTTTATAGGGCATAATGGTGCGTTTATGGCTTGTTATGTTGCCCTAACATTGCCATGCAGAACAATTCCCACAGCTCTCAGTTCAATGAGACATAAAGTTTGAAGGATGAGGCGAAATTTACAGCACCTCTGCTGCATCCTCTGAACACATCCGCGAGGTGTTAATGTTGTTGAGCTGCACTGCAGCGACATATCACAAATAAAACTTGAGTGAGAACTGCACACTCTGCAGGGCACATGATGCTCCATCACATTAAGAAAGACTTCCTTGTTATGGGAGCCTGCACTTCAGGGTTTGTTTGAAGAAATGAGCTTGAATTGACTTCCCGCAAGCCATTTTTTCACACATTGTATTTTCTGAAAAAGATCACTTTTAGTTATTTTGCTTGGCTCAGAAGCTGCTTCAACCAACTGAAGTTTGAACTCATGTTTCCCTGTTCACTCGGGTGAGCAACGTGTCTCCACTATGCCTCACTTTCTTTCCAGACTTTAAACATCATCCACTTTCTGGGTAGCCAGCAGGCTGTTGAACTGTAAAGACCGTATCACGGAACAAGCGGTGAAGTGAAAAGCAAGAGAGACCAGAACCCACAAGATAATGAGCTAATCCACACGTTAGGAACAGCACTGTAGAGCTGATCTGAAGTCTGAAACTGAACATGCATTGGGGCTTTATGATGAGGATTAATTATTTTTAGTAGTTCGCCTAGGGTGACCATTTCACAGTGTCTTTGCATTTATAACTGGTAAAGAAAAATAATCACGGCTTTGAAACAGGGAGGCTCATGTCTCATTTGTTTTTAATACCACCTTCCACTTGTACTTCCACTTTCCACTTATCATTCTGAACATGGCTAACCGTTTGTTTTTGTCTATTCCTTTCATGTGATATTCTAATTGAGACACTTCTTTATTGAAGTTTCATTCCCATCTCCTCTCCTTATATAATTGACAGATATTAGAAGACAGTTACAGCACAGTCCACAATAATGAAAATATGATCTGATCTGTTTTCAGAGTCTAACCTCTTTTGGGCTGCCCTGAGTGATGAGACTCCAGATGCAGTGGACAGTTGCGATACATCTTAGTTAACCCCGTCTGAAAAGAAAAATCTGCCTGTTTGGATTGCATTACATTATTAAATTATCCCTGGCAAAATAGAATTGAATGATTTTGTCAATACAAGTCTACTCTAACAAAACATCTTTGGCCATGCATAGTATTAGAATCAAGCACTGCGTGGTAAAGTCTTGGATCTCGCCTCCCACACTTCTACTCAAAAAAGATTAACAACAGTGATGACTAAGTTGCCAATGAATCACCGCCTCACTGCGAAATGTGGTGTGTGTTAGGAGAATCATCATCAGAGGAGATTAAGAGGTGTTAAAATGTTGTCATCAGTTCTTCCGAATCCACTCAAGCCCCCAAGAACCCAACAAACACAAACAGTACAAAACCATCAGCTCTATACCATGGGCAAATTCACCAGGATATATTTTAGATTTAACAGAGTTGTTTTTCCATTTGCGTGACGACGTACTGTCCCTGACATCAAGCAGACTCCAATTTGCCTCTCGTCCCAATCACAATCGAGAGGACACCCCTCCAATGAGTCTATAAACGGTGGGTACTTTTTGAGCTGCTGTTTGGTGCGTTAAAACTAACAATAGTCAGACGCAGATTAATCACACTATTAATTTTGACTGCAGATGATCCTTTAGCTTGTCAGTGGATGGTTACGTTACATAGCACAGGTAGTGTTTGACAAAGAACATAACTACATGCATTAAAGTAAAGCATTTAACAAATGTTTGCGTATGACATTCAGAATATTTATTCATGTCAAACTGTCGGGGTCTTTTTTTTTTCATTTTAAATTATGCAAGTAATTAACTGATTTGAAAAAGAGGAGGATGAGATTGTGCAGTGGATGAAAAAAATTGAAGATGTCCTCATAACATTAAATGTAGAAAGAATTAACACATAACCGGTGCTCTTCAAATTTGGCGAGCAAAAATTAATGATGATTAATCAAAATTCTAAGATGTGACTGTACTGTACTATACATATATATATATACATACACAGGGTTGGGAGTTAAAAGTTACCAGCTAAAAAATGTAGTTAGTAATGTAATCCAAGTACCATAATATTAAAGTCATGTAACTAGATTACTTTTGGATTACTCCATTATTGAGTATGTTCATGAAGACAAAATAAAAACAAATATCCCCACAATATATATTCTATACATTTTGCCCCTGCTATTTGCGGGTGATGGGGACCCTGGCAGCCTACAAACAGCAACAACAACAAAGCATGTAGGCTATTGATTGATTGATTGATTGATTGATTGATTGATTGGAGACCATATGCTGTTTTCGAACTGCCACTGAAAGCAACCACACCTCACAGATAGATAGATGGATAGATAGATAGATAGATAGATAGATAGATAGATAGATAGATAGATAGATAGATAGATAGATAGATAGATAGATAGATAGATAGATAGATAGATAGATAGATAGATAGATAGTGATAGATGATGTTTAAATAGTGAATTGGTGAATTTGTTTGGAAGGTGTAACTCACATTATGGTTGTAGGCTAGCGGGCTAGCTAGCACGAAGCTACAGCACGTAGCATGCCGCTGGACTCTCAGCTCAAACTTTCACTCCGAGTAAATTCCAATGAATATGGGCCGGTATTTCCTCCTCCCGTCCGTGAAGCTTTTTCAAATTGCCCGCGTGTGGAGGACACGACGTCAGTTCGTTTGTTCCCACCTCCCCCCACACGTAGCAACTGTCCCACTCGAACGGGCGTATACGCTCGCTCTCTCTCTCTCTCTCTCTCTCTCTCTCTCTCTCTCTCTTTCTCTCTCTCTCTCTCTCTCTCTCTCTCTCTCTCGCATTCTCATCGTAGAAATTGTAATCCCCATTTTTAATAAATGATAAATAATGTACCTGTAATCTTTTGTTTCAAGCACATACGAACAAAGTTATCACATATGCAGTGAAGACAGCAGAGCAAATCAAAACATAAACCCTGCCCCACATCCCGAATGTTGAGACCAATAAAAAAGAACGAAAGGTGGGCACACAGACAAAGAGCATGGTCAATTATTCAAACCATCTTGATGCAATCCATTACACTGCATTTATTATACATCATACAACCAGCGACATGCCATGCACACATGAACAGCTATACAGTCCTCCTCCCTGCTGGGGTCAAGGATGTTTCCCACAATACATCACATGAAACTCATTGGGACTGACATGAAAGTGGAAGTTAACCCGCAAGAGCCCTTCCACACTGACACATGTAGACAGTACAGGGATTATCGCTGTCTCTTCATCCAGCTTAAACACGATAAAACATGATATATGACAGTGGTCAACAACCCGCGCCGTTTGCATTAAAAAAAAGAACATTTTAAAAAGTTTTGTTTTTTTATTGTAGCAGAGCTCACAACTATAAGCCCATATCAGAAATGTACGTCATCGAAGAAATGTTCCACACATCCTCCCATCGACAAATGATTGGTTTATACGTATAAATCAGGTGACTTTTGGAAACACACGCTTCTTCATCTGGGCAAAAGTGCATGAAACAGGGTCTTTAAAGTAAACAGCACTTACTTCCATACTGGTTGAATCGCAGCGATGTGTCCTAGCAAACCAGCCACTGTCGGAACACTGGTCAATATCCACATCCTGCAAGTTAACATCCACACGAACAACACCCCTGTAAGGGAAATAGAGCAATAAACAGATTAGGAAAAGAACATGGATAATGATAGAATAATTGATGGCACCAACCCCTGTAAGTGACTCAATGCAGATAATTCAAGTGTGACATACATTGTAGTAAAATTAGTGTGACGAATGAAGTCTGTGGAAAAAATCTATTAGAAAATAGAGAAAGAAAAAGAGTGTGAGACGAAAGTAAAGGAAGCATAGAAATTAAGACTGAGGGAGGCAACAAAGGGAACAATAGAAGCACTTGTGCAGGCTGAAATCTTTTTTAGAATTAAAATCCATCTTCCCACACATGGGGGCTGGGCTGCCTTGTCAGTAACAGACTACAGTAGTATAAAGACTTAATTTAATTGAATAATGGTATCAGATGGGTGTGACACTTTTGACACTGTCAGCGGTGACAGTTTCTGATATTTGAAAGGTTATAGCTGTCAATAAACTATGACATCTTTGTTGCTCCAATAACTCTGTGTTTGTGGGAGGAGCTAATGTCAAGTTACAACTAGAACGTGACAAACTGACAAAGTTCCAAGCGTCGTATATGTTGTTGCCTTGCTATGTGTCATCATTGCTTGACAGGTGACGACTGCAAGTGGTTATGTTCTTTACTTTTGTTTGGTTTCAACAAAGTAAGAATGAGCTACTGTATTCTTAGATAATTGGTATGTGGGTCAACGGAAATTTTAACTGTAAAAGTATTCAATGTGCATTTAAATGTGTCTTTGTTTTACTATTAGTTGGTACTACTGTATTCCTGCATTGATAGATGAACTAAATCGATATAACATATTCATTTACATGTTCTATCCATATGTGTGTTATGCCCAAATTATATTGTATTTGTATGCAACATCAGGACTACTGCAGTTAACAGTTTCGAATGAGAGAGTCAAAATAATAGCAACAGCTGTCAACATGATGCCACAATTATAATCATACTGTTAAATTAATTACTGTGACAGGGTCACTAAAAACAGCATTATTATTATTATTTTTGCATTATGACATGATGGTGTAGCAGTATATAATGTTGTAGTCGGTGTATGATTTTTTTTATTTTTTATTTTTGAATTATTGACAAGAATAATATGTTCTATGCAGCCCCATTAGTCTAAACAAGGTATTTTGGTTAATACTGCGTTAGTGGAATATGAGTTAAGACACAAAATCCAGCAGTTATTATCAATATCAGAAGGCGGCCATTTTGCAACTTGCTGTCGAGTGAAAATGACATCACAGTTGCGCAGGTCCTAGGTAACAACCAATCACAGCTCAGCTTCAGAAAACAGGTGGGCTGTGATTAGTCGTTGCCTGAGCCCTGAGCAACGGTGATGTCATCTTCAGTCGACCTCAAGAAGCAAAATGGCCTCCCCCTGAGTTGGATAATAACATCTGGATTTTGCTGCATAACTCATATTCCACAAATGTAATATTAATCAGAATGTTGTGTTTAGACTAGTGAGGTCACATATAACATATTGTCAAGAAATATTTAAGGTTGACTTCCACTTTTTAAAAAAGCCATAAAAGGACAAACAATACAGATAAAACATAAATCACTCATGCCATACTGTAGATATCTGTAATGTCCTTGAAATTCTGTTGAATGTGCAGCAGCAGTAACATAAAATAGCAACACTTGCCTTAAACACAGTATCTAATGGTCACATTGCAATTGTGTCCATACCATAAACCAAATTATTGCAGGCAATGTACTTTTTTTACAATAAGAAAAAGTTTTAGAATATCTAGTGAATCATAAAGGAAATGGGTGTCACTATAGATGCCTAACAAAATATAAGCATGGTCCTGAACCTAAACGATGAAACTTAAGTCTTAACCATTGCACTGGAGCCCCAATGTGTCGTCGCATTCAAAAGAACTCCCTAGTGTCACACTTTGAAATGCCCCCTTCTTCTTTTCTCTTTTGTGTTTCTGTGGATGATCGTGACACCCGCCGTCTCCATCTGCCTGCAGGGAAGTGGAACAAACAACCATGGAGAGAGGATTTCACCACCACCACCACCTCTCCTCCATACTACACGACCAGACAGAATGAGAGAGGGAAATAGTCTGTGTGTGCGTGAGACACTCAAAGCTTCAGTGAGACAGAAAGGAGTGAGATGTGACAGCTACTTCGACATCTCTCACTCTCACAAGGTCTTAATGCATTTTGAATTTTTTTATTAAAAATGGGATGTGCAGACAGTAAAAAAAAAAAGAAAAAAAAAAGGAAATTTCACAAGAATATGAAGAAAGGCTAAGGCTTTCTGTCCAGACGTTCTATTTTTAGAAACATCATCACAGCACAGAGATAACTGGAGGAAGCAGCTAAACATTTCCGGCTCACATGAAAATGAGAATGAAATTTTATATTAACCAACACTTTGGTACATTTTCTTCACACTAATTTACAAATAAGGGTTTGATGTACATGCTGTATTAAAGCATCATTTTAATTGTCTAACTGGTCGGCAACCCACAGCTTCAGAGCCACATGAAGCTCTTTGATCCACTTGCCGTGGCTCTCAGCAACTTTAGAAAATAAATAGTCGCCTTAGCACACTAAACAATGCGGCGGAACTCACAGAACACTCATGCAGTGTGTGAGGTTCTGCTACAAGATTTCACAAGTGGCTAAGTCACAGTTAATGGTTTTGCTGTGCTTCAAAATTTGAATCACAGTTGCATGATGATGCGGTAATAGCCCATCACAATGCACAATGATATGCTGTCACACAGTGGAAATTATTAGTGGATGTCAACCCCCTTTTTTTTTTTTACAATAATATGTTCAATGCAACCCCCACTAGTTTAAACACGGTATGTTGATTAATATTGCTTTTAGTGGAGTATGAGTTAAGCAGCAAAATCCACCCCTTTTTATCCATCAGCTGTTGACTGAAATTGACATCACAGTTGTTGTTTGTTTTTTGTTTTTTTCTTTTGTTTGTTTTGTGTGTTTTCTTTTTTCTTGTGTCTTGTTTGACAGCACCGTTCTGGTTTGTGTGCTCAATTTGAATTGGATGCTGGAGTTTGAATTAATACAGAGAGCAAAAAAATAAATAAATTGACATCACAGTTGCTCACTGCTCAAACAACCACTCTTGAGTCACTTGTTTTCTGAAGCAGAGCAATGATTTATTGTTACCTGAGCCCAGAGCAGCTATGACATCATTTTCATTCGACAACATGTGGCAAAATGGCCGCCCCGAGACAGATAAAAACGAATGGATTTTACTTAGGCTAACTCATGTTCCACAAACACAACATTAATTATTAATAATTAATTATATTGTTTAGACTAGTAGAAGGACATACAACATATTGTGAAGAAAATTTTGGGGTTGACTTCCGCTTTAACAAGGTAAAGATTTTGTTTGGCTATTGTTTTGCAAATATCTTGTCATTGTTCAATGCAATAGTCCTTTCTAAGTGAAATCAAAGTCCAACTTGCATAAGTGACAGCTGAATGACTATATGCCACATAGGGGCATAAATAATCACAAGTAATTTGGCTACAAAAACAACACGTGAAATATCCAAATGAAGCAAATATCAAGAAATAACCTCCTGCCTTTCCTCCAGGCTTTCTTTAGGATCAAACTAAACCTGCTGTTTGAGACGCCTTAATTCATCTTGGCAACAGTGTCCAAATGCCACTCTTTATGCATCCATTATTGTTTACTCATAGTAATATTGATTGTTGCACCTCTCTTTGCCATATGAGAACCCTGGGTGTTTAAACATGCATAATTGCAGCCCACTCACACTAACGGCACGCTGGAGAGATGCATATAAGCCTTTAGTGCTCCTCAGAAAGTAAACACATGAAGAAGATATGCCCAGCTGTGCTTTGACAGGAGAGCATTTTAAATTGGAAAGGTCTACTGCTTCCACACCATCTGTTTTCTTACATCAATGAGTATTTGCACTCAGCTCACATAATAATCTTCATGTAATGTAAAAAGTGACTGTATATTTTTATAACTGAATATTAATTTTGAAGGCACCCTTAACACAACAAAATTCTCAACTTTAACCCCATACTGTTATTGTACTACATTATAAGACTTAACTTAAGCGAGTTTTTTAAATCGTGATATACCAAGAGGCACCGTGATGTATGTAGTTGACACGTGCCTGTTAGGTTAATGAAGACTATAAATTGCCCAGAGGTTTGAATGTTGAGTGTAAATGCTTGTTTCTCGATATGCCGTGTGATTGATTGTTGACCAAACCTTGCCTCTCATCCAATGTCAGCGCTGATATGCTCTATCTAATTCATGACCCATAACACAATAAGTGGATGGTGACGGTACTGGCGTTGTGCCAAGTGTGTGTGTGTGGAGGGGATTATGGTGTTGGTTTGTTTTTCAGGAACATGGGTTTGGGCCCTTTAGTTCTAGTGAAAGTAACCCTGACTCACATGCTCCCAACTTTTGTGTGAACAGTTTGGAACTGGCCATTTCCTCTTGCAACAGTACACCAAGAAATGTCCCTAAAGACATGGTTGACAGTCTGGTGTGGATAAACTTGACTGGCCTGCACAGAGTCCGTCAGTGTGTGACCTCACAAATGTGAAAAGATGTGAAAGGATGGTCAAAAATTCCCATAATCACACAGAAGATTTGAAGCTGTTATAACTGTTATAGAAGTGTGGACCTATTGAATCATATGGATTAAGAGTGGGATGTCATTTAATGAATTATATTTTTTGTCTAAATCCAAGGTAAAAAATTTTTGTATTTTTAGATGGTTACTCACTGTTTTTCTCCAGAAGATAATTTATATTGTTTGTGTGTATAAAGGTGCTACTAAATCAAAATGAGTTATCTCCATAAATTTTATTACAACGTGGTTGTTTGAAAATCCAATCCATTCCTCTTTTGCCGTGGCTCAACATTAAAATAACTTTTATCAGATTTGACAGTTTACACAGACTTACCCAAAACGTGTTATGCTTCTCCTAAAAAGTTCGTTAAAGTTTAAGTTGGTTTGCTCTAACTAGCTCTCTCTTGCCTGATCCCTCAACAATTTCTCTCACCTGAACTCAAGTGCAGAGTCTCTCTTGAGTCCATAGAAGCCGGCTGACAAGGTAAGACGCCAATAGGGCACGAAAGCCCCGTGTTCGCATTCCAGATAAGGTGCAGACCACTTGATCTGATTCTTGTCCAGAAGATAAACCCCAGTCTTGGGATCCGACCCCCTTCTGTGCGTATGTGATCTCTTTCCGTCCTTGAACTCGTTCAACCACTCGGACTCGGGACTCCTGCTCCCCAGCAGCCTATCCTGCAGCACCACCTCCTTCTGGCTCCTGGTCGCCTCCAGAAAGACGTGCGGGCTCGGCGCCGGTGCGTGCCTGTGGAAGCTTACCACGGCTCTGTGGATTTTAGGGTCCCCTTCGAGCATGCTTCGAACCAGTGCGTGATACCAGTGAAGGTCCCGCTGCAAGGTGTCCGCTCGGGACCTGTTGGCCTGCAGGATCATGTTCAAAAAGTTGGTGGCGTGCGCCATGGTATCCAGGATGCCGTGCAGCGAGTAGTGGGAGGCGACGTGCAGGCCGCCTCGCAGACTGCTCAGCTCGTACCTCCGTGAGCAGCTGACCTGGCTCAGCGCCGATGAGTTGCCACTGTGGAGGAAAGCGGTCACCACCCTCGGCAAGTCCTCTTCAATTTTGTGCGCCACTATCGTGCGCTCGGTAGCCGGCGGCGATGGATAATAGGTTGGGTGGTGGCGGGGCGGCTCTCTGTTGTTGATGTATTGGGTGCTGAACACCGAAGGGTTCTCGTCTCTGTCGTTTTCCGACCACTCCACATAGCCGTAGTTCGAACCCAAAACAAGCCCCGTCTGCAGAAGCACGACCACGAGGAGAGCCATCCTCCTTCGTCTTCTTCTTCAGGGACAGCGAGGAGAAAGCGCTTGGGAAAGTATTGCGGGCATAACAAACAGCCGCTCAGGTTTAAGCAGCACTGTCAAGTGGATGTGTCCTGCGCAGTGAAGATAAAGCCGACAGTAATTGCCCAATGATCATTACACACAGGATCCCCTCAAACCTCGCATGCAAAACAAGCTTCGTAACTCAGTGGAAATCAACGTGATTCCTCCCTAAACTGGAAGCGGCCACTCCATGTGAAAAGTGGAGGACGAAAAGAGGGAAGGAGCGAATTATTCTTGAAGTTCCCCTCTACAAGAAGAAGAAAAACCGAAACGACCACCTGAGGTGTCGTCGCCCAAACCCACGACTGTGTGTGGTCTTTTCTCACCGCCAGTCTGCCGGAGGTGGGCGGGGCGTGGGAACTGACTGGAGCTGTCCGGTTCTGAAAGTAGCGCCCGTGGGAAGAAAAATGAAGGTTCTATATGCATAACAATACGATGCATTGTGGTGTATGAATTGTATTGCTCAGACTGACGTTGTAAAACCTGATGTTATGATGAAATATTGGATATTTTTGGTGCTACATTGTGCAGTATGTTTAGAGAGCACACTCAGAGTTCATCACTGTCTTTAATATTATTTTTTATAATACTTTACTTATACAGCACATTTAGAAGTATAGTTACAAGGGTTTTTACATTAAAAAGTTTTGGGTTTTTTTACACAATAAAAATAGCATCATTGTTTTTCCCAACTGACTTTGAGCGAGAGTATAGGTGAGGACAGCCTGAATTCTAACCAGCCAATGGTAGGGCACTTTAAAAAAAAAAAAAAAAGCTATAAAAGCTATAAAAACATTTACAGTCAACTATGGACAGTTTAAACTAGTCTCCATCTATTTGGAATGAAGTGCCCAGAAAAAAAAAACATACGGAAGTACAGAGAGAACATTCAAAAGGGAAGCTCAGATCAGATATTGCAGCCATGAAGCTTTTTGTGGAAGTAAGATAAAGCATTCATTTTAAGTGCAATGAACATTTTACGATTTATTTCCTCCAAACATTGCTTACAAATAAATCAGATATTTTCTCATTTTATTTCTGCCAAGTGCTTGTGTGACTCTTCTTTGCCGAGTTATGTCATCTGTTGACAAGAACACTATGGGGGTATTGCTTGCAGTGTTGTATGAAAGCATATATGGTCTTCTCTAGCACTTTGCAGCAATGGTCACGACTGAAGATGGGCGTTGCACTGCCCGGGGTGACTCAGAGGCCGTTGTCATGGCAGTAGAAAGTGCAGATTGCAGAGCCCTCTTTTACAAGTTGCCCAATACAACTGATAATGAAGACGGCAACCTGTTTGGCCCAGCAGCACTGACAATGGCTCTAGAGCTCCATTTTATGATGACATAAAACCAAGGTAAAGATGCATGGTGAGTACATGCGCGCAAAAAGCAGAGAGGTGTTTATCAAGATGATGCATAAGAGGGAGAAAGATGACACTCTGCGTGAGATGAGTGCTCCTGACCCTTCTATTTCATCCTCTTTTACAAGCTGCACTGCCTCTCCTAACTTAATGAATATTTCATAGTCATTTGCTTCTTCATCTGCATGCTTTACAACTTGGGTTTGTGCAACCGCAACCATGGCAGAGATGGCACCACCCTTCTTTTTTGTTGTTGTTTTTGTTTTAACATACTCTGCTCTCTCAGGAGTTTCTTATGGTTTGATGAAGGGAATTGAGTTTGACGAGCAAAATGTTTTACAAGAAGGCTGCATATATTTCAAATACACATATATTAGAAAATATGACGTTGAAAGATTAACTAAATATTTTACTAATTAGTTTTGACTTGTGTTTTGGAGTGTTGTTTGTCTGTTTATAACAATCATGACTCACAAGCATGATATTCTATATTTTCTGGATCAGCCATATATTATGCTGAGAATTATGTACACTCTATAGTCAAATACAACTAAAGCTATATAGCATATTCATATCCATTGCTTTCAGTGGAATAATTTTGCATACATTATATGCACATGCAGTCACTGATGGTGGTTCACTTGCCCGTTTTTGTGTGTGCAGGTAGTGTGTTCAGTCAGTTCCCAGTGAATGCGAAGTGTGTCTCTGTCTCTGTATGTGTCTGTCTGGTGATTGAGTGGCAATCCATCCAGGGGTTGGTTTGCATTTTGCTCCAAAACAGCTGGGACAGGCTAAAAAAACAAAACAATGGATGGATTAGAGCCACATCTTGATGTCTTACATGGAACATGTGCAAGCAATTATAAAGGAAAGTATGATAATAGTCTGCAGATCTTTAATTTGGTACTGCTCTTGCTTATAAATCTATTGTTTTACTATGAGGTTGAAAGACGATAAGTGAGGCAAGATGCAAAATCAGAATACAGCCTACAATGCTTTCTCATTTTCCATCACCGAGTTTGCTCATCGCTCACTAAGTACGTATACTGTGCATTTAAATCTTTGCTGCCCTCTAGAGGTATTTTCTTGTTAAAAATGTAAGCGTGTTCATTTGAAATCAGGTGCAGCTTTGGCATTTTTAAATAAAGCATGATTTTTTTGTGTTATAACTAAATATAGGTGAATATTACACTTTGATTTGCAGTGTGGGACATTTTGTGGATTGAGAAAACCACAGTATTTCCCACAGCCGAAATGCATCATGAATTCAACTACTGTACTTTTTTACGACACCGGAAGCGATAAAGTGGGAGTTTGCGTCCATGTGAACAACAAACAGTGGAGCATAATAATAATAATAATAATAATAATTATAATAATAATAATAATAATTATAATAATAATAATAATAATAATAATAATAATAATAATAATAATAATAATAATAATAATAATAATAATAATAATGCTCAGACGAACTTTGACAGAGAAAGAAGACAGCTCATTTGAGACCGTGGTAGAGAATATATTTGTTTTATTATTGTAGAGAAAAACAGAAAGACTATAGTATTTATTTTTATTCATTTAATACGTGTTGTTAGCGCTTCTGATTTAAACTCCTAACCAGTAGATGGCGGAAATGTAGCATTACGTTGTTTGCCAATGCCAACCGCGAAAATTTCTCAAGAGGAGAAGAAGATCACTGCCTGGTACGTAATCGATCTAAGGTAGTGAGTTAGTTATTGTTCACGTTTCGTTGATACTGTATAATGTTCTTGATTGAATTGGTATAGAGCAGAAGTTGTACAAATGTACATGTGCGTTAAAACCAGTCCTTGCCGTCTCAAAATAACGCTACCACTCAATTTTAGCGGCTAAGGTTAGCTGGTAATGTTTACTTCTAACAACTGTCACGTTTAGTTTACTGGCACAGTAAATTCCAAGCTTGTGTGAAACAGAATTATCCCGATCGGTTTCACTTATAACCTGAGTTTAGTGCTGTGTGTATGTGACGTTTATTTAACAAATACGTTAAAAAGAACTGCTGGATGGCGATTCATCGTTTACGAAGTGGACAATTTACCGTGACGCTATTTTGCCGTGAATCGCGCGAGAACTACAAGTACAAGACACAGCGGACGCTAGAGAATATATACTAGCACGTAGCAGAATGGTTAGGGCGGCCACCCAGTAATTGGAGGGGCACGGGTTCCCATCACACTATATACATAAAAAAATAAATGCTACAATTTTTGACAACGGCCTATATGCTCGGAGGTTCATTATTATGTTAGAGTTAAGATGGTAATGTTGACAACAGCCTGAGGGTTATGGTTAGGGGCGGGCTAAACTTGGTAATGCTCTGACGATTAGGGTTAGGCTCGTAATGCCGATATCAGCCTATCTTCAGTGGCAAAACGAAATGAAAATTTAGTAAAAAAACACATAAGGGGATGAAGCAGGCAGGAACCATACCCAGTGTATGACTGAGTCCGGCGATTGACCGATCAGAGCAGTTCATGGCAAAATAACGCTAGTAGGGGAGTTGCCGGTCACTACAAAAATCTCCACTGCCCATCGTTTATTTGTCACATCACTTTCTCATTTACCCTCAGAGTGTTTTATATTGCACATGGATTCTTCTCTGCAACCCAAGAGAGCCAACCCCAAACGAGAGACGCAAGGCAGTCAAAGTGAGTCTAAAGCTCCCTGTCGCAAAGATGCCTATGCCAAACTTCTGAGCCAGCACCGCAGCAGCACCTTCACAAAGTTTCTGGAGCAATATGCCAAGGAGTCATCTCTTCCTAGGGAAGATAATGGGCCGAGCACAGTGCTTCAAGCTCAGAGTGACAAAATGAGCATACCCCAAGAAAAAAAAGACCTAATGCCAAATAATCTCTCTGATTCAAGTGACAAAGACAAAGGAGACGAGAGCTCTCTGTCATTGTATGTGATGAAATTGAGCATTCAAAATGCACAGCATGACAATGAGAGAAAGCCAGGTGTGACTGAAAAGCATAGGAAGGCACAGAGAAGGGATACTGCCACTAGCCAAGATGGCGACATTGAGTCAGGAGAGGAGCTTAATTCTTCATCGCCAAATGACTCCAAGAAGCACCATCGTCAGCGGAAGAAATCTAAAGACACCAGCAAGGAAATCTCTAAGGACGGCAGCCGGATTGTTGACAGTGTCCAACAGAAAGAGAGTTTAAACAAACTGGAACAAGAGAGCACAAAGAAGACAAAGAAAAAGAATCCGCCCATGCAGCTGGAAGAGTGCAAGCCAAAAGCTGTAATCGCTAAATGTTCGGGTGACAGTCCCAGTTCCAAGTCCCCTCATGATTTTAGCAAACTACAAAAACCCACAGGTACATTTAGTAAATTCTGATTATGCTAATGAATGTATTAGGAAAAATTTGACTGCTATAAATTGCATTTAAATTTGTTTCAGCTTCCAGTGCTAACTCGCCCGCAGACAAGAATAAGAACAAAGGAGGCAGAGGGTCAAGGAAACAAGTGTTTGAACCCTATATGACATTTGAGGATGTTTCTCATGGCCTTAAAAGAGGAGATCTTATTCAGGTACACTTGTTCAGAAGTGCAACTTGGATTGTGACAAATTTGTGAGCAGGGATAAAACTGAAAGTATATTGTATTTACATAAATATGAGTTGCTTACATACAAATATATTTGCTTTTATTAAAAACAAAATTTTTGAGGTAGTCATTTTAATTTGTACAAAACCATTTGACCCTGTGTGTGTAGTGTGTACTACTGTGTTCTTTTACGTATGCTAGTGCTACAATAGGAGTAACTGTGAACCATGTAGCCTTTACTGCAAGACTATTGCATGATCCGAATTTGTTTTTTTTCCTCAGGGACAATTGCGAATAAACCCCAAGAAGTACCATGACGCTTTCATTCCATCTCCTGTGAGTGAATCTTGCTGTGATAATGTCATCTTAAAAATAATTTGATTAATTTTTTTTGTAAAAATAGAATCTCATTACTGGTTGAAATGTACAAAGAAACTTTTTTTGTTTACAGGATAATACAAGAGATATATTTTTGGATGGTATAATTGCTCGTAACAGGGCATTAAATGGAGACATAGTTGTGGTGCAAATCTTACCACGGGAACAATGGAAGGTATTCTTAAACTGATCCATCCATGTAATGGTTTCAATCCCCCTACACACTACAGTATAAACCACAAAAGTAATTCTCAAAAGCTGATTTAAGTGACATTGCCATTGATTCAACTGATCTAAACGTTTTCCCCATGTAGGTTGTGAGGTCTGACGCTGACTGTGAGGGAGTCAGTGAGTCAGAAACCCCTAAGGGAAACCTGGTCCAAACTACCCGGAAGAAGATGGTGCAAGTGCAACATGTTTCTGTGAAAGGTCAGCTTAGTGACCAGGGTGAGCTCGCAAGCAAAGGTCAGAACATGCCCCCGTTGGTCACTTGATTAGGTACACCTGCGCGATATAATGAAGTGAATGACGAGAGCTTAGTCCAAAATATACTAGTGGTATTGCTCAGGTTGCATGATCAGGGTTTGTCTCTATAAAACGATAATATTTGACAATATCAGTCTCATAGTATTTGGGCTGCACCAAACACATGCTCTAATATTTTGCTTAATTTGTTTTGCCACCTAAGAGAGACTCCGTACAACATATTTGGATATTACACCCCACTTCAAACTACAACCACAATATTACATGTATTCTTAAAATAATATCTCTGATGGTGTCAAAACTAGACATAATCTCTTTATAAAAGCATAACTGTTGATCTTGCCCTCATTCTGGATAATATTAAATATCATTGTGCATATATATCCAATGGAGTTGATTGTGAGTGCACATTGCAGATACAGAAAGGACTGAACAAACTTGCACTCCCCCAAAATGTTTACAATTGCCTATATAAATAGTATAACATTTAAATATACCACAAACTGTGATCCCAAAACAGGCAATTATCATTCCAAATTCATCTTACAATATAACTCTTAAAAATACATTTCTTCCAGGGCCCAGTTGTTCAATTCTCGGTTATTTTGACCACTGTTTAACCCCTAACCGGCGGTTAAATTCTTAACCCCCGGCCGTTAAATGTAATGTAAAAGTTAACGGAGTTCTGAACAACAAGGTAACAGTGCCGTTAAAGTTAACCTTTGGTTAAATCTACTTAACCAGTGGTTAAAGATATAACTGAGTTTTTAACAACTGTACACAGATTGTTTTTATTTTTGAAAAATGCACCTTAAGTGTGCACGTACATGCATTCTCGCGCATATGCAATATGCATACAACTCAGGCTAAACTTAACTCATCCCTTGTATACAAATAAGTTTAACTCTCAGATGTCTTACATGCTCTCTTGACGCCAATTATTTCACTACTTCCCGATTTAGATATAGCTTTGGCAGCAGCTTGTTCGGGCATTTCAGAAATGGCACCCCCAAAAAATGTGAAAATAAGTATTCATGACGAACCTCAAATATGCAGGAGATTCCTGTACTGTGATTTAGTTTGAATCCACCACTCAAATGAAGTAAAGCAGCTGTTTTTTTCCCTTTCTAGACTCTCTGGATAACGCCTATACAACAAAGTCCAATGGTGAAGTACTTCAAATGACTGCTAAAGTGAGCTTTCTACTTCTATAATTATGATTTATTTTTAAGCAGATATCAGCTCTGGCCTTAATTTGTCCCAATTCCTTATGACAACTTTCTCATCATCCATGTACCAGGTGGTGTACATTGTTGAAAAGCAGCACTCAAGGGCTGTGACTGGTTTCCTAAAATTTCTACCTGACAAGCCTTTTGCCATGTTCTCCCCTGTGGACCATCGCGTGCCAAGGATTAATGTTCCTCTATCAGATTGTCCAGAAGATTTTATCTTCCGCCCTGACGATTACGCCAACACACTTTTCATCTGCCGCATCACCAACTGTCCGGCTGACAGCAACTTTGCAGAAGGGTGAATATTGAATATTTTCTGGACTGCTAGTTGATTAGTATGTTAATGACTCTCGCTTGCTTTGTGTTCCATCAGTCGACTGGCGAAGACGCTGGGCCAGGCTGGGGAAATCGAGCCAGAAACGGAGGGCGTTCTGATAGAGTATGATGTAGATTTTTCAGAGTTCTCAGATGAAGTGATTGGTTGCTTACCCAGGAATGTGCCTTGGAACATCCCGCCTGAGGAAATGGCCAAGAGAAAAGACTTAAGGTGGGATTTGTGCAGTCGGCTTATGTTTATTGAGGGTTCTCTTCACAACAGTTACTTGAACTAGTTTGAACACACGTAATCAGTCACTATGTTAACACAGTCGCAAAGTCTTAGTTGTAGTAGGCAATAAACATACATTGCTGTCCTCCTGCATGTTCACTATTGCCAACTAGCCGATTTACCTATTTTCAGATGCGTTTTTCTCTGTTATTCACTGAAAAATTCACCTACTCACTGTTTATGTGCTCAGGCCAAAGCAATTCAGGTATTTCTTTGGTGCAATCTTGTGGCATCTTGGTGCCAAGGAACTATGTTGATGTGAGTTGAGGAGCCTTACTTAGACAAAAAGTAATAATAATGCATCATATTTATATAGCACTTTTCTAGACACTCAAAGACGCTTTACAATGGAATGGATACATTATTCGTGCACTCACTCATTCAAACCGTGGTGGCGGTAAGCTACTTAACTTACTTAACTTAGCTGACGGAAGCGTGGCCGCCAGCGTGCGCCTACGACCCCTCCGACCACCACCAAACATTCACACCTTCCATACACCAGTGTGAGTAGCGCTGGAGGCAATGTGTGTGAAGTGCCTTGCCCAAGGACACGACGACACATGACTCGGGGAAAGCGGGGATCGAACAGCCGACCTTCTGGTTACGGAGCGACCGTCTCTACACCCTGAGCCACGGCCTCTACAAAAGTAGAGCTTTGCCACATGTTGTATGTTGGCGTGAAGGGATTACTACTTTGCATGCTGTAGTGAGTTGAGGAGCTTAATTTAGACGGCAGTAGTGTTTTGCCACCATATTGTTGTGCCTATAGGCAGTTGAGGTGCCTCAATTACTTGCAGATTTTCCCTATGCATGGCAGGTCTCAAATCGTATCCGCCACGAATAACGGGAACACTCTAAAAAAAAAAAGAATCCATTAACCTTACTGCTGTGGATGATTGCGCACTGGGAGGGGCACAAACTAGTTGATTTTCTGATGAATCTCAAAATCGTCAGAAATTCCCATGCAAATACTGTATCTATTGTAAAGGCAGCGTGGCATTGGTGAGGTTGTAGCTTGTTTGTCTCAAAATTTGGACATCTGGATTTGAACTTCTGTTGGAGTTCAGATTTTCACTGTTTGGGTTTACAGCGTTTTCTGCTAACATCCAAAACACTAATGTGTTAGACGAAGTGAATTTTCTAAATCGCCCATAGGTATGAATGTGTTGTCTTAAGCGTATGTGCTCTGCGATTGACTGGCAGTCACTCAAAGGGTGCATTTAGTTAGTTGATACATTTGTTTCCCTCATGAGGAATAATTGTACATTCATGTTTAGGATGGAGTGCATCTTCACAATTGACCCAGCGACCGCCAGGGATCTGGATGATGCCTTGTCATGTAAAAAGCTTCCAGATGGTAATTTATACACTTGAACTGTAATACCTGGAAAATTATGGCTAATCATAAGTTCGTTTGCATTTAATACAGGCAACTATGAGTTGGGGGTCCACATTGCTGATGTCAGTTATTTTGTGGAGGAGGGCAATGCTTTGGATAAGATTGCCAGCCGGCGAGCCACAAGTGTGTATCTTGTACAAAAAGTGAGTAACCTTAAATTATTGTTCACTTAAATGGTCTAGATCAGAGGTGGGCATCGAGGGCCGGAGACCTGCAGGTTTTGCAGGTTGCCCTTCTCCAACACAGCTGATATATGATCAGCTCATCAATAAGCCTGATAATGATCCTGTTGATTGGAATCAGCTTGTGTTGGAAGTGAGAAACCTCCAAAACCTGCAGGACTCCGGCCCTCGAGGACCGAGATTGCCCACCTCTGGTCTAGATAATTCTCATCGTTTGATAGTTGATGGATGCAAGTGCAACTGTTACTTGATCACTGTGATTTTGTTATTTGTTACTAGGTCATCCCTATGTTGCCAAGGCTGCTTTGCGAGGAGCTATGTAGTTTGAACCCTCTCGCTGACAGGCTTACCTTCTCTGTCATTTGGAAAATCACACCTGAAGGAAAGGTATTTTCATAGGAAAATGAATCACAGGTTTTTTTTTTGTTTGTTTTTTGTGCTGATGAGGTGCATGTAAACATATGGTCAATAACTCAAATGAAAATCCAAACTATTTGTCCGTAGTCTTGCAATCAGTACTTGTTCCTCTTTCTGTGGACAGATTCTCAGTGAGTGGTTTGGCCGCTCCGTGATCCGCTCGTGTGTCAAGTTGAGTTATGAGCATGCTCAGAGTATGATTGAGGCCCCTGAGAAGACATTTTCTGCTGAAGAGCTGCCTCCTGTGGACCCAGACCACCACATTGACGTGATCCACCAGGCGGTGCTGAACTTGCATTCCATTGCAAAGAATCTCAGAGCTCAGCGCTTCTCTGGAGGAGCGGTCCGACTGGACCAGGTATGTGAAGATCAGGGATATAGACGGTTGGACTGTGTGTTTCCCTCATTTAACTTAAGCACTTCCATTTTGTTGTCCTTGTTTCAGCTGAAACTCTCTTTCATGTTGGACAAAGAGACCATGATGCCCCAAGGCTGCTACATTTACCAGTACAGAGATAGTAACAAGTTGGTATTTGTGCTACTATATTGTTATCTCTGAATCTCAAAGCGTAATTTCTATATTGATCAATATTTATTATATCACATATTTACGTTATACTCCAAGACCGTATATATATATTTATATATTTTATCTACATGGGACCTATTGTTAGCTGCCTTTTTTTCCTTTGTTTTCTAGGTTGGTTGAAGAATTCATGTTACTAGCTAACATTGCCACAGCCCACCATATTTACAAACACTTTCCTGAGTTAGCATTGCTGAGACGCCACCCTCCACCCAAGATTAAGCTGGTGGATGAGCTACAAGAGCTGTGTGACCAGCTGGGCATTGACATTGACCTTTCCTCTGCTGGCGCCTTGCATGTTGGTATTCAGTACAACAATACAGATTTAACCATTTGATGATTACCATTCAGTCTCTATCAAGTGCTACGGTTAAATTAGGTAATTGAATTCTTTTTGCTTTTGTGTTTTTTTTAAACATGTAGAAGAGTCTACTTTCTACTCTTGGTAATGATGAATATTCCATTGCCCGGAAAGAAGTTCTCACCCACATGTGCTCCAGAACAATGCAGGTTAGCTTGATTGTTCCACTCTTTGGTTGCTGTTTGTCGAAGTGACATTTTTTTGGGAGGCCAACTACATTAAAAAACAAACAAACAAAAAAAAACGCACGCCTGCTATATTGGCCCCACCATGTAACAAAAGGTACACACACACACACACACATCTTTTCAGTTTTTTTTTTTAACCTATTGGGTAATCCTGCTTCCGTCTGCTTCTGTGAACTTTTTATCTTGTACTGTCCCAATTTCCTTGATTAACGGTAAAGTTGACTTCCATCTCGAGGGAATCCTGCGAGATTCATGAAAAACAAACAAACAAAAAAAACGTCAGCCTCTAATCAAAAGTTCTAGTCATTTCAGGGCTTAGTATCAGTAACTACTCAAGAGTTGCATACTCATACTGGTATCAGTCTGATAAAATGTGGTATCGAACATCCTTAATATTGACGTCACGTAACAAAAACATGTTACTTGCTGTAATGCACCAGCCAAGTATCTACTGTATCTGTATATGAAGTTAATAATTCCGATCTTTTTCTCTGGCCTATTGTGTTTTCTAGATGGCATTATACTTCTGTACAGGTGTACTCCAAGAGGAAAATCTTTTTAAGCATTACGCCTTGAATGTTCCTCTTTACACTCACTTCACGTCACCCATCAGACGCTATGCTGACATCATTGTGCACAGATTGCTGGCATCTTCACTGAGTATGGGTTCTAAACATAATGCAAGTGCAGATTTCATGAAAACTTAAAAAAAATAAAATAAATTATGTTTTCTGCTCTCTATATTTTCCGTCAGACCGTGGCCCCACGTTAGGACTGTCAACAGAGGAAGTCCATAAACAGACTTCACGCTGCAATGAGAAAAAGACTGCATCCAAAAGAGTACAAGAACTGAGCTCCGAGCTCTTCTTTGGAGTTTTTGTAAAGGTTGGTAACAATATTTTACCAGTCATTTAACAATATGTTTATTATTGCGGTTGTAGTTTGCTGCACATATGCTGAGCGTATGTATCTAATACAGTATTTTGGGTCCCTTATTTGGCTACATGTGAAAGGCAAATCATTAATTCATTGAATTATTGTCCCTTGCTGTCTAATATAAAAGCTGAGTTTTTGAGACAGTTGTTCCATTTTCTGTCATGATAATCTATGCATGTGAAGGAAGGCGTTTTTCATTACTGTTTGCAAGTATCACATTCATTTTAAGTCTTTGTTCAACAGGACTGTGGTCCCCTGGACTCTGAGGCCATGGTGATGGCCGTGTTGGATCAGTCCTTCGATGTTCTGGTTCTGCGTTACGGAGTGCAGAAGCGCATCTACTGCAAGGTTGTCCATTATGTACTTTCTAATATACAAATGATTCAGCATTTACATTCTGTGCATCTATCTTAAAGCCAATTAACAAGCGCCATCTTTCACCTTTAATGAGGGCAAACATTGTCAAGCAATGTACTGCCAGCTGCTCACAGCAACTACTCTGACTAACAACCAAATGTTCTGTGACCTTGCAAGTGTTGATAAATGGAGCAGATCTGACAGTTCTTATCCACCTGGAGGCCACACTTTCAGAAAGCAGGGATATGACAGCTGAGCTGAACACTGACTTATCAGATTTTGTGGGCATTTGATAAAAAGAAGAGAGAGCAGTGCACGGCAGCTTGGAGCTTGATTGGTTTCAACAAAGCATTTTGTTTTTCTGTGACCGTCAGTCTGTCGCCGGACTGGTCACATTCCACCATCACAAGGTGGGGAAGAAATCTGAGATGACTCTCTTGTGGACAGCAGAGGACCCACAGAAACCTCCATTTGAGCAGGTGAATCTCTTTCGTTAATGATAGTCTTCCACTGGGATATTGACAACACATTTGTTCTTTTCATCTTTATTTTTTTAGAGCATTAGCAAATACAAAAGTATCCTTATGCACATGATACTAAGTACAGCATTAAGATGTGGACAGGACAGTAATATTTGGTTGTAGTGTAGTGTGTTTATTAAGGTTTCGTGAATTGTTGATTTCTTCACAGGTCATTTCAATCTTCACACTAGTGGAGGTGCAGCTCAAAGCAGACGGCATGCCCATGAAATGCAGTGCATCACTCAAGAGGCCCAATGCGATTGCACCATAAATACTTGACACGTAATGTAAGCAAGCAGTATTTATTTTATTTTTTAACACATCCACTACCATTAGCTGCAAAACACTCGGAGATGCAGTCTGACATTGTGACTTGAAGAAAAAAAGCTTGTAACACGCTGTGAACTCGCCAATTAATCATGCTTTGTATTAAAAATGTAGCACAGTATACCGGTAGTCCATAAAGTAGACAAGATTGATTATTGATCATTGTATTTATTCCGATAGATTTTACACAGTCTTAAGATACACAAGTT